>NC_137047.1:40113963-40406463 GCF_032717465.1 Coenobita brevimanus
GAGGCAAGTCACGCAGGAGTAAGAGGGGCTGAGAGGGAGGGGTCAGAGAGTGAAGGAAAGGTGGGTGGGGGGACGAGCGATGGTGCGGGGGTTGGGTGAGGGAGGGGAGGGAGAATGAATTGGCAACTGGTGGTCACATTATTTGTTTGTTTTGTTTCATTCAGGGGATGATATAAAGGAGTTTATATTCGGTAGATAATGCTGCATTACACTTTGTATAGCGGCGTCAGATAACAAGCTTTAGATAGTTGGTGATATCAAGGGCTGGCTCGTGAGAGATATATACTGACGTGACAGATCAATAATTAGTGCGGAGCCAAAAATTTGTGCTTATCCGTGTATTTTGACTTCGGATGCAGAATAGAATCTGGATGGCTTTGACTTCCGTAATGTTTGTGTAAGAAACGTCCTCTGCCCTTACATGCAATTATTTTTTGGAACTATATGTCGTATGCAACCTTTGACATGGCTGTGTCCGCAGTAAGTCTGATCATCCTCTCTGTACACTCCCTCTATACAGTCAATATCATGTCAACTCTTATGACATCTGTATGTGAAAAGGCTATTGAAAATAACTGCATAAAAGGTAAATAAATCTGATGTGTGTGCACATGGGTGGATATAATAACGATATCTCTTATCATCTGTTAGAAGGAAAATTAAATAAAATCATACCCAAACTCCCAAAATTTGTGTCGGTGTTTACCGAAATTGGTCAAGACAAAGCAACCAGGAAAATGCTTTGTAAGTAGTCCAGTGGCCTCCTGCCTCACCTCTTGCTGTCTTCCTGGCATCGAGGACACATTGTTGTTGATGGTTTGCTGGTTTCGTCTGAACAGCTCCCACTCGTCCTTGGTGTGCTGGTGGAGGCTGGCCCGTGTCCTCTCTTTCTCTGGTTCCCACTCATTGACAATCTGGGCCCACACAGTCTCCATGGCACTGCACTAATGTTTGATCTGTCACGTCAGTATATTTCTCTCAGACAGCCCTTGATATCACCACTCTAAAGCTTGTTATCTGACGCCGCTAGACAAGGTGTAACGCAGCATTATCTACCAAATATTAACTCCTTTATATCATGCCCTGAATGAAAGAAAATAGACAAATAATGTGACAACCACTTCGCATTTCATTCTCCATCATCTACCTCCCCTTCCTCACCCCAGCCCCACACCATCGCTCGTCCCCCCACCCACCTTCCCTTCTCTCTCTGGCCCCTCCCTCTCAGCCCCTCTTACCCCAGTGTGACTTGCCGTGCATTAAGGAGCCAGCCTGAGGCAAGGGGTACCGAAGGATAGAGGATTATTTATGATCATGACTGTACACACACACACACACACACACACACACACACACACACACATCTATCTATCTATCTATCTTATTTATTTATCTATCTATCTATCTATCTATCTATCTATATACAATGGCCACCCCTGACAGCCGCACCCATCACTTCAATAATGTAAGCACAAAAAAAAAAATACTTACGTGGGGGAAGTGGAGGGACTAACCCCTGGGATGCTACCCTCTATAAACTCTAGTCTGGGTGCAGTTCTACTACAGTGCAGTTTCTCGTGTGCCTGAATAGATACTAAGACGTTGTCCCCAGTAGAAGCAGCTCCCTTCGCCATGGCGGTGTGGCCATCGGGGGTCCTGCCATGCTTATAACGTGGTTGGGGTGAACGTCGACCATTTTGCAGAACTTCGTGTTCCTGGGTTAAAATTACCTAACTTTGCATAAGAGCTTTCGCCGGGACTCACGAGTCCCTCCCTGTAGGGTGGCCTTTGGGTTTCTCGCCCTGCCTATAACATGGTCCTAGTAAAGATTTTCCATAATGCAGATTTTAATGTTCTTCGGTAAAAAACTATGGCATGGTCCCCCCTGGTAAAAATCTATGGCATAGTTTCCCCTGGAGGAACCTGCTGAGGGTTGTCATCGGGGTCCCACCTTGCCTAAAACATGGCCAGGGTAAACGCCTACCAATATGCAAAGATTGTGTTCCTAGTTTAAAAAGTATGGCAGTTCATAATGACTTTGCTGAGACTCCTCCGTGAGAAGGAGGAGTGCTTCCATCCTTCCCCAAATCGTGGCTGAGGTGAACATCAATCACTATGCAAATTTTTATGTTCTCTGGTGGAAAACATTGGCCGTACATTATGACTTTGTCCGTGACCACTGGGGTCCGCCCTTCCTTCTGGGAGTCGGCCCTCGGGGGTCCCCACCATGCATATAAACTGGCGCGATTGAAGCTTTTCCATTATGCAATAATCCGAATTCCTTGATTTAAAAAAATGGGTGGGATACCAAGGAGTTGCCTTCCCCGTGAGGGTCGGGGGAGGGGGAGTGTAAAATTTCGTTTTTCTAGCACTCCCAAGACCTGGACCCAAGTCTATAAGAAAGTACAGTGCGTCAGAAAGTTATGGATTTACTTAACAGATATTCCTAGAATGCATATTTGATTTTTTGTTTTTTAATTCTCTACCTAGAAGAGGAATATCCCCACTGGCATCCTGAGGCAGCTATGCCGACCACTTTACAATAATGCTGGATCCTCTAATTGAATAACAGAAAGTTAATTTTTACATCTGCTCCAACCTTCATCTTTTTTGTGCAAGCTGAGTGGCATTAGCCATGACTCCGACGGTCACCCTTCAGTTTCTTCCCAGTTGCTTTTAAATAAACAATTATGGCCGCAGAAACTTTTCTTTCCCGCTTAATCTCGTAAAACATTTGAAGAATTCTGAGGACTGGTTAATACTGTATGCATGGAGTGGCATGGGAAAGGTTAAGGAGTGAGCGTGATGGAAATCAGTCATTCGAACTTTGCATTTTTGGTGAAGGCAAGTCCCTTTTACTACTACCACCAGCACCACCACCAGCACCACCATCACTACTACTACTACTACTACTACTATTACTACTACACACACACACACACACACACACACACAAACATATATATATATATATATATATATATATATATATATATATATATATTTTTATTTATTTATATTTATTTATTTATTTATTTAGATATATTTATATTTATTTATTTATTTATATATATTTATATTTATTTATTTATTTATATATATTTATATTTATTTATTTATATATATTTATATATATTTATTTATATATATATATTTATATATATTTATTTATATATATATATATTTATATATATTTATTTATATATATTTATTTATATATATTTATTTATATATATTTATTTATATATATTTATGTATATATATTTATTTATATATATATATTTATATATATATATATATATATATATATATATATATATATATATATATATATATATATATATATATTTATTTATTTATATATATATATATATATATATATATATATATATATATATATATATATATATATATATATATATATATATATATATATATATATATATATATATATATATATATATATATATGTATGTATATATATATATATATATATATATATATATATATATATATATATATGTATATATATATATATATATATATATATATATATATATATATATATATATATATATATATATATATATATATATATATATATATATATATATATATAATATTGCTTTCTCTCTCTCTCTCTCTCTCTCTCTCTCTCTCTCTCTCTCTTTGATTAAAGAGTAAAATCCGAGGAAATCATTCATTCTGACAGGGGTTCATCGAATTAAGGTTTTAACTGTGCTGAGTTTCGGTGAGCTGGATAAAAGTGTCCGTCTTCGCCAGAATAAAAGACGATATACTTATTCTGGAACAAAGCATTTCAATTAATTGTGAAAGTATTCGATGTCCAGTTTTCTATTGAGCTTCCTAAAACAGTCTGACATTAGTCGAAAGCAAGGCAATGCACGAGTAGTAATCACTCTACGGAGGTGCGAATTTCTTTATAGTAATGCATCCACCAGAGACTTATATTCTGCTTACAATAGACGTTTCAAGATCTAGAGGTTTGTGATATCGGCGACTGACTTCGCTAGGTAAATGTCTCTATAGGAATAAGAAATACAAAATATCATTACGATGAAGTTTTACTTCTTTTTTTTTTTTTTCATTTTAATATCACTGCCAACAAAGTACTGTGTTCACCGATCACAGCAGAGTCTTGTATAGAAATTGTCACTCTAAGATTACCTAACCCGCAGCCTTAATAAAATAAACCATGGTTTTAATGATGTTAAGGTCTCTCTCTCTCTCTCTCTCTCTCTCTCTCTCTCTCTCTCTCTCTCTCTCTCTCTCTCTCTCTCGTTTTTCAGATATTCATGACCTGTATTCCGTGAAATCCAAGTTAAAGTCATGTCTGGGAGTCAAGGGGTGAGATCAGAAAACTGACTGATGTGGAATGCAATCATCATATTGTACAACAGAGTTATGGATCTAATAAAACTATACTAGTACTGTACATCCAATCTTTAACAGACGCTCGTTAAGTAAATCTAATGACACACAGAAGACAGAATAGCCACTGTAGTATGTTGCACCGATAATTTATTTTCGCATAGATTTTTTGTCTTTTTTTCATTAACGAAATTTGAACGCTCTAAGCCCACGGACATATATCTGTATATTTTTATTTTATTCCTGCTGCTGCAACTGCTGTTGCAAGACGGGCTTTTTCAGAGCAGCATAGCACCACATTTGTAAAGTTCGAAATTTCTCACTTGAGCTGAACAAAATTGTCAATGGACAGTACGAGTACAGTGAAGTACGTTATCGTCCTTACAGGCTAATGTTTTTTTGTATTTTAACGCTTTCACTGCGATGGCGTTCTTAATATTTCATTCTTGCTACCATCAAACTGTATTGTTCACCTTATGCAGAAATTTTCAACCTGAAGATGCAATACAGACTATTCGTTAATCCCTACATCACAAGAGGACTTCCCTGCGCTTGCTACAAAAGGTAGCAAGATTACACTGAATAAGATGACGTCAGTCTGAAATGAATATAAATGATGATGAGAGCAACGCTGGTGTCACGTGTCTCCAAGTTTTTACCTCCATCACTACCCGGACGTAATTTCCATTTTCCATATGCTGTTTAGAGACGATTATACTTACCTTAGACTTTTCCAATGGGGAGGTTAAATATGGCCTTCCCTCAACCCTTCAGTACGAGAAGTCTTTCCTAAGTTGAATAACCTCGTCTGGGAGCAGCAAGAATAAGGTAACAAGTACAAAAATACTAGATGGAGGCGGGACCATGAGGGATGTAATATGGAGAGTCGCAAAAGCCTACGAGAGTGCAACACCTGCTTCCGAAAATTTTTACGCTGTGACTGAGTGAGTAGACCGCTCCAAGAGATATTCCCACATCTAAAAATGACATCCTAAGGCTGTGGAAAAACTAAAATTTTCTGCAATCATTCCTTCCATTAAGTCATTCAGTCCAATTACGCCCTTTTAATTCAGCCGGGGCAGCACCAGAGGATCTGATGCAAGTTAAGGGGGCACTGAGTTAAGCAGTGATGTATATACTGCATTTATTTCTTAAAATTTGTTCGCAGCTGAAAATCGCCTGAAGATGGCAAGATATAAACACAACACGTGATCATAGCCAAGAGGTATTATACAATTTGAGGCTTAAATTCTGTTAACTTTGAACCTTCAGTCCTATGACATCTTTTTTTCTTATTTCAAAGTGTATTGCTGAGATCACCTGACAATTTCTAATGAATTTAAAAAGGATCTCTAGTAGCAAAGGGATTAAATGATATTATTTATAACCTTGCTGATTCTAAAAGACTTTCCTAAGCCATAAAAAAAAAAAAAAAAAAGATACATATGATGGACGCGCCCACCCCGGCAAAACTATAAGGGAAAAGAAACAATTACTTACGGGGGAGGCTGAGGGGGTGAACCCTGGGGGTCTCACACTCTATAAACTGTTCCAGGTGAAGCTGTATTACTGTGCAGCATTGTGTGTGCCTGCGAAGAAACTGTGACGATGTCCCGCCTGGGAGTAGTTCACCCCTTTCCCCTGTGGTGGGTGGCTGTCAGGGGTCCCACCCTACCTCAGATGTGGCAAATTTTCGTGTCGCTAGGATAAAAACACAACCAGGCAAAAAGGCTTTGTCCTGAACCCCGGAGTCGCCTACCCATCGGGGGCGTACTTTGAGATCTAGTCCTTCCTCATACCTGGTACCAGTAAACATTATAAAATGGTGCAAAATTTTATGTTCGTAGGTAAAACATAGGCAACGCTACGATGTTGCAACCCTCCATCTGACCAACTACATACCCCCCACCTCCCTGCACACCTAACCAAGCGCATAACGACTCTCACCCCCCCCCATCTTTTTTTTTAAAGATAGGTGTTAGGAAAACGCCTTGAGGACACATAACTTGGGCCCTTCAGATTCCTTGCACAGGTCACATTGAAATCTGCATTTTAATATTTTTTTCATAAAAAAAAAACTACTTATCACACAGCATTCTACCTATCAAAAGGCACCAGTTCACTGTAAGACACATAACTATGTGAAATTTTATGACTTTATAGTGAATACTTTCTGAGCTCTGGCCTAGGATCGAAATCTCAGCGCCCAGCCAGCTGCCCTGCAGCATAACTCTAAGGACGGACACCTATTGATCCCAGCGATAACAACACTCTTCTCTGACTTTGTCAGGTGGAGGGAAAAAAACAAACAAAAACTATGGCATCGCCCTCCTCCCTCCATGGGTGGGGGGGTAATAGTAGGTTCCACCCCGCCGAAAAAATGGCTGGAGTAAACGTCTGCCAATATGAAAAGTTTCGTGTTCCTAGGTTAGAAACTATGGACGTAAGTTATTGTTTTTCCAGGACACCCGAAAGATTCTCCCTCCCCCATGAGGGGCGACCCTCCATGGTTCCATTTTTACCCAGTCGTGGCCGAAGCGAACATTTCTCTCGATATACAAAATTTTATGTTTTTCTGTTACTATCTTTGAGGGTGCATAACGCCTTCGGCCGAGACCACTGGGGAACCACCCAGTGGGATCCCACCATGCTTATAATCTGGTGCTGGTAAAGCTCTGTTGTGCAAAAATTCGTGTTCCTTGGTAATACTACTATCAGTGCCCGACGGCTTTGAGTGGGACACTCAGGGGCTGCCCCGGGTGTCCATTTTACCAGAAAATTATTCTGGTCCAGGGGAAGTCTGCCTTTGAAAAATTTCGTTTTCTTAACACTCCTCTAATAAGACCTGGACGCCATTCTTCAAGAAAGTGCTGTAGCTCAGTGAGTGAGTGAGTGAGTGACGAAAAGAGAGCGACCCAGTTAAGGACAAACACTATATTTTTGTCGCCACTATAAGTGCGGCTGAAAGTCCGATAATAAAATGAATAAACCAAAAATATGTTTATTGATTAAAGGAGTTAAAGAAGGTAGGTGATGATTGAAATGCCTTAAAATACTTGGATGGGCAATTCAGACACATGGCATTTTGAATCATATTTGCATTTACCAGATCTCAGATTTGGGAAGTCCCTCACTGTTAAAAAGGTAAAAGAATATTGCATTTCTTCATTACTAAAATGCTTTATGAATCTTGAATAAAGGAATCTAGAGTTAGAAAGAATATAATGAAATATACGTCTGCTAACTGAATGGTGAAGTATCCTTTCTGTTAAGCACTTCTTCCTATCGTCAAGATTTCCATGTATGGAGAGAGATTATGTAGTAATTTACTTATCTGTCTTTAAGTATCGTCTTTTTCATTTTACTGATCCAATCTCCAGGAGGCTTCATTCACCCTGAGAGAGAAACTTTTTAACTGGACTGGCTAGATAAAAGCTTTCTTTAAAACCAAAATTACGAGAGGCTTTCGTACGTTGAATAAAATCGTATGGCGCCTGCAAGAATACAATACCAATAACGTCCTTAGGCTGAAAGAGTCAAGAGTGCGCAAGCCAAAAATATATATATATATAAATAAATAAAAAAAAATAAAAAATAAAAACAAAAACATAAAAAGAAGAACAGTGTTGACAGTCTTTCTTCCATCAACCTCTGCAAATCCAATGGCGTGTCCTTCATTTTCTTCCGGCCACCACCAGGGGATTTGAATGTGCATAGGGCGAATATCTTGTGGTCAAAATATTACTGAAGGTTGGGTTTAATCTCTACTGTTTAGAAAATCTCTTCTAAACTGAATACTCATCTGGTGGTACAAAGAATATAGGTAATGTAAAAGACGCGACGGTAATATAGTGATTATGAGTACAAAATACGAATTAAGTCATGGTTGTCAATTACATACTTTATTCTTCGGCTAACCTTAAGTCGACCCACTTTTACTATACTCCAGAAGAAAGTAGGGCATGAACATATGCCAAAAACTTAAACATCTTACCTTATAGGAGGGAATAAAGAACTTCCTGTTGCTGTACATTACTGTTGACGACAGCCGATTTGAAATGCGTGCAAGCCAAGCACTGAGAGGTGGACAGTGCTTGGTAAGTGAGCGGTGAAGTGCAAGCTGACTCTAACCTTATCATTTTAGCGATTGATTCTTTACCAGTTTCTACGATAAACAAGTCTCCATAGCAGATGTATATTTGTAAGAGATCGGTTATAGTTATTACAAAATGTCCAGTGAAATCGCTTGGGAATGGTAGCCTTGCCTTGCTTTTATCTGGAGGTTGTATATCGCTGCTTATTCATAGTAAGTAGATTCATTTTCAGAAAAAAATTAATTATGGTCTTGAGACATCACGAATTGTACTGATCATTTAGATATCATCGTTTTCCTCTTTTCGATGTTTTTTTTTTTTTTAATTCGAGTGTATCTTTTGACATTTTAGCGGCCTTTTATTTGCAGGGTCAAACGGCTGAGGTTCTATGAGCGGTGCCATTGTGAAGCTGGTGGTTGGGTGAGTGGGTGTCTCTCCTACGGCCTCCTGACTCCATATCTTGTATTGTTTAGAGTCAACTTTCTCGCTAACTGCAGCAATAATGATTAGCAGAGAGAAGCCATTAGCCATCTCCACAATCCTTTCAATGTGGGTAAAACGTTTGAGGTGATCCGACTGTTGCACATCTTCCTGCCTCCACCTATCGTACACTAGTTTCACCTTTGCGATTAGGCGATATTAACGGTGGAGGTGCGGAAGAAAAGGAGAACCGCTGAATACTAGCTCACTCAGGGTGCCATTGGGAAGCTGCTGACTGAAATGGGCGAGTGGGTGGCAATCTCTTTAACTTCTGCATTCACCTCATTTGTCGTCTTCATTCACATCACTTTTATTATGATTGCTCATTTATATTACGGCAAGCAATTCTCTTCGACTTGGGAAATGTCTCTGTTTATATTACAAAGTTCATGGCAACGTAACAACAGAGGTCATTGCCGAGGACTGAGGTGGTTTGTGTAGGCTTGTACCTAACCTCTACAGGACGAAAAATCTCGTAAGCAAAATAATATCGTCTTGAAACTGAAAGAATGAAAAATAAAATAAGTCCTCCAACTAAAGCGGTTAAACTTCTGCAGTTCTGTTGTGCTGTAATGCCTTTATTATTTATTTCTTGTTTTACGTCAAAATGTCTGCATATTATCAAGGAAAGGTGATGAGTGAAGTGCATGTGAATAAATTACAATCTACTTCAGCTGGAAAGATGGTATTGTATCAAAACATTTGATATTTTACAGGGTGATTCTGTTCTCTGAGGACATAGAACAAGGTCTATATTTCGTTCTTAATGAATAGATGTAAGTGAAACTAGGTACCGTACTTATTTTCTTCACTTCAGTATAATATATCTACATCTACAGAAATTCGTGAAAGTAGTCTGCTTCAGAGTATAAACATTACTGAATCTAGTGCTCCATACTACCGAATGTTTGGTGCTACATATCGTCAGAGGCTACAGTCTTCTGTTATATCTAGATACTTTTCACTTCAGGAAATTCCGGAGGAAAAGAATCTGTTGGCGTTAGGAAAAACAGTACAAGCATACTCGCTTAGTTATCGAGTATATCATTAATGGGTCAGTGCAGGTAGCCTACATAGGAACATCTTGGCGAACAAAACATATCGGTAGTCATGCCACCGCTTGAATTAGTATGCAGCCTTATTTATGAATATTGCACGAATAAAACCCAGCAACTCCCAGTCAGACCGTGAAAGCTAAATACTCTGGTTTCATCCTCGGCATCCTTCTGCCCTAACTCTGTTAGGTTAGTTCTTAGTAGATTTTATTTGCGCAGTAGTCATAAACAAGGTTATGGAAACATGGTTAATAAGTACCAAAGTATTTTTACATAGCCGGTGTTCTAGTGGACTGACTGAGCTCTGTATTCAGCATGAGCGCTGGTGCATACTATGTAGGAATGGCTGGGGCTGAAATGACGTCCCGTACAGGTGTAGATGCCTGCGAATCAAAACGTTCGCGAAGGCCAGCTTTAAGCATACACACAAAATGACCTTCGTTACATAAGTGCAAAGCTGCCGATAAATCTACCCGCCAACCTTCACATGAGTCATTGGTCTAAAAAACATGGATTTTCTTGTTCTTTTCTTCCTTTTCACCTTCCACCTGACAGAGTCAAGGAGGGTGCTGTTATCACTGGGATCAATAGGTGTCCGACCGTAGAGTTGGGCGGCAGGGCGGCTGGCCGGGCGTAGAGATTTCGTTTCTTGGCTAGAACTCAGAAAGTATTCGCTGTAGAGTCAAGAAGTTTCACATAGCTGTGTGTCTTATAGTGAATTGGTGCCTTTTGATAGGTAGAATGGTGTGTCTTATTTTTTTTAAATAATGAAAAATTAAAAAAAAAAAAATCGTTTCCGAGCTTGGACTCAGAAACTAGTACAGGTATGGGCTTAAAATCCTGCAGGAATACGTGTTGCTATGCCTCCTGGTGCCTTGTGCTAGTTAGAGTGCCATGATATTATAACATGAAATTGCAAAAATTTTAAAACTGATTGTTTTAATGCACTTTCGTATTAAATAACTATTACACCTAGAAGGCAGAAATTGTACATGATAAATGATTATATGAATATCTAATATATTCATGGCTAATTATTATATAATAACAAAAAATGACTGCCTAATTGAAAAAAGCAGAAGTCATAATTATCCATCCCCGCTCCGGAGGGACTTGGGGACGGGTATTGTTTTCACACGGTTTGTCTGTCTCTTTGTTTGTTTGTTTGGTTGTCTATCTGTCTGTCTGTTATCAACTTTGCGCGAGAACTACTGGTGTGATTTTGACTAAAATTAAAGGGATGATTTGGAGGTTTGCAATAGCGTAGCGTTCGTTATGTTTTCTCCTCTTTCTTTCATCATCACTCATATCTCTAAAAAGAAAAGGTGTAGGCCTATACGTGCGTGTTACGCACCAGAATGTTTCGTAATAATCAGGGTATTTCATGTATATTTAAAGCAGCATTCAAGCTACAGGACATGAGTTGCAAGCCTCAGAATATTCCTTAGCACCAGAGGTCGTCTCAAATTATGAAACTCCATGGATTCGTGTAGTTCTCTTCCATATAAGCATTTTACGTTTGTTATATTAGTATTCGCGTTGGCTATCACCATACAGCTAAGAATGGTGTTACAGTATAGCTGATGTGTATTTGATAACCAATTTCCATAAAAAGGATCGTAAACTAGATTTTTTTTTTTTCTAAGGTAACAATCTACAGAGATAAAAAAAAAAAAAAAAACGAACATTTGGGACTGGAGTAGATTCAAAGTTCTTTACCCTTTACAGCATCCCACACAGTACTTACAAAACATATGTAGTTGGTGGAATATAGTAATGGGTACAAAACTCTGAATCCTCTCCCCTTCCATAATTATGCTCTCTTGTTTCTGTGCTTTGTTTTCATCCCTAATGTACATTTATACATCAATGTTCGGGGAAAAAAAAAAAAAACTAGTGTACATGCATTGTCAAGTGTGCACTTTTCGCAACCTGTTAATTTTTTCAAAAGATTACCATTCGTCACTCTCATTTTAATCTCACTACAATGGTTCTCACTCAATGATCCTGTCCATCTTTAACATGGACGTGGGGACAAGGGTCAGGATAAGGGCTGAAGAGAGTATGGAAGGAGTACAGTAAAGCTACATCTATCACCTTCAGTTAGGAAAATCTCTCTTAACCCGCCCCGTCCCGACGACGTATGGGTACGTCACCACGATTTGCATTTGCCAGTCCCGGCGACGTACCAGTACGTCGTGCAATTGCAAGGTACCTAATTTGCACAATTTTCAATTTTCGCACATGATTTTTCGTATGTATACACGGGACACCTTCCTCTATTCCTATACAAGATACCAAGCAGGGACAATGCCTTACACTGCATAACCTCCCCCCTCACACCATTGTCTTGGCAAAGGACCTGTTACCAGTGACCTGGCTAGTAAAGTTATTCAGGGCCAGAGTGATTCCCCAATCGATGACAATGTGGAGGACAATGTTTACATAGCATTAGAAGAAGAAACAGCCAGAAATAATGATCAGGTAGTGTGGCAAAAATAGGTCAGGTATGGTGATTAGTTAGTGAGTGAAACAATGCTTATAATGCCTTTATTACTGCTTGAAAACCAATATACTGTCATACTACATATACATTCGTACCAAGTAAATAAATAAATACCGTTTATGAGTGGATAAAATGGTTACCCTCCCATAGAACTCGTTTTCTTTGGTGCCAGCATGTTAGAAAACCCACTCAGGTAAGGAGGAACTCCTACCTGGATTGGGCACTTTAAACCTCAGGTGAGCGATTTCTCTATGGATTTTCGATGTTTCTCACCAAAAGCGAAGGTTTTAGCCAAAAAAAAAAAAATCGAAAATACCTCGGGACTGGGGGATGTCGGAGGTGCGGAAAACCTCGGGACGTGACGGGTTAAGCTTAATAAAATCGTCCCTAGATACCAAGAATGAAATATAAGACATTTTAGGTGTGAAACTGTTCATAAGTTGTTTTAGTGTTGGTGGCAGAGTTATGGTGCGGCTCCAGTGTGTGATGGTTGTGGCGGCTGTTGCTGCCACAGGACTGAGCTGGTGTGGCCAAGCGCGTTCCAGCCACACTGTGAGGACCACCCATCACCATCACGCAAGGCGCAGTGAGGGTGAAGCAGCACACGCGGACACCACACACCTTGCACCACACGACAGTAATGCTTCATACACATTGCCCAACATGAAGAACCAGCATGGTGTTGTACAAGTTAAGAGGTCATTTGTGAAAGCAACTTCTCTGAGTGATGGACTACAAGTTACGCCAGCAGTACAAGTGGCGCCGCAGAGTGACAGAATATATATTACATCAGCAGCAGAAGTAGCGTTTGTGAGCAATGCATTACAAATCACAAGGGCAGCAGTAAAAGAAGGGTCCCTGAGTAGCCTGCTAGTGGCTGTAGTGCGGCAGTATCTGACCGAGTGTGGACTGGTGATCATCCATGACAGCGGACACCTTTATTCTGCGGTGGTACAACAACTACTGCTGCTGCCAAACTTCAGACAGGTTAGACTTTCACAAATGGAACCTACGTTATTACACACCCACACCCACACACACACACACACACACACACACACACACACACATATATATATATATATATATATATATATATATATATATATATATATATATATATATATATATATATATATATATATATATATATATATATATATATATGTATGTATATATATGTATATATATATATATTTCCATATAAGTACACACACGCATACACACACATACACACACACACACACACACACACACACATATATATATATATATATATATATATATATATATATATATATATATATATATATATATATATATATATATATATATATATATATGTATGTATGTATGTATATCGATAGATAGATAGATAGATAGAAACACAAATCTCAGCTATTAGCTGAGAAGGGATAGGTGATGTCCTACTCGACGCTTAGCTGGGTGAAGTCAGTCACGTCTGTTTATGAACATATCCGATGGGCCAATGTCAGGAAGGACGGCTTGATCTCTGGTGTTGTGATCGAGGTGTTGTATTGCCCTGTCCAAGATGTGAGTATGCATGTGTATACTCATTGCTAGTGTTGGAGTGTCTGGAGGTAGGATATTGTTGTACAGTATTTGATAATGTTTGTGTGGTGTATATTTTATGTTCATATCTGAATGGTGCGTCTAACATTTAATGGCTTGGGTGTTGCGTATTCTAACATTCATTAGGTCCCCCATCCATACTAAACCATCATCTCCAATATCTTTTAAAATTTCGGCTAATATTTAATCTTATACTGGAGCTTTCCCATTCTTCATTTTATTTAGACCTTTTTTAATCTCTTCTAAATAATAAGATCTTCTTGTTCAATATTATCCTGATGAAAAGTTTCCTCTACGTTTTCTTCCTTGTCATTAATTATGTTCAAAAGTCCTTCAAAATTATTTTTCCTTCTACTAATTTTGTCTGGACCAGTTATTAATTCTGGTTCATCCCTATTTTTTATAGCGGATGTATGTGGTGCCGGAGCTTTTAGATAGTTTTTCGCAAGGTTGTTGATTAGCTTCCTAGTGCCTAGTAGATCCGCCTCCAAGTCCCTTCCAAGTTTTTCCCAAGAAGAACTTTTTGCTTCGCTCTTGGCTCGTTCCGCTTCTCTACTCGGTTCTATAGTACATGGAATATAAGGTACTTTTATAGTGCCTGGAATATATGGTATTTTCACAGTTTTAGTGATGGCGATATGATAGAAGTGGTGTAGCATGTGTACTGAGTGTCAAATGTGCCTGGAGGTAGTTACGATGGATGAAGTGCTATAGGTGGTGTTGTGGTGGTGGTGTGGTTCATGAGTGGTGGTGTGGTCCAGTTGTGGTGGTGTTGTAGAAATGATTTGGTCCAGTGATGGTGGTGATGTGGAGATGGTGTGGTCCAGTGATGGTGGTGATGTGGAGATGGTGTGGTCCAGTGATGGTGGTGATGTGGAGATGATGTGGTCCAGTGATGGTGGTGATGTGGAGATGATGTGGTCCAGTTATGGTGGTGATGTGGAGATGATGTGGTCCAGTGATGGTGGTGATGTGGAGATGATGTGGTCCAGTTATGGTGGTGATGTGGAGATGATGTGGTCCAGTTATGGTGGTGATGTGGAGATGATGTGGTTCAGTGATGGTGGTGATGTGGAGATGATGTGGTCCAGTGATGGTGGTGATGTGATAGTGTGGTCCAGTGATGGTGGTGATGTGGAGATGATGTGGTCCAGTTATAGTGGTGATGTGGAGATGATGTGGTCCAGTTATAGTGGTGATGTGGAGATGGTGTGGTCTAATTATGGTGGTGATGTGGAGATGGTGTGGTCCAGTTATGGTGGTGATGTGGAGATGATGTGGTCCAGTTATGGTGGTGATGTGGAGATGGTGTGGTCCAGTTATGGTGGTGATGTGGAGATGATGTGGTCCAGTTATAGTGGTGATGTGGAGTTGGTGTGGTCCAGTTATAGTGGTGATGTGGAGATGATGTGGTCCAGTTATAGTGGTGATGTGGAGATGAGGTGGTCCAGTTATGGTGGTGATGTGGAGATGATGTGGTCCAGGTATGGTGGTGATGTGGAGATGATGTGGTCCAGTTATAGTGGTGATGTGGAGATGATTTGTTACAGGTATGGTGGTGATGAGGAGATGATGTGGTCCAATTGTGATAATGATGGTGGAAGCAGCGGTATAGTGCAGGTGTGGTGTTCCAGGCGATCGTTTTGGTATGGTAAAAGTATTCTGGTGGTACAGGTGGTGGAGGTGCGTGGTGTGAGTGACGTGGGCGGTGTGGTGTGGTGGTTGGCGGGGTGCAGCGGGTACCTGGTGCTGATGGACTCCCTCACCCCTCTACTGGACTGGGCGGCCACACATCACAACGCTTGGAATTACGCTGGCAGGTGAGAGGCTGGGGCTTAACATCCTCAACTCGAAGAAGTCTTTTAACATCTATTTTTGCTCTCTCTAGTCTAGGCGATTGTGTACAGCCCAGGAGAGATTTTTTCGATTTGGAGAGGTTCGATATAGATCCCTTCAATTCCATAAATTCTACTTGTGTTCTGTTAATTTAAGAAAAAATACTTCTGATAGCAACAATAACATACAACTAACGTCTTCGAGTTGAAGGGGTTAATAAGGAAGAGTCCCGAGATTTTTTTGGAGAATAATGATTGCTTTGAGAGGACAGTCGAGTTTTTCATCAAAGCGACAACATAAACCATCATCAACCGAGAAGGTACTACATTAACTTTTATTGTAGCCTACTTCTGATTAAACTACTAAAACAGCTACAAGAGATACTCTGAGACATAGACATACACAAAAGAGAAATCAAAGTTATTATCTCATTCTTTGATTAATATGAATCAACAAAGAACGATGCCAGTCAGTCTCTCCGTACACAGTTTGCAACCAGTTCCATTTTTTACTAGCAATGAAGCACCTGCAGTGTCTCTGTCTAAATGCTCTACAGTATTTAATTTGCAATGCTTGGTTCTCACCTTCATAGCTAAGCATCACAGCATACCTTCCTTTTATCACTACCCTCGCTGGTCACCTCCCTTGTCCTCACCACTAGAACTGTATGCAGCTGTGCGCGCTTTCCTGGCTCTTCTGGGTTCAGGGCAGGCACAGAACCCAAATTTGGCCCTTCTTTTACCTTCTTTGGCCTCCAGGTGAATATACACTCTGTAACAAGGAAAATGATTTTTGTAGATTAATAAAAAACTCCAAAGTTGGGTGATGCCTGGTGGTCTAGTGGGTTGATGGCCCATGAGGAATATTGGTGTTTATTGTTCATATAAAACTGCTACCTCATCCTCGCCTGACCTTTGTGGGAAATTGAGGAAGAGGCGCAGGACCGAGCTGTATAGATTTGTCAGATACATCAATCCCATGTAGAAGCGAGAAAACACTGAAGATAAAGTAGATAATTTTTCATATAAAGTTGCTTAGGGGTTTAAACTGGCCACTCGCCTGAAATGTCTGGGGTGAATAGCCTAGCCACCGCTACTACTATAAACTGACCAATGACAAAAAATTATAGCGTGCTGTATAACTCAATAAATTTTCATAGGTACCAAAGTAATGCTCATCTCTATTCGGTATTAAACGCATATTCAAATGATCATGATTGTTCTTTCTGTTACGATCAACTATTTCATTTTTCCTGCAGAAAGCACACAAATCAAAAAAATTTCCCTACCAGAGATTTTTTGCTTCTGTTTGTTACTCTCTCTCTCTCTCTCTCTCTCTCTCTCTCTCTCTCTCTCTCTCTCTCTCTTTACCTCTAAATCTTTAATCAGTTTTCTATACCCAGTGATATGTGGTCAAGGATTTCTGAACACCTTATATTCAAACGGCGAATAGGACTGGCGTTCTCAGCATAAAGGGACTTACTGTGTATTGTAACAGATTTTGCTTGTGCTGCATATTGTATGTGGTGTATGAGGAAGGTGGCGCTGTGTATCAACTGGATGTACACTAGGAAGGTAGTGCAGTAAGTCCTTGTTATACGACACTATTTTTATACTGTTTTTGCCACCAAATCCACAATAATTAGAGGCCATTTGCCTATTATAACTCCCTTGCTACCTATAAAACTGAATTACAAGTTTCGCCGAATTTTTAGTGTATGTCTCCCCGAATTTTTAGTGCCAGTTATGGACAAAGTTTGGATAATTTGACGGACACCTGTAACTTAAAGAGAATCCTGCCTTCAGTATATTTTGTTGGGAACAGGTGCAAGTGTATTATCTTGAGCACCAGGTGATCCTCTAGTCAGATCGCTCCAGTGAGAGATACAGCCTTGACATGTATGGTTCAAAGGTTCGGTTTCCTATGGAGTTGAATGGAGTTTTTTATCGGTTATGTTGCAGACTTTTTATGAATGAAGGACACCTGTAATCTGATGTATGGAATATATATATTTTTATTCAATTTGTTATTTCTTCCTCTGTTCATCTTCTTAAAAAATATGCAGTGCTACCAAGGAGAGTAGGTGTGTAGCCCAGCCTTGTATATACAGTCAGGGAATCTATTAACTTCCTGGTTTTGACTGAGGATTATTCATATTGTACCTGGAGTCGTATAACTAAGATCTTAACATGATTAATGCGTGCCTTGGATGGTTTGATTTTGCTCCTATGTAATCGGTGAACCAAATGATAATGTACTAAATTCCCTTATTCATCTGTACTATGGTATCCTACTTTCATATCCCCTACATCACGTACTGTTTTGATTTTGCTGACTTGTAGCTGAAAGTACAGTAGTTTGTTTTCGAAATCTGTACGTGTTGAACTGCCTGATTTTTACATCTCTCTGTTTGCTTATCTATTTGTCTGTCTATCTATCGTTGGGACTGGCCTTATGTTTCTTTGTATTCCTGCTTTCGGCTCATGTTGATAGTGTTGCAGGTACGTTGTGGTGTCAGAGAGCCTGGCCCAGCTGGAGGCTCTGGTGGCAACTAGAAATGGCAAGAAAACCGAGCACATCATCGGCGTTGTAAAGGTAAAGATCAGTACTAACCTTCACTTCATTATAGGCAACGAAACACCAAGTGGAAAGAGTGTTGTGTTCATTTTGTGACAACAATGTCCATACAATAAATCTATGGATGGTGTTAGAATAATGTTGCTTTCCAGTACTGGATTCACATGCATATCTGTTGCTTATCTATATGTACGGAAGTGAAACGTGGACTCTTGTAGAAGGACACTAGTCAAGAGTGAGTGGAGTGGAAATAAGCTATCTGAGGAGCACGTGAAGGTAGCTGGAGAGGCAGATGGACAAATGTGGATGTGAAGGAGTGTTTTGGTGTTGGTGAGATCAGGAAAGCATTAAAATACCTTGAAACGGTTTAGCCAAGTGGGCAGAATGGACTGGAAAATAAAAACACTGACTCGGAGGGTGTATGTGAGTGAGGTGGAGCGGGTGAGGGGGTGACTGGGAGAACGAGGATGAGATTGAGGGAGAGGGTGGAGAGGTTTATGAGTGAGAGGGGTCTGAGTTGGAGATAAGGCAGCTGATGGTTGGGGTAAGGGTGCCACGCAGGCGATTCATTTTGAACAAGCTTTTCCGGGAAGAAGGCATCGAGGTTAGTTATAGATAAACACATAGATAGACGTATCATTCTCTCATTCTGTCTCTACCTATATCATCTGTGTATCTGTCCACCAATCTCTCTGTCGTAATCCATCAACCTGTCTCTCCGTCTATGTGTCTCTGTTTATCTTGCCATCTATGTATATCTATCTATCTGTCTGTCTGTCAGTCTAATCCATGTAAACATCTATCTATCTATCCATTCATCTGTGTCTAAATATACAGTAGTCAATCAGTTAATCAGTCTATCTACTTGTCTATCTATCCGTCGTATCATACTCGTCCTGTATCTGTATAAACACTGGATTAATGATGTATTGTACCAGAGGAGAAAAGCCAGATTATAAATGCAACCATCTACAAGAGTTTAGGTGACTATAATGTTTTTACTTTAACTTGAATTCTGACCTGTAACAAGAGACTGACACTGGAGTATGACATTAGAGTATGATGTTAGTAACGAAGGAATGCTATGGAATGGAAGTGAAGTCGTGGCATTCTCTTTTTCTGCAACTGAGCTCAGGGAAAAAGGCTGCTCAGTGACGAATATGTGGGCCAAGTTAGAGTAAGATCAACATAAATTAAGTGTGATTATTATAAGTATGGATAAACAATGAGGGAAAAGGGAAACAAAGATAAGAGATGAGCAGTTGTGGATGTGTAAAACGGACACGAGCAAGAAGGTAAAAAGTGGATGAAACATTTAGGAAAGACTATGGCATTTATAGAATTGCTAGAAACCTGTTTGTTATGGCTGTGGAAGGTGTTCTCTATGTGCGTTGTGGAAAGACAGTCACTGAATTCTGGAGAAATGTTTGCAGTGCCAGTAACCTATGCGTTTTAGATGAATGTTTGGATGAGTGTTTTATTGAACTCCCTTGGAGCGAGACAAGTGTGTTTAGTGTCCGCAAAATTATTTATTACGTAAATGGTAGAGGATTTAAGGGACATATAAACGAGGGAATGGGAGCTGGAACGATGCTGCTAAGAAATGATCAGTTGATATGAGATACTAATAGGATTTTTGCATAAAGATCCCTAATTTTGATAACGTTTTTGAATGATTGTATCTGAAAGTTGATGTAGATAAATATACAGTGAGTAGTTGTTAGGAGTAATTGTGAGCTAGTGTGCTGTGCCGTGCAATGGAGGAATAATTACAGTGGTATATTGTATTTTTTGTAATGCAGCGAGAAGTAGAACAGAGGGTTACAAAGAAGAAAATTAACTTTATAAAGTCTGTGATGTCCTCGAATACCGATGTTTAAAGAATTGTGGGTGATGATGTGTTTGTGGGGACGTAAGTGTAGGTTATAGGTGTGAAACAATTAGAGACGTAAACAAGACGTCAAGAAAGAAAGATGGAAAAACGCGATAAACAATCAGAGATGTAAATAAAACGTCAAGAAAGAAAGATGGGAAAATGTGACACTATAGGAACTCATGTAGGTTACTTAACTGCTTATGATAAACAGTACATTGTGTTTGGCCTTCAGGGTGTGCGGCGAGATGAGTGGAGGGTGTATATGAACGCTCTGTACTGGAGGTGGGGAATGCAGGAAGTCACCACCTGGCGTCACAACACCTTCACGTCCCCGACTCCTCTCTTCCCCGATAAACTGGCCGACCTCCGCGGCGCTGTGCTCAAGGTAACCCGTGTCAGTTGCACAGTATGCTCACCAGTGATAGCAATATAAAATGGGGATGACGCAAGCCTGGAATAAGAAAACAAATAGCAGTAACTGAAGGCTTTACTAACTGGAGAGAGTTTTACACTGAATCGTTTCCAGTCATATGTTAATCTGACCTATATTTTAAACTATATTTTAAATATATTTTTTGGATATGCGGATTTACTCTCTCGCAATGCGCCAACATTGATGACAATAACCCAGACTGGCCAGATGACACAAGTATAGATGAGCTGTCTTCAACAACACGGAACTGAGCCGCTCACACAACTTAACACTAAAAATGTGGTTGTATAATATAAAATGAGCTTTAGTTGTAGGTGGGAGGCAGGCTTCTTGGATACAGTATCATATGTTTTATTTTTGTCTGACACAATCGGGTCAGTTCCACAACTTGAATATCGAGTTGTAAATGCGTGTAATGTAATGAGCCTTCTTTATAACACAGGAATGAGTTTCCTTGATTCATACAGCATTATCGATCTGTTTTTTCTCCTGATGGAACCTAACCATCCCCTCGAGTTGAAGCCCAGGTTGTTGTTGCATGAAATTTGATGAGAGTTGCTTATGAAATAAGGATGAATATCACTAGCTACTATAATCGGTTTGTTATCACCTGACAAAACTAGCTCAGTCTCCCATCTTGAATGCTGCACCATGATTGTTTGAAAATTTGTGAATCATAAGCGTGAGGTACACATGAATTTCCTTATTAGTCAAACTAACCCTCTTATATGACTACAATTGGACATCACCCGAGAAGAAAGGGGCAAGGGTTCTTCATTACATTAGAAAACATTCATTATAGATGGTTTACCTCCCTCATACCATGCACCAATTCTCAGGTCTCAGCGTTCGAGTTCGCGCCGAGCATCATGTACTACCGTGACGCTGCGGGGAAGATGCTGTACCGCTATGGTGAAGACGTGGCCCTGGTGGAGTCGCTGGCCGACGCACTCAACTTCACTGTGCATTTTGCCGAGCCTGCTGACGGTACCAGGGGCAGGCACAACAGTTCATGTACACTTTGACCACTTTCACACTCAGCTGCGGCTTCATCGCAGATAAATTAAGTCATATGACGTTAGCTGGAAAGGATACTAGAGATGTTTCTGTCTTGAGAGAAGATGCGACTTGCGATCTCTCTACAGCAGGCATCAGAGAACCTGCATATCAAATAGCCAAATCATCCACATAGAGGGAAGAGGACACTCCTGCTGGCAAAGAATTTATAATACCATTAATTGCTGCTGCAAACAAAGGCACACTAAACGTGCTTCCCTGAGGGACACCCTCCTCCTGCACATGAGGCGAGGAGAAAGAGGAACCCACACGAACCCTCAGCACACGATCCGTAAGGAAGTCTGATCTACATTGGTAGGCGACCACGCATACCGAAGGCATGAAGCTGTTGCAAGATTCCATAGCGCCAAGCTGTGTCATAAGCCTTTTCTATGTCAAGAAATACAGCTACAAGATGTTGAGAAGCAGCAAAAGCCTCAACGATCGATGTTTCAAGTCTAATAAGGTTGTCAGTGGCACATCTGAATTTCCAGAAGCCACTCTGCAAGGTGGAGAGGAAGCCACCCCTCTCCAGAAACCACAAGAACCTGACATTAATCATTTTGTCAAGCAGCTTACACACACAGTAAGTCAAACTGACTGGACGATAACTAGAAATATTAGAAGGATCTGAGTGGATGTAGAAGGGGAAGTGAAAGGCAAGTAGAACATAATACTTTTTATGAGAGTGTGACGATGCAATAGGAATGTACCCATCTGGCTATCCCAGGTATCAGGGAAGAATAAGGGAAATCCAGAAACTGCTAGGGTTACTCTTGCCTTGTTTTCTCAAGGCTACCTGCATACCTGCAGCACGATTGAGTCAGGTCCGCTCCCGCTGATGTTCCAAAAGAAGAATGAATTGAAGAAAGAGAATGGACATTGATTCACGTTGCCCCATGTCCACAGGAACACTCCACTCGATTACTACTCGTATGTACCGAGGATAACAATGCATCTCACAATGTAGCACCTAGTGGCAAGAATGACCCCAGCAGCAGCACCGTAGATCCTGATGTAACTTAAAACAGGTGGTAACAAGAACGGACAAAGTCTTCCTTCTAACCTTCTGCTGCGTGACATGGAGATACCACCTTCTACCTCAGCCCATACTAATAGTGTCAGTTAAAGTAACCTTCTCACAGGACAGCTCGGTGGCCGTCAGATATCCATGGTAGCAATTCCACCATTTGCTCATCTTTATCTTAGAATTTGGCACATCTTAGAGTCAATGAGTTTCTTGACACGTTGAGACAAGACCACAAATCTTGTTCAGCTGGCACATCATAGCGTAAGTTCACTGTAGATCACCTTGAGACAAACCCATAAATCTTATTTAAGAAGTCGGAACATCTTAGTGCCACTCCATTTCACGATACGAGCACACCATCCATTAGTCCCAGTGGAAGAGCAAGACGTCTTAGTTCTTCAGTGCCACATCCATCTGTCTCCAACACTGCTGGGAGTCCCCTCATGGAGTATCCTGCTATCGAGAAAGAGACTGCAGCAGAAACTATGAGATCAGACACCTGGCATACATCGTACACACTACACATACTCCTCACGTCCTTGACTTACCCTTAGTTCCAGACACGTCAGACCTCCCCAGAGCATTACAGACCTTCATTACCCTTACATAAATACTACTCTCAGGGCAACTTTGTCATATATGCATAAATCTTATGTTTATATGGTTAACATAGTTGTTAGGGAATTACCCTTCATGTGAATTTTTCCATTTATATCCTATATTCATTCTAGTGCACAGCCTCATGATCTATTTTGTATTATGTAAATACATCTATATTCATCTTCAGTGCCTTTAGAAATGGCAAAAGCTCTTTAAAAAGGAGAAAATATATATAATTTTCCTTACATTGAACTGTAACAGTTAAGATGTATTGTACTTGAAACTGCTAATTGCTGTAGCGGATGCGTTTCACCAGGTGAGACGTGGGGGTACGAGCTGGCCAATGGGTCGTGGGTGGGCATCATGGGCGACATACAGAGGGACGAGGCGAATATTGTTGTCTCCAACCTCTATGTGTCCCTCGCTCGGATAGGCATTCTTGACTACACCGCCCCCTACTCATCAGAGGTAAGGGTCTTCTTGTCTCTCAGCTTATTTGTCGCTGAAGTGAATACCACGAATATTTGAAATTATTACTAACCTAAACATACTCCAAGATATTATACTATTTAACTCCATCACCACAACATTAGACGTTTTATCATATTCTTGTTATCTCAGAAAGTTTTTAATTCAGCTGTAGGGAGGCTGTGTGAACTGGGAAGGATAATTAAAATCTGAGTATATCGTAATCAGCTCTTTCCAAACTGAACTCCAGAAAATTTTTGAATAAAAACGTTTGATGTTAGTGTGATAAAGTGAAAAAGGAGTAATCGCATTGGTGAGGTTACACATCTATGTGAGGTTGACTTCCGAGGTCATTTGAGGTCTTCGGTCGGAGGTCATTTGAGGTCACCGGTAATACACGCTCGAACGACTGGACCCAGAAGCCCAATTTTTGGCATCCGCAGAACACTTGCTTCATGGCCAGGATGGAGCCTCCCCTGCCCCGCTGGCAAGCTTTGGCATTTCCATTCCATCCTTGGACCTGGCTGGCTATTGTAGTGGGACTGGTGGTGTCTGGCCCGTTGCTGTACCTACTGGCCTCTGCTGGTGCCACATGGTTGGTGTCATTACTTCACTGTTGTAGCATTCACATCCACTTAACATCTTCAGTCCGATGACATTTCTTTAAACGTTATTATCCTATGGCAAGTATTTATTATTATTTTGTCATCTGCAGGGTACTTCAGTAATTTTACCTTAAGAGGAACTTTTCCAAATAAAGAAGTTAGCTTCAGCCATCATTTACTCTTCCTTGACACGAGGCCTCCCAGTAGTTAAATAAACTTGTTTGGATGTAGGAAGAATAAACAAATAAAATACGTCATCGGACTGAAGGGTTCAATGCTCGGACACCCAGTCCCAGACACATTAATACTGACACTACAGTGGTAAATCTCTGATAATTAAATGTTTTTATAATTGTGCATTGATATTAAGTGATGTTTTAATAAGTGTTGTCAATCAAAAGTTTCATATAGAAATACTGTATATAATATCCACTATAATTTCATAAGTATTTTTAAGTTGTTTTATCTTCAGTACAAGGATGTGCGATGTAAAGTATTGTGGTTAACGTGTGACAATTTCATTAAGCATAGCAGAGATTCATCTGGATGAAGATTTTAATCATAATTTATACTGACTCTTCTTCTCAATAGTATGATAGCTAGCAGAAGGTTGGCAACCATTAGGCTTAGTAAACACGGTCATGAGGAGGCCTGTGAAATAAATGTATGGAACTTTTTGAAAAAAAAAAAAAAAGAATAAAAAATTAGTTAGCCAGCTGCTTAAACACGGCTTTAAATGTTTTCAGTCACACAGACTATCCCCTTAAGTTTAAAATTTTCTCTAGAATTGAAAAAAAGTCGTTTGTAGATGGCGCAAATAACTTGGAAGAGATGTCATCGTGTTGAATGAACTGGGAGTGCATTAGATCTAATTTCCCTTGCAATGAGGGTTGACTGGGGATGCATTGGTTGCCACATCCAACTCGGAAATGACATAACAGAGGTCGCTACTCAACCTGGCCAGGTCAGCGGACTGTCTGTTTCCCTTTTGTCCCTGTTCACCCAACAGTACAATTCGGGACCTGAAAGTAAACCGACTACGGGTGGTCGTGTTTTAGGGCAAGAAAGGAACTGGGAAGTAAAAAAATAATGATTGACTACCTTAATGAACCACGTCGTCAGTTGGCACAAAACCTATGTGTTCTGCTTGTGGCGGTGATGCTCATACTCCCGATCAACTCAATATCAGCTGGTGTTGCACATTAGAACTTCCCCTCAGCGAGGCTCATATTGATGCTGTCAGGGACATACTTCGTAGGTTTGTCAGATATTAAACTGTCTTTACTTTAAACTCACGGCATATGTTGCAATTTTCCTCTCAGCCATACATCAGTGCGATAGTCATATAAGCAAGGAAGCAAATAAGATCTCTTTCAGATCAGGGAAGTTAGCCACAACGGTGCAATGAGAAACAGAAACTGTGAAATTTTAGCCGAATTGTGTCCTTCACTGTACAGTTGTTGACAAAATCCACGAGCGGTATTCCACGAAAAGATTACTCTCTCTCTCTCTCTCTCTCTCTCTCTCTCTCTCTCTCTCTCTCTCTCTCTCTCTCTCTCTCCAGTAAATGTTTATAATATCATTTCCGTAATGCGGATGTTTTAGAACATATCACTGGATGTGTCACGAGCTATGATCAGACGAATTAAATTTCAAAAAATAATTTAAAGACCAAATTAAAGAGTTTAAATAATCATCATCATCATTAGCATCCACATCTCTTTTCCCATGAAGTTAAGTTGGGTCCAGATAACCGAAAGAAAAAAAATATTGATAGAACAGTGGTTGACAGCCATGTCCGATCTATGGCCTCCCCATACGAAGTACGATTAACATTCGTGGCCATATGTACATCTTCATCTGAAACAGGAAACACATCATTGTCAGTTAAAGGATCGTTTAGGTGGTGAAATCTTAGCAACTCACTCAGTTATAGCCCGCCTTTACCAAGGTGCAGCGATAATGTTTTTGCCCACCTCTATGTGTGTGTGTGTGTGTGTGTGTGTGTGTGTGTGTGTGTGTGTGTGTGTGTGTGTGTGTGTGTGCGTGTGCTTGTGCTTGTGCGTGTGCTTGTGCGTGTGTGTGTGTGTGTGTGTGTGTGTGTGTGTGTGTGTGTGTGTGTGTGTGTGTGTGTGTGTGTGTGTGTGCGTGCTTAAAATAGCAATAACTGATACACAGTCTCCATTCCTGACAATTGTAATTCAGTCACCCTCCAACATCCTGCTCTCCTGGGTACTACATAACGATACAATATATCATTCATTTCTTTCGCCCATGTCACCCATCACTAACAGTCTATAGTTCCTGGACATACGGCCAATGTTCGTCATCGGCGCAACTACTTTATGTCTTCCACGCTGATTTATGCTCAGCCCTACACGTTTCACACCATCTCACTTCTGCAATGCACACAATTTGATCTTTGTTTCACTCAGTGGCATCACGGCTTACCTTGTACTCCTGAACATCTTTAACACTCCCACCCTCTTATATTCCTCTTTCTTGCCTCTTACAGTTCACACGGTCAGACGAACCTGGCCATTTTTCATGGATTCCAGGTAGCTCTTTGTTGCTGTGAGGCTTTCTGTAGATTCATCAACAACAACAACAACAAAAATAGAGTGGGTAACCGCTAATCTCTATCATCTCTCTCTCCATTTTGCATAGGCCCGTAGAGTATTCAGCGAAATAAGCTTTTCATTCAGCCTAATAAGACGTTTCCTGGGTCCAAGAAACAATATATCTTGTCATTTATTGTTGAGTAAACTGTAGGTAAGGCTGCACTCATATTTGAAAGCAGTTCATATTACCTAAAGTCAGTAGAGCTTTAGTCAGAGTCTTTGGCTGGTGCTTCATGGCTGCTTTTACTCACATTTAGTTGTCACAACCAGGTTTACATTGATGACACCATTACCTTGGTTGTAGAAACTTATTGTAATACCTTTTTTTCTTATTTTACCTGGTGACGATTCCAAACTCCTGTTAGTTCAGCTGATGACCGTGTGTGGTCAGATTAAGAGGGTGGGGGGCGGTCAGTCTGACTAGTAACCAAGGAGAATCAGTCACATTTAACAAATAGGTTAATCGAAGTTCATGCTACCACAACTACAAAGTTTATGTGAATAGCTTAGTTCTATTAGGTAAACAAAACCTATCATAGTGATAGCCTCTGAGCTACTATTTTGGTTGAAATAGCATAAAAGGCAGTTGTAAAAGGTTTATGGCCTAAAGAACTTGCATCTAAACAAAGCAGAGAAGTTATTTACTTGGCAAATGTGTGGAACATGTACAGTTGCGTAGACAGACAGACGAATAAGGACGTCAAGGAGTGCTGAAGTGTTGATGTGGACTTGTTAGAAAGCATTAGGAGAAATACTCTGAGATGGCCTGGCCACTTGGAGATGATGGAGAATGAGACACCAGGAGTGTGTGTGCGTAAATGACTTGGCGGGGAGGGCCAAGAGAAGACCGAGGATGAAATGGAAGGATGTGATGGCGAGGTATAATAGAAAGGGAAGGTGTAAGTTGGAGAAAGAGCAGCCAGATGGCAAACGACAGGAGAAAATGGGTGCGACTCGTCTGTAGACACCCCTTATTGAACTTAGGAGCCGGGCGATAGGCAGATATGAATAACTATATGAGTACTTTTTTTCGCTGAATGAGAAGTTATTAGAACGGCGACCTGAGTTTCCAAACAGGCATTGGTATTTGGAATCAGCTGTAGCTGAACGCATTCAACTTTTAATGACGTCCATCTCGTCCATTTCAGTCTTAATGGGACGTGTGTTTCTTATTTGCTAAAAAGGAGGGGGGGGGGATTTGCACTTCAACCTGATAACTTTTTTTTTATAACAGACAATGAACAGAGGACGGGAAAAAAATCCATACACCACATTACAGGTGTACTCCATCATGAGAATCTTTAACAATTGGAACCGAACAGCTGTAGGTTGAAGTTGGGGGAAAGCTAATCTGGGGAAGCGAATTCTAAAAAGAAGCATTTCAGGGAATGAAGGAATTCTGATACACAGTTCGCAAAATGAGAGTTTGACGGTTAAGTCATGAGAGCTATCAAATGACCATGCAACACGGGGTAAGGCGTGGAGAGGTGGCACAATGGCTGCAACTTCATCTGAGCATTTGCCATAAAAGTATCTGTAAAAAAATGCAAGGGAGGGAACGTTTCATCTTACTTGTAGAGTGGTAATTCATTTATAATTTCTGGGTTATTAGTTATTGTTATAGTTTTCCTTTGAATTTTGTCTAGATGTTTTAGTGTAACCTCTCCACATTCACTCCACAAGGGTGAGCAATTTTCAGGTTGAGAGCGCACATGATTTTTGTAAATTATAGAGGATCATTTATAGGCAGAGACACACATGAAACCTCGCGCAGTGTGGAAAATTTAGCCAGCTGGGGGAAGAGAAAAGTAGAAATGGCAAATAAATAGGTGAGCTTTTGTCCTCAACTGTACACCTAGAAATTAGACTAACATCATACGATCTTTCCTTCAGCGGTGATGAAGCTTCGAATCTGGGGCAGCTCAGCTTCAGTTGGTACTACACATTCGGACTACACTTCTGCGAGCCTCAGATGCTTGTGCCTCGCATGTCCAGCACTCGGACCTTCGTGCTGTTCCTGTGGCTCTACACCATGATCATCACCATCGTCTACTCCACCAATCTCACCGCCTTCTTGTTGGTCAGGAAACCCCCGGCCTCCATAGAAACCATCAAGGACCTCCACGACTCTGGCCTCGAGGTTGCTGCCATAGGGGACATATATAAAGCAGGGATTGCCTCTGCCAGTGACCCATACCTGCGGGTGAGAAGTATATACTATTAACTCATCCAAGCAGATGATGTATTTTTTTTTTTTTTACTCTGTTCTGGTTTTAGCCAAACAATTTTAGGTAGCTTTGCGAATATTTATCCACGGGGAAGGGTTAGATATATCTTTCATTAACCATTTCACACAAAAAAATCTCCTGTGGCATTGCACCGTGATGCTCCACCCACTTCACCACCTAATTGCTCAGGAAACCCCAGCCTTCATGCAAACGGTTAGTGAACACCACGACCCTGGCTTACGGGTCGTTGCCATAGGAAAAAAACATTGCATAAAGCAGGGATTGCCGCTGCCAGTGACCCTTTCCAAAAGATGAATATTATATATAATGAAATATTATACTGAGGGAACGAGACAAGAAGTGCTGGATAAAAGGTAACACTCATCGAGTTACAGAATTATGGGTGTATGTCAATGGCATTTGCAGGAAAAATTTCATGAATGTACAGTTGGCTTACATGACAAATTTCAGCCATTATTGTTTTTATTTACTGTTGAAGATCTGTTCCTACTTTTCTACAAAGTCTGGAATTATAACAAAAAGCGCTAAGACCACCCTACATAACCTACAGTAAATTATATATCACATTATACTGTTGTGTCCAGACTAAATGGGAGAGTTAGCTGTGATGGTTAGTGGTATGACAGGTAGATAGGCACTGCTGGGAAGGTAGGAGTAACTGATGTGGGTTAGTGGGGATCTTGGGTGCAAAGTGGACGGAAAGTGTGGTGAACGTTCCTTAGCTGAATGATAAAATAACAATACCGAAACTCTTGGCCGGCAACTAAATGTAATCAGCGACAATTATCTGTATATGCCTCGTAGTGTAATTAAGTGAATTATGTTGGCATCTTGGGTCAGTGTGAAACAAAGATTTAATAGTATCGCTGCTCTAGTAGGAACGAAGTGGGTGAGGAAAGTAGATGTGTTGATATAAGAGCAAGGGGAATAGTATGTGAGTTGAGTAGATTGGTTGAATTGTATTTTGTGTTGGCAATGCTGTAGAAATGAGCGATGGTCACACGGCAGCTTGGCAAAAATAAACATATTTGTCTCTGGGATGCCAAGTTCTGTGGCATGTAGTAACTCTAGTCGGTCTGATATCTTTAGCTCGAGATTTTGTATGATAAACGGTGGTCGGGTGAATGTTATGTCTGCGAAATGTTATATATATATATATATATATATATATATATATATATATATATATATATATCTCTCTCTCTCTCTCTCTCTCTCTCTCTCTATATATATATATATATATATATATATATTTATATATATCTATATATATATATCTATATCTATATCTATCTATCTATCTATATATATATATATCTATATCTATCTATCTCTCTCTATATATATCTATCTATCTATCTCTCTCTATCTATCTATCTATATCTACATATAAATCTATTTATCTATCTATCTGTCTATATCTATATCTATATCTATCTATCTATCTATCTATAAATATATATATATATATAGATAGATAGATAGATATATCTATATCTATCTATCTATCTATATCTATCTATCTATCTATCTATCTATATATATATATATATATGTAGTACAAGAGATGGAGTGAGGCAGTACTGTATATGATAAATTGTCAAAAGATCCATTTAACAGTTACTGATACAATACTTTACCAGTCTGTTCAAAGCCTTTCCAGACGATAAAAGGAAGTTGTATAAAGACTAATGATCGATGACCAAATAAGTTTATAACAACTTTTCAACAATACAGTGTCTACAATATGTATTCTTCCAAAGTGATCAGTGAGTTCACAGCGAACACTATTGCTGCTCATTTTAAAATGCAAGTGTATCTGAATGGAGAGTGTATCTCATATGCTTTATTAATTTCCATTTGTGTTCTGTCGTGACAGGAATAGCTGATATGCGCATAAGAATATATTGTGTCTCTTCGTCTATAGCACGAGGCTCTATATCAGGATGTGGTTGGCCACGAACAATAAAGAACAAATAAGATGTTACTGGAATGTATTACGAGTATGCTCAACTTCTTTTTGAAAATGTAAAGATGGAAAAATGGATGCCCTTTGTAGAGACTGGGATGTGCAGTGTCAATGGAATTGTTATATCCACGAACTTAAAGAGAATCCAAGTCAGATCCAAACTGTATAACTAAACAAGAAACACCGTCTATTGTATATAGATATAATTCTTCATTTCAAATATACATAGACCTTTAAAATCAAGGAATGTATTCTCAAAAGCTTATGACACTTCCTAAAACCTCTTCTTTAACCATACCTTTTGCCTAGGCATCTTGATTCGCTCTTCTGTTTTAATCATAGCCTTTATAATATCGACATTGCTTGGAATACTATCATAGGCTAAGGTATTAACATTCCGTATACATATACATATTCCTAACTGGTAGGGCATAAGTGCAAGACAACATCCTAGCACGACAAGAATACGGGCCCAAGACACAACACAGTGTCAGACTGGCCACATGACCTACCTGCTGACGGGGGTTGCTGTGGGTGTTTGTCGGGTATCTGCCTTAGTCAACGTGGGCTTCTCTGACAGGGGCTGCTGCGTGTGTTTAAGGGGTACCCGTCAGAGAACCACATTTTCCCCCGAGTGTTGGAGGGCAAGGCGGTGTTCCTGCAGAGTCGTAGCTTCCAGGAGTTCCACGGCGCCACCAAGTATACCCATCGGGGAGTACCCATGCTCAGGATCATGAAGGTCTCACCATTTATAATGTTCTAAGTCCTTTATCTGTATAAAATTCACATTCATTTGTAATGCTCCATTTCACAGTGTTCTTACACTTGACCACGCCGGAATAATAATATTTCACGACCTCATATTCACCCTCCAATTTTACGTCCAATAGTACGAACCACCAACAACCACCGTATTACATGGCACGCAATGCATGCAATCCTACATTATCTGATAACTAGCGTAACAACACTCATGCGTTTGTGCGTGTATATATCTATATCTATATCTATCTATTTATCTATCTGTATCTATATATATCTATCCATCTATTTATCTATCAATATCTATATTTCTCTGCTATATCTATCTATCTATCTATCTATCTGTATCTATCTATCTATCTAACTATCTATATAATAGAACTTGCTAATCAAAATTGCAAATATGTAGGCTAGATTGACACGTATGCGCATTTAGTTCGGAATGATTCCTCTGCCGGAATTGTACTGTTTTATATATCGCAAGACAGCTTAAAAACATGAAGTACAACAGTTTGATCGACTGGAACATTATCTGGTGAGAGAGAGAGAGAGAGAGAGAGAGAGAGAGAGAGAGAGAGAGAGAGTACATTTATGTCCTCAGCACGTTTTCGCTAATTTTGTGTTTCTGCGATAGCAAATCGCGACAGGTGGCTGTGAAGCCACCATGCATCAAGCAAGGCAAGCAGCTTGCTACTTCAAGTTAATAACAAAAGATTTTCAGTTGAGAGTTCGTCACAGGAGCTTGAGAATACGTACTTACGTTTTTAATCACGACGGAATGAGGGATTAAACAGGCCGTGTCAGAACTGAAACTTTACAGTACATAAATGACGAATAACTGTATGTAGTTGTATAACAGAAAATTAAATCGACATTCATGGCAGCAGTAGCTAGGACTTGCGTCCTTGCTCAATAGCAGCTGGATAAAGACCTACTCTGTCTAGCTTGTCAGTCACAGAGAATTACCAGAACTGTATACTTAGGCGGTGGGTAATGCCCCATGGCGTAGATTTCTGTTTCGTCACCCTTTTGCATGACATGGGCTAACTCGATTGCTGAAGTAATATATCTCTTAATGAATCTGTTGTAGAGATGTATCGTAATTTTCAAATAGAGGGATCTGTCTTAAGTATGCCAGTACCTACAGATTCTAGTTATTTTAAGCTAGGTTTTAACTAGTAAAATATCTTTCATGAGGTCTATCTATCTATCTATAGCCCGACGCCCTAATCCCGCAAAGGGTGGCTGCAGACAAAACGCCTCCAAGTCACTCTGTCACCCACCATTTGACTCCCCTCCCCCCAATTCACCCCCCCTCCCCCCAATTCACCCCCCCCTCCCTCATATACCTCTCAACTCCATCCCTCCACCTCATCCTCGGTCTACCCCTCCCTCTCCCTCCCTCCACCTCACCTACATACACCCTCTTAGTCAGTCTTTCATTCTCCATCCTCTCCACATGTCCAAACCACCTCAGTGTATTTCTCCTAATCTTTTCAACCACATCCACATCTACCCCACAACGTTCCTTCACTTCTTCATTCGTCAACCTGTCCCTCCATGTCACTCCACATGCTCCTCTCAAGTAACTCATTTCCACTGCTCTCACTCTTGACTTGTTCATGAGGTACATTTTCTAATTAAACTCCATTTGAAAGTTCGTAATGGTTACTGATGCAACTGTTTGATAATTTCGCCATCAAAGTGTTGCTCATAGGTGGAGAGAACAGTAGTCTCACTGTATTTCATATGATACCTCAGACATTGATTTTCAGTAAAAGTGACAAAGAAACTGTAGTTTTTGTGAATTTGTTAGAGATATGATTTTTGCTTAGTAATGCCTTCTCTATGTTGTGCTTCCTTCTACTTTCTCTATACTAATTTCAAAGACAAAAGCAGTCATAGTATGAATGTGCACAACGGTCTAACATATTTTTCGTATTCCAGAACTAGTGTTCTCTGACTATTGCCATTTTGCCGCTTTAATATCATGTAACTGTAGTGTATAACTATTTCTAACTAAACGCTCGAGAACACTTTTCTCATTTCTTTCCTTTACAGTTATTTCGAGATTTCACTCTTCACCACTACCTTGGGCTCGCTTCTCTATTTACCGAGCACATGGTGAACAAGTCGACATTTTCAAAAATTCATGATGGTATACAGCACAGGACGTACCTTTCCTATATCCCTGGCTGTCTTGAACAGAGCTCAAACATATTATTCCTTTCTCTTACAATCAGTCCTGTTTTCATCGACAATCTTCTTTTTCCGGTGGGAACCTTAATTTACACTCTCATCTCATGAACCCTTCCTGTCGCTCCAGTAGGGCTTGGGACCTTTCCAGAAGTTATCATTTGTTGCGTTGTGGTGCTGTGGATTAGGAAGCTCTCAAACACTACCTCTTTGATCTTTCATGGACTAATAAATCACTAGTGTGGCGAGCAGCCATGCAAGTTTGCTCTGCACATTACAGAGTTTCTCTTTTCGGATGTGAAAGCATACATGTTGTAATTTTACTGTGTGACTAAGGTCCAAAATTTTTTCCTTGGTCATTCTTCTTCTAATGCTGTCCTTAACAACGAGATGCTTTCAAAAGTCACTGACACCAGGTTTTCCGCAAGCCACAGGCATGTTATGTTCTAATCAGAATCGTGTTAAATCTCTCCTACGTCTTGCCAAAAACAATTTCATTTGCATTAAGTGCGACGAACATTCCAGCACGTAATGTGTCCGCTTGTTCTGAAAAGATATCTTGTAAACTCCATTCCCCCAAGGTTACCCCTTCTTTCTTTCTTCTGTCTTTGTTCCCTTCTCTAGGATAGGTTCTGCTTCTGACCCAGTTATGAATTATTCTGGTGCTGTTTCTCCATCCCCTCAACCCTTCTGACTTCCTCATGTCTGACATTAAAATTTCTTCAAAAGTTGTGCTTTCTGCCCTCACTGACCCAGTAAAGTACTCTGTCTTGTTTGCGAGCTTCTGTTGTCTGCATTATTTGCGATTCCGTGCTGACGCCTGCAATCACGTACACCTTTCATCTTGTACATTTCCACGTTGTTTGAAGCTTGCTTTCTTTCCACTGTATTGAGAGGGGTAATGGCTTCCAAATCTCCAATTATTACGGAACTGGTGAAAAGTCTTAAATTTCCAGAGCTTCTACGTCTACTCCCAAGAGACATGCTTTAATGTAATTTTCCATAGCTTTCTTTCTATCTGTCAGTATGGGTTACGTCAGTGAAATTCTTCTAACCCAACTTTCCTTTGACATATCTCGTCATCTTCGGTATTTTTATGACACTTCTGCTAAAGAACTAGAGATACGATGATAGTGGTCCGTAGTAGGACTCATTCTAGTTATGAACAAATATGAGTCTCAAACGGTTTTACAGGCATGCTTCGCGCCGTACAGCATCGCCATGGCGCTGCAGAAACACTCACCCCTTAAGAACAAATTTGACGAAGTGATTGGGTGGCTCCAGCAGAGTGGTCTGCGCAGGCATTTCTTCCTAGAGGGTCTCAGACTGGCTGCTACCACTAAGGTATATAATTAATTATTTGTCTGTCTGTGTATCTACACCCAGATGCCTTAATTTCTGAAGGAATAGCCACAAGCGAATCGCCTCCTCGTCACCCTGCCATTCCCCATCTGTCTGCTTTTTCTCAGACCCCTCACCCCCATAACCATATACCTCTCCTCCCCATACCTCCGTCTCATTCATCCTCGGCATGTCTCTTCCTATTCCACCTCATGCACGTACACTATTTTAGTCAACAGAACAAGTATACATTATATATATATATATATATATATATATATATATATATATATATATATATATATATATATATATCATCATCAGCCGATTGAGTATCCACTGCAGGACCGGCCTCTCCCGACCGAAGTCGGGACGATACAGCCAATGTATCTCTACCAAGTGGTTCAGGCTGTCTGGTAGAGATTGTATGTAGGGTGAGAAGTGCTTGTAAGTGTAATTGTAGTGTTGGAGTGGCTTTGGATGTGTGTGTAGTCTGTGAACCAAGTGTAATCGGCCTGCGCAAGCAGACTGGGTGCAAGCATACTTTATAGTAAGCGACACTGGTTCAACCACAGCACCCCTTGTGTCCGCCAATGCAGTACGTGGCCGGGTGAACACTCCCAAAGTTTATGACCCTGGCGGGGCGCAAACCCTGGCTCACCCGTGTACAAAACGCACACTCTACCACAGAGACTCTCTCTCTCTCTCTCTCTCATATATATATATATATATATATATATATCTCTATAGCCCGACGCCCTAATCCCGCAAAGGGTGGCCGCAGACAAAACGCCTCCAAGTCACTCTGTCACCCACCATTTGACTCCCCTCCCCCCAACTCACCCCCCCTCCCTCATATACCTCTCAACTCCATCCCTCCACCTCATCCTCGGTCTACCCCTCCCTCTCCCTCCCTCCACCTCACCTACATACACCTTCTTAGTCAGTCTTTCATTCTCCATTCTCTCCACATGTCCAAACCACCTCAGTGTATTTCTCCTAATCTTTTCAACCACATCCACATCTACCCCACAACGTTCCTTCACTTCTTCATTCGTCAACCTGTCCCTCCACGTCACTCCACATGCTCCTCTCAAGTAACTCATTTCCACTGCTCTCACTCTTGACTTGTTCTCCTTTTGCAATGTCCACGCCTCGCTTCCATACGTCAGGGTAGGGATCACAATACCATCATGCAGTGACTTCTTAACTTCCATACTCACCTCCCTATTTCTCATCACTGCTTTCAGTGTACCAACAACCTTTCTTCCCTGCTGTACCCTTTCACGTACTTCATCCCCCAAAGTTCCATCCTTACTCATCACACTACCCTAGTACTTGATTGCACTCACATTCTCCATATCCTCACCATCCAACCTCACTGCACACTCTGTGACTTCATTCCTCTCAAACACCATAACTTTACTTTTGTTTACATTAACTTTCAGCTTCCTCCTCCTACACACTGTCCCAAATTCATTCACCAAACCTTGCGACTCCCATTCATCTTCACTCAACAATACTGTATCATCAGCAAACAGCAACACCGGAAGCTTCCAAATCTCACCCTCATTCATTAGGGCCACCCCCACATCCACTGCCCTACCTTGTACCTCCTTTACAACCCCATCCATATATATATTAAACAGCCATGGAGACATTACACACCCCTGTTTCAGTCCCACATTGAGATCAAAGAACTCACTCAGCTCACCATCCACTCGCACCGTAGCCCTAGCTCCCTCGTACATACTCTTCACAGCACTCAGCAATTTCCCCTCTACTCCATATATTCTTAATACCTTCCACATACCTTGCCTATCTATTCTGTCATAAGCTTTCTCCAAGTCCATGAAGGCAGCATACACTTTTCTTCCCTTCTCTAGATACTTCTCCACTAAACATCTTAGAACAAATATCTGATCTACACACCCTTTTCCCTTCCTAAATCCCCCTTGTTCTTCTCCAACTAGCTCCTCTGTCATATGCCTAACCCTATCAATGAGTATTCTACCATATATTTTACCAGTCACACTAAGAAGGCAAATACCCCAAAGGTTACCACATACTTCTCTCTCCCCTTTTCCTTTGTACAGAGGAACAATTATACCTGATTTCCAGTCCTCTGGAACCCTTCCCTCTTCCCAAGCCAATCTACACAACTTCCATATCCACTCCACAACAATCTCACCCCCATACCTAAGCATTTCACCACACACTCCATCAATTCCTGGGGCCTTTCCCAGCTTAATCTTCTTCATCGCTTCCACTACTTCCGGCCTACTGATCTCTTCCTCCCTCCTCTCATCTCTTCTTCTCCCAGCCATTCCCCAACCACTTATACTCACACTGCTCTCACTCTCTACATTCAACAAATCCTCAAAGTGCTCCTTCCATCTCCTCAATTTCTCTCTCTTCTCCACCAACAATCTATTATTCCTATCTTTCACTCCCCTACTATTTCCCCTTTCACACTGCCTTACTTTCTTTACCTCCTTCCAAAACAATTTCTTACTCTCCCTCCATTTCACACTCAGATTCCTCCCAAACTCTTCATCCACTTTCTTCTTACTCTCCTTCACCAGTCTCTTAACCTCCCTTCTCCTGCTCACATATACCTCTCTCTTCTCTCTCTCATCTTCTCCCCTACCTCTACTCGCCAACCATTCACCATATGCCTTCTTCTTTTGTTCCACAGCTCGTTTCACCTCATCATTCCACCATGCTGTCCCTTGCACACCCTTGCATCTCCTCCTCACTCCACAAACCGCCTCACACGCTGTGCTTATCTCTTCCGTGAATATCTTACATACGTCTTCCACCCCTTCCATCTGCTCTAGCTCATACCTTCCCAATCTTTCTTCCACTATGCTCTTATACTCTGTCCTCTTCTCACTATCTTGCAATTTCTCCACTCCTCTCACAGGAGCTGCTTCCTCCTGTCTTCCCCTTCGCCTCCTCAACCACTTTCTTTGCAGCTCTACCTTGGCCATCACTAAGTGATGGTCCGAGACTCCATTCCCCCACCCTCTCCACACCCTTGCATCCAACACTTGTCTTCTCATTCGCTCATCCACACACATGTAGTCTATCATTGCCTTTCGTTCAACAAATTCACCATCCATCCTCCTCATTACTCTTCATGTATACCGGTGGATCATCTTATGACGAAAGTAGGTGTTGGCTATTGCCAACCCCTTACCAGCACAGATGTCCACCAGAGCACTACCATTCCCATCTACTTCAGCTGGCACACCCCACTGACCAACCACTCCATCCACTCGTACATTCCCAACTTTGCCATTCACGTCTCCAATCAACAGCACTCTCTCGCTCCTCTCAAACTTGTCCATACATGCTTCTACTCTCGCCCAAAACTCATCTTTCACTCTTGCCACTCGATCCTCTGTTGGAGCATACACACATACAATCGCCCATGCTTGTATACCTACTTTCATCCTCACCCATACAATCCTTGCACCCACTGTTCCATACTCTCTTATATTCTCCTTCCACTTCTTGCTTATCATCAGACATACTCCCTCTCTTGCCCTCTCATTCTCACTGACTCCCGCACATACAGTATACCTACACCGTATTCCCATTCTCTCATCCTTTCACCTTACCATTTAGTTTGTCAATCCACATATATCCACTTTTGCATCCTCAAGCACCTGGACACACTCTCTCTCTTTCACTTCATCATTCACTCCTCTCACATTCCACGTTCCTACCTTCAGAATGTCCTTTGTCCGTTCCTTAGTCGTCAACGTATGGTCCGTCCGGGTCCAAGGCTCTTCATTTGCTTTTTTAGTTAGTTCTTTTTACGGGGTGGAGCACTAACCCACCACCAACCCTTTTAGTCGCCTGGTACGACAAGCAGGGATACTGGGGGAGCATTCTTGAAACCCCCCTATATATATATATATATATATATATAGAGAGAGAGAGAGAGAGAGAGAGAGAGAGAGAGAGAGAGAGAGTGCCTAACGTTTATGTTTTGCACAACTTTAATTTTGCTGCAGAAATCTGCGATATTAGTTTGGCCAGCTGTACAAGAACTTCCTTTGATAGTCGCGTCCAGACCGCAAGTGGAAAAATGTGAACTTAGTTTTTGGGTCCGTAAGACTGGTGGGCTCAATATATTTCTCTCTTTTCCCTATTTATTCAACAGTTTAGTCACACTGAAACTAGAGGACCTGGATGTGACCCACTATTGCAGGTTGTATTTTTGAGAAAGAATAAAAATAGACAGCGCTGACAGGCTTCCGTAAAGACCAGTGTGCAGTCGACAGCCACAATTTAAGCCGCCTGTTTAGCGTTCTTTTTTATGAAAACCTTCTTTATTATGCTTAATGCCTACAGTGTCGAGATCTTTAATGGTACATCACGTGGACATGGTTTGCATAAGTGAAGTGATTTATTACATTGTCTGCTTTCATAATGTTATCTTTACTTCAAGTGGCATTGTTAAATACGCTGTCACACTCAGTATACCAACTATCGCCACAGTTTGATTTGAAGAACATTAGTCATGCAGTACTGCGGCTTATCATATATAACTCTTCTAAACAAGGTGAAACAAAACTTCGTCTCATCAAAAACTTTGCTACTATTACGAATTACCTTCAAATACTCTTTCATCTGCTTCCCTCTGTTGTTCCTATTTCACTTATCACTGCTCTTCTGAACTCTGTACTTGTATCCCTCCTCAGTTACGGCAGGTGCCCAGCTCCCGTTTACCATTGCACTTTTAACGCCTTCCCGCCTGGCTGTCTAATGCAACAGTTAACTGATGTTCAAGTCCTTTATACATGCAGCTGGTCAACTCAGGAACTGGCTTCCTTCTACTGTATTTCCAGCTGTCCATACCGCAGGTCTTTTAAACGAAATGCGTCCAGGCATCTTGAAATGAACGTAGCTGGATTTTAGCTCTCGTTTGTCGGAATTTCCCTCAGAGGAGTGACTGTGTTCTTCCTTCCAGAATTGGGCTATTTTCTGCATGAAAAAGGAATCTCAACTGACTAATGCCTGTCTCAGATGCATCGTCTTTTCCACCATGTAATACGAAGGCACTTATTACCATGATTGTTGAACTTCAAGAGCACGTTGACGGTGTTGCAAACAGAAATCCTCTGTGCAATACTAGGATAAGAGTTTCCTGACCTTTCATTAGAAGGGCTGACTTGAACAGTGCCTTGAAACCTATACGCCCCACATGGAAAAGACATCTCCAATATTGCGTGTCAGCAAACGTCAAATTATTTCAGATATGAATGAGGTCTACTACTCTGGGGGTGTTGATACTGTCACCATTAACTCTCTCAAGGTCGGGACACTCACATAACGTTAGGCAATTGTACTTACCAAACAGTGAATTAAACGAGTCTGGTTGTTCAACTACTATATGAGTTAATGATGTGGATAATAATAGTTTTCAACTTTTATTATCGACATCATGTTCCCAGTTTCCTGGAGTATCTCAGTTCTGATGTGCACAGTAATAATTAGTGTACTTCGAAGAGTGCAGAGAACATGATTGTACTATATATATATATATATATATATATATATATATAATCATCTCATCTCATCAGCCGTTTGAGTGTCCACTGCAGGACCGCCCTATCCCAACCGAAGCGGGGACGATACAGCCAATGTATCTCTACCAAGTGGTTCAGGCTGTCTGGTAGAGATTGTATGTAGGGTGAGAAGTGCTTGTAAGTGTATTGTAGTGTTGGAGTGGCTTTGGATGTGTGTGTAGTCTGTGAACCAAGTGTATTTGGCCTGCGCAAGCCGACTGGGTGCCAGCATACTTTATAGTATGCGACACTGGTTCAACCACAGCACCCCTGACGTCCGTCAATGCAGTACGTGGCCAGAAGAACGCTCCCAAAGTTTATTACCCTGGCGGAGCGCGAACCCTCGTTCTTCAGTGTACGAAATCCCTTTTACTGCTGCTGGTATTCCCCTTGGCTGAATAATACCGTCTGTTGTAAGCTAAATCCCACATAAAATTCTTAAGTCCACTGGTAAAAGAGAATGGGTTGCTCGTGAATTTTCTTTTTCTTTTTTAAAGATTTTGACTGCTAGGATTTCTCTCCGGTGATGTATAGTATGATCAGTGCCGGACCAAGAAACAAACGTAATAGACGAAACCTCTTGCAGATGTATAGACTGCCACAGCTCTTGCGGGAATACTTAGCCTATCAGTACGAAAGTAGCTTGCCAAACAAGTTGAACCATCAGATACATGACCAAAACTAGAGGGACACTGAATGGAGCGCATCTTTCTGACAAGAACAACGTAATTTCCAAACCACTCTTAATAATGGGTTAGGTTTTCTCATCACTGATTAGGGTTTCACAAAAAATGTTTTCCGGATCGGGATTGGTCTCAAATTAATCTGTTGTTCCCTGGGACACGGGCTATCCACCCACCAAATTTGGTCCAAATCTTTCTCTTCGTTTTTGAGTTGTCATGCTAACAGACAAACACACTAATAACGAACAAATTAATAAGAGTGAAAACATACTCTCCTTGTCGGAGAGAATATTAATAGAAAGGAAAACCAGATACCAGTCAGAGAACACGTTATTCCTTGTAATAACAATAAGAAAGTATATGACAGCAAAACATTCAGGGATTTAAATACAGGAGTACCAGAACATAAATATGAGGAAGTACAAACAACGAGAATAATGTGTGCATAGCCCACCGTCATGATAGAAATCTTCTTATGAACTGAATAATTGGTAGGATAATAATGAAAAGAAAAAAAAAACGGATTGTATCAGCAGAACCCGCAGTTATTCAAAGCATGGACGAAATAAAATAAAATAACGGCATGTTTAAGTTAGCACCCGCAAGAGTTCCTCATTAGGAGCCAGGAAAATGATCATTAACACCTACGAAAGCAGCACTCACCAGGGTTTAATATATTGTTCACTTGCATGTATTTACTTATCAGTTTGGATCCGTGCATATAGGCTACAATATTCCTATCCATGTCTTGGTTTAGCAACTCAGTCAAGCTCTTGCACCAGCTGCCTAGCGTGGGCCAGTCGACCAGCTGCAGTTGTACTATGTTCTTAGGTTATTTTGGTTTTATGGTTTCATGTATTTATTTATGTTCATGTATGTATATGTATACATTTGTATATATGTAGAAGCGACCGCGTGGTGTGTAAGCCCTCATTCCCCTCCTCATTAATTCCTCCACCTCACCCTGCCTGTCACATCAAGACTCCCATCCACCACACCCATATTCACACCTGATTTCCCTCTCCCTTCTGCCCTATCACCCCACTGTGTTGAGGTATATAACCTACTGTTTGGAATGCATGTGTCAGTAATTAAACAAGTTCATTAGAGTGATACGTCGTTACTCAGGAAAGACCCCCATCACACACCCACACCCACACCCACCCACCCACCAACCCACACCCACCCATCCACCAACCCACACCCACCCACCCACGCCCACACCCACACCCACACCCACACACCCACACACACACATACACACACACACACACACACACACACATATATATATATATATATATACGAAGGGTGATCAAAAAGTAATGACAGTTCGTGCTATAACATGAAAACCTTGAATGATGGGAGGTAGGGGAGCAAGGAGAGTGCAGAGTTGCCTGTCCTTACGAGTTTGAACTTGTCGCCGTATGCCTGACTTTTCTTGTTTTATTGTTGTGAGTGAATGCTTCACTCTTGTTTTTGCTCTCTGGCCAGAAACATGGATTACTCGAAAGAGGGCTGCAGGTTCTACATTTTTACGAGGTGGAAACTGGGAAAGAAAGCAACAGAGATTCGAGGGGAATTATTACAAGTTTATCCAGACACTACTCCTTCCCTGGAAACTGTTTCCCGCTGGATTCGTGCTTTCACAGCAGGAAAAACTGAATTGAAAGATGAACAACGCTCTGGACGCCCCCGGACATCCGTGACCGAAGCAACAACTGTCCGTGCACGGTCCATCATTGACGAGGATCCAACTGTAACTCTTAGGTTCTTAGCCTTGGAGCTTGATATCAGTTATGGGAGTGCATATGACATCGTGCATGAACAATTACACCTGAGGAAGAAGTGTTGTCGATGGATACCCCATTTGTTGACTGATGAGCAAAAGGCTGAACGGGTGAGGATTTGTCGTGTCTGGCTTGCTGAATTTGAACCAAATGGTCCAAAACGGTTCTCAGATGTTGCTACTGGAGATGAGTGTTGGATTTCATTCTTCACAACCCGTGACAAGCAGTCAAACATGGTGTGGTTGGGCGATGAAGACCCTCGACCTCAGATTTTGAAGGAAGGATTTCGCAGCCGGAAGCGCCTTTTCACCATCTTTTTCAATTCTCAAGGACCAATATGCGTGGATGTGATGCCTGAAAAGTCCACTATCACAGCCCAATACTACACAGACCAGGTCCTTCCACAAGTCTTGGAACACAAGGCCAACACCGCACCAACCCGCCGTTGGTCTCGCCTTTTGCTGCACCACGACAATGCTGCACCCCACAAAGCTCGCCTCACTATGCAGTACCTGGAACAACAAGGTATAACTCTGCTCCCCCACCCACCCTACTCCCCTGACCTGGCTCCCTGTGACTTTTGGTTGTTTCCAAAAATTAAATCTGCCATCGCTGGGAAGCAATTTCATCACAACCAAGACTTGGCACGGACCGTCAATTCAGAACTCCGAAGTATACCGTCTTCAGAGTACCACGCTTGCTTCATGAAGTGGAGAAAGAGAATGGAACGCTGCATAGAGGTTGGAGGAGTACTTTTGAAGGACTGTGAGTCATAGTTTGATAGTTCTTCATGCTAATAAAAGTTTATGGACTCACTGTCATTTCTTTCTAATCACCCCTCGTATATATATATATATATATATATATATATATATATATATATATATATATATATATATATATATATATATATATATATATATATAAAATCTGTTGGTGTGGTACCTTGAATTAATGACCAAGAGCATCAGCCAGAGCCAAAAGGTTAACTTACATATGGAATTAGACTGTGTTCGAATTATGCTGCAGTCCATCAGATTCCTTTGAACTTTACTGACGCCTACAGGTGCATTGGGGAACAGTTAATCGTACATAAAATATCCCCACCTACACTTACATTAAAAGTCAGGGAAATTTTTACTTCAATTCTCATACCATTCAGGAGACCGAAGAGTTTCTCCCTTTGCAACTGTGTCGAAGCTGAGTTTAACTCTGAATCAGATGACATATTTCATAGTTGACTCTTGCTGGTATCCGACGATTTTATTCAGCTCAGAGAAACATCCAATGAGTGTAGGGATTAACGAAAGCTGTATCTAATCAATCCAGTTGGGGAAAAAAAATCCTAATATCAGTAAAATGATATAAACTATATCATTTTACTTTGAAATGAATTGATCAAAAAATAGTTGAACAAAAAAGAATCCTAATTTCAGTAAAATGGTATAAATTATATCATTTGACCTTGAAATGACGAATTGATGACCACAAAATAACTGCGGAACGCAATAGGTTTTTTTTTCTTACGATACTGATATTTCATTTCCTGGATATTTTTGGGCAAATTGTTTACGTGAAAGTGACAAAGATACAGTGAAATTTCCAAGTAGCTAATCTAACACCATTAAGAAGGCAAATAAATTTCCCTTAGAACAAAATCCAGCACACTTCAACTTTAATTAAGTCCACATTTTGTACTGATTCGTAAGAGCACCACCAACAACAACTGTTTATATTCAGATCTCTAATTATACTGATGGTCATATGCGTGTGCGTGTGTGACAGGAATACGGCAGTGAGAGTGGCGATGGTGACGTGGGCGTGAAGGAGAGAGCGGTCATCCCTCTCAGCCTGGACCACCTACAGGGCATCTTCTTCCTCCTGGTGGGGGGCTGGCACGTATCCCTCCTTGCCTTCATCCTAGAGAAAACTTTTTCGGGACAGCCAAGTGACCGAATCTGAATAATACTTCGGCGACCATTTCCAATACTGTATATGTAATGGCGACTTAATAAAACACTGAAATATCAACAGATGACAGTTTCAGTATATATCATACATACATCCATATATATATATATATATATATATATATATATATATATATATACCGGTATATATACAGTATATATGTAATCAACAACATCAGCCATTGCAAGTCCACTGATAAACAAAGGTCTCCTCCATCCTTTTCCACAAATTCCATGACTGAGCCAATCTCTGCCAGATTTTGCCAGCAAACTTCTCTGTCTCAGTCTCTCCACTTCCTGTCTGGCCTTTTTCTGGTACACTTGCAGTATCTCGTAGTCCTGTCTTAAAAGACTTTGTAGTTACTTGTAGAGAGGTTATCTATTAGACTTGTGGACGAGCGGTTGTTATACTTGGAGTTGTTTGTAAGTAGATAATCTTGGTTTCCATTTGTCATGCAATGACAGGAGAGGTAAAGAATAGTATGGGACTATTTTTATTTGTCTTGGAAATATTAACAATGTCTCTCACACACGAGTGAAGTATAAAGTAGAGTCCCGCTAGCTACCTCCCTGTCTCGCTCTCTCTCTCTCTCTCTTCCAAGTTGCTAAGCCTTTCTCCCTACTACCTGCCGATTCTATGGCCTCTCTCCTTCTGAGCTCTCTTTCCTAAATTCTGGTGGAACAGGGGTCGTGTCACGTGTGTTACACTGTGGTTGGAAAGTTCCAGAAACCTGTGTGTGAGTATGTGTGTATGTCACTAGGCTTTGTTCTCCTGCTATTTCGCTGACAAACTAACTGCATCATCTCCTGACATTGCTACTTCCTAATCTGTCGTCAGCTTTTCCTCAGTTTAACTTGCAAGATCATTTCCCATTCCCAGGCTCGCATAGAGCTGTCTATCTGTCTATTTATCTATCTATCTATTATGATTTGTAAATATAATATGGACTCATAACAGTCCAATATGTCAGCCTCTTGCTCTTTCGGTTATCCCTCATACTTGCTACATTGCCTGCCTACCTTACTTTCTGTTCTTTTATAACTTCTGTCTTTGACTTTCTGCTCTCTCACCTAAGTTGACCTCTTCCTGTCCCTCAAAGGTATTCCAAACAATGATCTTGCCATTGATCTTTTAGAACGGATTTTTTTCCCCGCTGATTTTGTCAGTTGCCTAGTCTCACAACAGATTGATAAAGAAATAATCAAGCCACAAGAGAAACTGAATATCACAAACGAAACTTCATCAGGGATGATTCTAAAAAATATGAGGCAACAATAAGAGATGCAGTGAAAAGTTTTCTAACTGAACTAAAGAAATAACACACACACACACACACACACACACACACACACACACACACACACACGCACACAAATAGAATTTTAAACAGAACGCAAGTGAAAATCGTAGCTCTTTCACTACGATAGTAATATTCATCATATTCTTGCTAGTCTCACTACCTTGATTATAGAAAACACTTAGACCTAGTGGGGTTAGTTAGAGCCGTCATCAACCCTTCAGTAAGAATCCTCCCCCCTGCCACTCTGACTTATGCCATTCGTCTGCCCTCCCTCCACTTCCATCTCACATAGTCCTGGACTTGTACTGGAGACCAGTTTGCAACTTAGTCTCAGAGATTTTCTCACGTGGATTGGTCTAATGGGCCTCCAGTCTTGCCAAACCAACGAGGTGTTCGCGCACCAGGTGGTAGGTTACCACGCAATGGATGCCATCTTAGGTTTCACTGTTCGGCCGGAGCTGATTTCTGTGGGACAAGGAAGCCATTTCTGTGGTTATCTTCTGTATTTGACCTCATCCTGACCTTAGGATTAGGGTCACCTGCTTGCGCTTCTATGGTCACCTGGAGCATTTCCCCTGGCAGACCTCACCTTGACCTTCAAATTCAAAATGCCTTCACAATGGGTTTTGGAGTAATAATCTCTTCGTATCAGAACTTCACTTGTGACTGGAGCTGGCAGGGGTGGATCGATTTTTCTAATAATGGGGAGCACCTGATGAAGCCTGTATCGGGGGACTGGGCAGGTCTGAGATCTTCCCCCAGGATAATTTTGAAAATTATAGTGCAAGTGCTCTAGATGCGTTTCCCTGCAATCTGCAGAGATATTTTTAAAATCGTCAGTCTGCCAAAATAAAGGGGCCCACGCCCCTGACGCAGCCCCCTGGATCCACCTATGGCTGGTACATACTGCGTATATTAACCTAACTTATTTAAAGTAGAGCTATGATGACTACTTGTAGGGATCGCCATCTGTCAGTGCATCTGTGAACTAATTTTGATCTCCTTTTATGGTATGGAAAATCAGCAAGATAATTTCTCAAACCATCCCAGTCTACCCTATCAAAGTGCATTCTGGTCACCCTGACAGGTTCAGGATGGGGAGATTTGGGGGAAATGACTAATGAGGCTTTGATGAGACTGTAGTCAAAGGATCCAAGTGGTGACAGTACTTCTATCCTGTGCTGATTGGGATTTTTTGTCAGGAATAGATCCAGGAGATAGGCGTTATGGTCAGGATTATCGGGTATTCTGCTTGGTTGTTTTACGACTTGCATGAGATTAAACGATTCTGCAAACAGCTTGAACTCTAGACCAGTATCGTCAGTCCTGGAAGAATGCATAAACGATTCTACATTATGAATGTTAAAATCACCCAAAACGGTAATTTCAGTGCCAATGGTGAGGTTAACGTTGGCCAACTTGTGTGGATATGGAGTCAAATATGCTGGGTCCTGAAGAAGTTTGAGGGGAGCGATTAAGTACACAGATTTATTTGGTAATATTTAGATAATATAGTTTATATAGTGAATAATCAAAATTAGTTGAAGTGAAGTTCAAAACAGTGTCAACTGCATATTTAGATTTGATATAATAATAGGTGCCACCTTTGTTGCGGAAGTTTGTGAGGAGTTAGTAACAAAGAAAACAAAATAGAGATATTTCACTAGACGGAGAGATTTGGGGTTCTGTGAGGAACAGGGCTGGAGGGGATACTGACTGAGAAAGTAGTGAATGGAATTCAAATTGATAGACCACGGCTATTAGTGGAATATAAGGGTGAACCCGCACCCCTCTGCTGACGAGCATGAACAGTGTGGGCACGATCTGCTGTTGTCACAGTCACTTGATATCGACTGGGAGGACCCTGTGCCGCCAGCCCTAGACCGCAGGTGGTGGCAATCCGAGATACCACCGGATTTGCAGATATTAATGCAGCGGTCATTGCTAAGAGGGGATGGAAACAGAAGGTGTAATATCTAATATGCATGTAATTTGGTGTAGACTATAGAAAGTAGAGTTATGAGAATATGCTGACCTACTCTTTGTATTAATGAAAGCACTAAAATTGTTCAGCGAAGAGAGATGGTCTGGAACAGGTCACGAGGGCTGGTGAAATGGGAGCTCCAGCTCTCTCAGTCACCAGCTTGCCATCCACCTCGTTAGTGCCTCCATGTTCGACTGCTGCTACAGTCCACTAGCTACAAATTTGTAAAGGATCGGAGCTGAGTAGGGAGCAGTGGGGTAGGATCGGAGGTCGGTGGGGTGAAATGGGGTAGGACTGGGGTTGAGTGAGGTGCTGTGGGGTAGGATTGGGGTTGGGTGGGGTGCTGTGGGGTAGGATTGGGGTTGGGTGGGTGCAGTAGGAGTAGGGTCGGGGTTGTTTTGGGTGCAATGGGGTAGGAACGGGATTGGATTGGGTGTAGTGGGGTAGATCCGGGTTGGGTAGGATGCAATGGGGTTTGCGGGGGTTGGGTGGGGCACAGTGGGGTAGGAACGGAGCTGGGTGGGGTGCTGTGGGGTAAGAGTGGGGTTGGGTGGGGTGCAGTGAGATATGAACAGGGTTGGGTAGGGAGCAGAAGGGTTGCATCGGGGTTGGTGCAGTGGGGTGGGATCAGGGTTGTGGATGGGTGCAGTGATGTAGGATTGGGGTTTGGTGGGGTTCAGAGGGGTAATGGCATTGTTTAGTGGGGTTCAGTAGGGTAGCAGCAGTGTTGGATGGGGTACATTACAGTAGAACCGGTGTTCAGTGGGGTTCACTGGAATAGGAACGGGGTGGGTAGGGGTGCAGATGGAGTTGTGTGGTGTTGATTGGAGTGTACTGGATTTGACTGATTGATTGATCATTTAGTCAAACTCACTGAACCCCAGTCAAAACCACTCAATCCCCCCTACAGTGGGACGCAGTGGGGAAGGAGCGGGGTTGGGTGGGGTGCAATGGGTTGGAGTGGGGTTGGTTGGGGTGTAGTGGTTTGGAGTGGAGTCGGGTTGGATTGGGTGCAGTGTGTTGGAATGGGGTTGGGTTGGGAGAAATGGGTTGCAGTGGGGTTGGGTGGGGTGTGATATCAGCAAGAACGAAGAAAATACAACTAGTCTCCCTCAGTCTGGGGATTAGTGATGACTGTTTGTATCCTATGATCCTGAGTTTTTTTTTTTTTTTTTTTTTTTAGGGACTCGGAGACGGGTATTTTCACTTGGTTTGTCTGTCTGTTTGTTTTTCTGTCTGTCTTTCTGTCTGTCTGTTAACATATTTACAAGAAAAGTACTGGTGCGATTTTGGCTAAAATTACAGGGATGATGGGCTATGACCTTCTGATCACCTGATTAAACTGAGGGCTAAATTGGGCCAAGGCCTGCTCTGGAGGCCCAAAAAATAAAAATAAAAATCGTTTTTTGGCTATAACTCCTTTCAAATTCGTCATATCGACATGAAACCAAAACCTAAATGTGCATCCTTCAAATCTGCATCCTATAACATGCCTCATTGCATCAGGAGGGTCACCCCTCAGTTATCGGTAGGGGGATCAGTGTCAGGAGGATCGGGCCTAAAATTTCAAATGGGCGTATAATCAATTTTCACCCGATCAACTCCAAATTTGATATCTGACATCTTTGGCTAGATATCCTGCTGTGTTTATTTGTGTTTATACGTCAGTACTAAAATGACTTCTAGGGCGGGTTTGCTGGGGCCTTGGCACCGCTTCTTGTTTTTTTTTTTTTTTTATGCTGCTTGGAATCATCTGAATCTAGCAGAGTAGGAGTAGAAATGACGTCAACTGATGAGTGTTCTGTGTTCTAGGTGTGACGGGTTGAGTCCTGGAGGTGACCAGATGTTTTTATATCGTGTAGTCAGTATATATTTAATTTTTTAATCTTCAGAAGAGTTTAATCAGTTTTAAGTAGCTTTGTCGTACGGAAGGATTCAGTGAAATTTATATCTAATCCCTACGGTTAAAGAAAATTACATATGCGTCCTCGTGGTGAGCAGCCTGGAATTCCCGCATTCCACGCACAAGGTGGCGTCACCGCTGCATTGCTGTAAAGGAAAAAAGTCAATGGACCACACTGCTCTTTTTACACTACCTTGGCCAAAAATTGCCATCTCTCCATCTTGAATGCTGTCGTAACTATAGATTAACTTATCGATTAACTGGTCGTAGCTTTTCGTCCTGGTGTAGGATATTTTGCGTAGTTCCGTGGCAGAGTGAGACAATACTATGGGCCAGCATCTTTTCTGTAACACTTCTTCGCGACTAACGTCGTATTCCAGCGTTAATGTAGTGCTGCAGGTGCAGTAAGTTTCTGGTGTTGTTCGCTGGGTTGATAATTATGAAGTAGTAAGGGTGTTTGATGGGGTGCAGTGGATGAATGGCGGTGTTGGATGGAGTTCTGTTGGATAGGGAGAGACTAGATGAGGTATAGTGGGGAAATGGCAGTTTTTATTGGGCTGCAGTGGGGTAGGAGTGGGGTTGGGTGAGGTGCAGTGGGGAAAGAATTTGGTTGGTTGGGTGCGGTGGGGTAGGATCGGGGTTGGGTACGATGCAGTGGGGCTTGAGAGGGATTGGGTGGGGCACAGTGGTGTAGGAACAGAGCTTGGTTGGATGCACCGGGGTTGAATGGGGGTTGGGTGGGGTACAGTGGGAAGGGATCGGGGTTTGGTGGAGTGCGGTGGGGTTGGATAGGTGTTGGGTAGGGCTCAGTGAGGTGGGATAGGAGTTGGGTGGGGTGCAGTGGGTAGGATCGCTATTTGGTTGGATGCAATGAGGGAACGGCTTTGTTTAGTGGGGTTAAGTAGGGTAGCAGTAGTGTTGGGTGGGGTACAGTAGGGCAGACCCAGTGTTCTGTTTGGTGCATTGGAGTAGGAACGGGGTGGGTAGGGGTGCAGAGAGATTTGAGTGATGTTGATTGGGTGTGGGTTTGATTGATTGATCATGTAGTCAAACCCAGTCAACCCCCTCTTCACCCCTATATGCGGTAGGAGCGGTGCTGGGTGGGGTATGGCGAGTGGTGAGCGGTGTTGAATGCGATGCAGTACGTTAATAGCATTGATAGTTGGGTTGCACTGGGGTAGAAGAGGTGATTGATGGGGTGCAGGTGGGTAATGACGGTGTTGGGTGGCACTCAGTGGGGAAGGAGCGGGGTTGGGTGGGATTCAATGGGTTGGACTGGGGTTGGGTGGTGCATTGGGTTGGATTGGGGCTGGTGTGGGTGCAGTGGGGTTGGTTGGGGTGCAGTGGGATGGAGTGGGGTTGGGTTGGGTGCAGTGAGTTAGAGTGAGGTTGGTTGGGTTGGGGTGACTTCGAGTGGGGTTGGGTAGGGTGCAGTGAGTTAGAGAGGGGTCGGATGGGGTGTGATATTTGCCAGAACAAAGAAAATACAAGAAGTCTCCCTGAGTCTAGGGATTAATGACGACTGTTCCTATCCTATCATCCTAAGAGTCTTTGTGTTTAGCACCTCAGAATCGTCTGAATCTAGCAGAGTAGTTGTGAAAAATGACGTCAGCCGATAAGTGCTCCATGTTCTATGCGCAACGGGTTAAGTCCTGGAGGTACAGTAGCTAGATGTTTTTATATCATGTAGACGTTATGTATTTTATTCCTGATACGTTCAGAAGACTTTTATTTTTCGGCTTGAGGTAGCTTTGTCGTGCAAAAGAATTGAGTAAAATTTATATTTAACTTCCACAGCTCAAAAAATGTCTTATGCTTTCTTGTGCTGATGACCAGGAATTCCTGCATTCCGCGACATGATGGCGCCACCGCTGCGTTGCTGTGAAGGAAAGAAGTCAGGTGGACGAAACTGCACTCTGGCCTAAAATTGCCATCTCACCGTCTAGAATCTGAGTTGTGAATATAGATTAACTTGGCAGAATTTTTCGTCCTTGTGTAGGTTATTAATTTTTTCGTAGTTCGGTGGCAGGGTGAGACAATACTACGGCCCAGCATCCTCCCCGTAACACTTCTTCGCGACTAGCATTGTATTCCAGTGTTAATGTATTGCTGGGGTGCAGTAAGTAACTGATAATGTTCGCTGGGTTGCAATGAAGTAGATAAGGTGTTTGACGGGGTGCAGTGGGGGAATGGCGGTGTTGGATGGAACACAGTCGGGTAGGGGGGGAATGGGTGAGCTGTGGTCGGGTAATGGCAGAATTGATTGGGGTGTAAATAGGTAGGGGTGGGGTTGGGTGGGGTGCAGTTGGGAAAAAGTTTGGTTGGTCGGGGTTCGGTGGGGTAGGATCGGGGTTGGGTGGAGTGCAGGGTGGAGTGCAGTGCGGTAGGATTGGGTTTGGGTAGGGTGCGGTGGGGTAGGATTGGGGTTGGGTGGGGTGTAGTGGGATAGAATCAGGGGTGGGTGGGGTGCAGTGGGGCAGATCCGGGTGGGTGGGGTGCAGTGGGGCAGATCCGGGTGGGTGGGGTGCAGTGGTGTAGGACTGTGGTTGGGTGGGGTGCAGATGGGTGGGATAGGGTTGGGGTGGGTTGCAGTTGGGTAGGATCGGAGTCGGGTGGGATGCAGCGGAGTAGGACCGGCATTGGGCAGGGTGTAGTGGGGTAAGATCGGGGTTGAATGAAATGCACTGGGGATAGGGTCGAGGTTCTTTGAGTTGCAATGAGTTAAGATCAAGGTTGGGTGGAGTGTAGTGGGAAAGGAGCGGTGTTGGATGGGTGCAGTTGTGTAGGATCGGGCAGAGTGAGGTGGAGTAGGCTCGGGGTTCGATGGAGTGCAGTGGGGTCACTCCCTGCCTAGACACCGTCTGATGCAGAGCTCTGACTGTTTTCACACTGGTACTGGACTCTGTCTCATTTACTAGTGGCGATTTTTCGCCTGTTTTCTCAGATTTTGCCACTTTTGAGACTTAGTCTCTGGCACTGAGAAAGGTTTTTAGACGTTTTTCCAGGTTTTCCTGGGACTCTGTCTCTGTTTGCCTGTGTGTGATTGGCAGTGTTAGTGTTTTTTTTTTTTTTTTTTTGGCCTGCCGTTAGTGTCCCTCACTGTAGTACAACGCCGAACCCTGAAGGGGTGCCTTTAGGGCACTTCCATGAAGGGGGGCCTTTAGGACCTGGTTATAGGAGGCAGTGAGGGCGGCTCTGTTAGTTTAGGGAAGACTCGAAAGGGGCAGTGGCGGGGCCTCCCATCGCCCTTTAGAGGGCGGGGAGCATAGGTTGCCCGTCACTGTAGGGACCTTGGCCACTTTTGCTGTTTTTTGTTTGTGCTGTTTGAGTGGTTGTGTGTGTGAGGTGTGTGTGGGTGTGTGTGTGTTTTGACAGTTTTTGACTGCTTGTGTACGCAGTATGAAGGGATCTTGCATCCCTAGGCCCCAGGGGCATTCCCGCCTCCCGCTCCCTCAGTCGAGGCTCTCCAACCCGTGTCCTGCTACAGGCACGAAGCGGGAGCGTCATTTTTCGGACTCAAGCTCCCACTCGTCAGCTCACGAGGTTTCTTGTGCCGACCCCTCTCTACCACAGTCTACAGGAGTGGTACCTCGCTCGCGTGGTGCCTCAACCCGTTCTGCTAAGGCAGCCCGCCGACATGAGGCCCTCTCATTCTCATCTACTCCTGCACATATACCCCATCCATACTCCCATTCTCTCACACTTTCTCCTCTCCATTTTGTTTAAGTTATTCCACATACATTCACTTTCGCACCCTCAAGCACCTGGACAATCTCTCTCTCTTTCACCTCATCATTCGCTCCTCTTACATTCCATGTACTCATTACCAAGTCCTTTGTCCGGTCCTGGGTCGTCATCGCTTGGTCAGTCCTTGTCCGAGGCTTCTTGTTTGTTTTTTTAGTTAGTTGTTTTCCGGGGAGGGGCACTAACCCTCCGCCAACCCTTTTAGTCGCCTTTTACGACAAGCAGGGATACTGGGGGGAGTATTCTTGAAAACCCCCCTAACCCCAGGGGTACACATATATATATATATATATATACTGTATATATATATATATATATATATATATATATTATATATATATAAATATATATATATAAATATATATATATATATATATATATATATATATATATATATATATATATATGTATATATATATATATATATATATATATATATATATATATATATTATTATATATATATATATATATATATATATATATATATATATATATATATATATTTTGTGGTAGGTGGGGGCACTCACCATCCACTCACTCGATGCAGTGCTGCTCTCGGGTGTCTGCCCTATCCTCTCCATCCTTCTTTTCTTCCATTCTCTTCTGTCTTTCTTTCCTTCATTCTTTCCTTGTCCTTCTGCCTACGGGTGACTTTACACTCCCTCTTCTGTCTTTCTTTCCTTCATTCTTTCCACTTCCTTCAGCCTGTGGGTGACTCTACACTGAGTGACAAGCCAAATGGTTTCCTGTCCACCAGGAAACCATTTACTACGCTGGGTGGTAACTATTTAACCAAATTTTGGCGCCTGGTGGTTCAGTGGGTAATTACTGCGCTCCAATCAGATTGAGCCGGTGAAGGTTTATATCCAAGGGATGGTTGGGGTTAATTGCTCATGTAATGCCACTCGGGGATGAGTGAGGTTGGTCACTCTCATCTTAAATGTCGGGACCAACTGCCTAGCCCCGGGCTCCTATGCTCCTCATGGGGCAATGTAGGATTGGGTATATTATATATATATATATATATATATAGCTACAAAACATTATAATCTTAAGATATACAACTTTGTTGATGATTCATAGTTATTTAATGAAGGCTTAAGTTTGTGAATGTACAAAGACTCCAAAATTCGCAGTTCCATTCTGTCATTACTACTATTAAAATACTGAAATTATCCATATCACAAGTATGGCCCATATCAAAACAGTGGTTCCTGATCTCTGACAAAGTTGGGTTAGACAGTGGCAAAGATGTTCCATGAGACAAGCCTTTGTGCTCACACACACGAATTTTGAGGTTCCGAATTGAACTCCCAATATATCTAGCTGCACAGCTAGAACAGGCATATAAATATACTATGTTTGAGCACAGTGGCTTTGGGATATTATCTTTACATCGAAAAAATGAACCTACAGTAAAAGGATTTACAAATACAAATCTGAATGAGATTTGAGGATAGACACACTTGAGTATTTTCAAAAGCTAGTTCCTAATATTATAACTGACATGACCATAAAAGGGAAACTTAATATAATGAATGTCCTTAGTTGCAATTGCTGCTTTCCTAGAACCACATAGTTTCTGGTTTAAAAAATCTTTTACCATCCTAGGAAATAACATAGTAGGGTAATTATTATTGAAGAATTTACTCAGGAAATCAATTTCATCATGAAAAGATGTCCAATTTAAACTAAGTGCATAGCATCTATGAAGTAAAGTTCGTACTGAATTCAGCTTATATATGTTAGGTACAAATTATAAGAAATTCAGACCCAAACCAGTGAATGATTCCTTCCTGTAAACAGAAGTACCTAAGTAACTACCACAATTGGTTAGCTGAATATCTAAGAAAGAGAGCAAGTCATTATTCTCAGTTTCAGCAGTGAACTTCATATTAGGATGCTTGGAATTCAGGTAGTCTAGAAACTTTTATCGTAGGTATGTTGATGATTGTTTTTTTATTGTTCAAAGAATCTGATCATGTTGTAAAGTTTCTAGACTACCTAAATTCCAAGCATTCTAATATGAAGTTCACTGCTGAAATTGAGAATAATGACTTGCTCTCTTTCTTAGATATTCAGCTAACCAATTGTGGTAGTTACATAAGTACTTCTGTTTACAGGAAGGAACCATTCACTAGTTTGGGTCTGAATTTCTTATCATTTGTACCTAACATATATAAGCTGAATTCAGTACGGACTTTACTTCATAGATGCTATGAACTTTGTTTATTTATTTTTATTTATTTATTTTTTTTGACATCTTTTCATGATGAAATTGATTTCCTGAGTAAATTCTTCAATAATAATTACCCCAATGTTATTTCTTAGGATGGTAAAAGATTTTTTAAACTAGACACTATGTGGTTCTAGGAAGGCAGCAACTGCAGCTAAGGACATACATTATATTAAGTTTCCCTTTTATGGTCATGTCAGTTATAATATTAGGAACCAGCTTTTGAAAATAGTCAAGTGTGTCTATCCTCAAATCTCATTCAGATTTGTATTTGTAAATCCTTTTACTGTAGGTTCGTTTTTTCGATGTAAAGATAATATCCCAAAGCCACTGTGCTCAAACATAGTATATTTATATGCCTGTTCTAGCTGTGCAGCTAGATATATTGGGAGTTCAATTCGGAACCTCAAAATTCGTGTGTGTGAGCACAAAGGCTTGTCTCATGGAACATCTTTGCCACTGTCTAACCCAACTTTGTCAGAGATTAGGAACCACTGTTTCGATATGGGCCATACTTGTAATATGGATAATTTCAGTATTTTACATAGTAGTAATGACAGAATGGAACTGCGAATTTTGGAGTCTTTGTACATTCACAAACTTAAGCCTTCATTAAATAACTATGAATCATCAACAAAGTTATATATATATATATATATATATATATATATGCCTTCGTCTCTAGCTTCCTTTCTGGTCGTTCCATAGCTGCTGTGGTAGGCAGCCACTATTCTTCTCCAAGAGCTATCAACAATGGTGTTCCTCAGGGCTCTGTCCTATCACCAATCCCTCTTCCTTCTATTCGTCAATGACCAAGCTGTACCTCTAACACTGTCCACTCATGTGCTGATGACCCCACTCTTCACCTTTCCACTCGCTTCCCGGAGCGTCCATCTCAGCAGTTGCTTCAACAAACAAGGGATGAGGCAATGGCACACCTAATATTTGACTTGGCTTATATCCCTGAGTCTGGTAAAAGTAATCTTGTTGATTTTAATGCATCAAAACTCAGTTCTTACATTTTTCGACTCGACAAAATTTCTCGCAGGAGTATCCTCTAGTTTTTAACAATATCCAACCCAATCCTGCATCATCTTTTAACATACTTGGGGTTTCATTCTCATGGGATTTATCTTGGAAAGATCATATTACAGTACCTCTTATAAAATCCGCTTCCAAGTGATTAGGTGTGCTAAGCCTATTACGTGCCTTCTAAACCCCTGCACAGTTGTTGACTTTATACACGGGTTTTATTCGCCCCTGTGTAGATTACAACTCTCATGTGTGGGGAGGCTCCCCACATACAGCTCTTCTCCAAAAGGTGGAGTCAGAGGCTTTTCGTCTCATTAACTCTCCTCCCCTTGCTGGCTTTCTTCAACCTCTGTCTCTTCGCTGCACTGTTGCATCTTTATCTCTTTTCGATCCCTATTCAATGGTCAGTGCTCCTCTGAATTGTCTACTTGCATCCCTCCACCACTACGGTGGGTGTAGCACCCGTCTAGCAACAAACTCTCATCCCTCTTCTGTCCAGCTCTCTAATGCAAGTTAAATATTACTCCCAGGCCTTCATGTATGCAACAGGTCAATTCTGAAACTGTCTCTCTGTCTGTATTTCCTACTGCCTATGATCTCCAGGCTTTTAAACGCAGTGTGTCCAACCTCCCGAATTTTTCCCTAACTGACCACAAAAATCACGTACCACATGTTGAAGATAGAATTTGCTCATAATAGTACCATACAGCGGTTACAAACTATTTTTTTTTTTTTTTTTAATAGTGGACTGTGTATAGCCAGTTGTTAGCTCATGGAACTGGGCCTGTCACACAATTTGAATACAAAATTGTGGTTGGGTGAATTTTGATGGGCCTTCCTTATGAGATAGGAATGGATCTTCTTGGTTACAAGTCAAATCAGTTGTCCAATCCGACTACACTTGGTCATCAGCTACTCTGGAAAGGGGTGTAGAATCTTTGTTGAGTGATAATAAGTTGAATTCAGTCATTCATATTAACTCATTACAGCAAAGGATCCATGCCAGAATTAGAGCAAATACTGTACAATGTACTTCCAGGTGAAATAATGCACTTCTTTGCATCCTCCGATTTAAAAATGCGGCAGATATTTTACTGAGCAGCTGCCAGTGGAGGTGGTAGATTACACATGTGAAATATTGTGTTAGTGTGGAACTTTAAAAAAAAATCTCAAAAGGCAGATGTAATATATTTGATAAATAAATTTCTTCTTATCGACAAAGGATGCGAAGTCTGTAAATACACTGAAAATGTCTTCCAGTATGAAAATCTATAGATTAAGTCTCTGTATCAAACCAAATCTGACAATCTGAAAATAGTAACAAACTCTGTAGATTTAAAGATAAGTCTGTAGAAGTGGCAACACTGCCACTGGGTTACTCAAGTCAGCAGGGACGAATCAGTGTGATGTATTCCTAATTTTTTTTTTTGTAAGAGAATGAATGGAAAGGAAAAACAAAGGAAATAAAATAAAACAAGTCCATGTGCCTAAAGGCATCCTACATTCGTAAAATATTTATAACAACTGGATTTAAATAAATATGGATTAAATGTTTGTGGGAAGCAACTCCCACGAAGTGAATTCCAGAGGGTAGTAGTTTGGGGGATAAATGAATTTTGATAAGCAGATGTTCTGCATTGCGAGGGAGAGAGTGTGAGTCGTGGGCGCTCCCAGCTGCTCAAGCATTTCGGGAGAAAATATGAAGGGGAGACACAATTGAAGCATGTTCGTTGGAGCATTTACAGTAAAAATATCAGTAAAATAATGCTAAAGATGCAACATCTCCACGTACTGATAATGGAGGAAGGTCCTGCGTAAAGGCAGGATTACTGATTTATCTAATGGCTTTATTCTGAATTTCATCCAACTGCCTCAATCCAACCTTTCCACAACCACTCCACAGAGGCGAATAGCATTCAATCTATGAATACACATGACTTTTATATATTGTGGCCAACTGTTCATTAGTGAAAAATTCACAAACTCTGTACTGAAATCCCAATTTTTTAGAAGCATTTTTAGCAAGGGATTTAACATAAGCTGTCCAGCTTAGGTTGGTGTTTAGTGACACCTAGGATATCAACTGTAGTGGATATAGGAATACTGACATCATTTAAAATTATGTGGAAGTCTGAGGAAGTCTTTCTGTCGGAGAAATTACTTTATTTAGTTTTCTGAGCATTAAAAGAGACCAGATTTGTTTGTCCCCATTGGTTAATTTTAGAAAGACCCTGGTTTAGAGAAATTGCTGTGTTTATTTGGTAATTTATAATATCCTATTGTGTACAGGAGGTACTAAATGTGAAAGAACTACGAAGTGTTGAGTCATCAGCATAAGAGTGTATTGGGTTGTGAGTGACAGATAGGTCATTTATATGAATGAGAAAGAGGGTTGGAGTGACAGATAGGTCATTTATATGAATGAGAAAGAGGGTTGGGGCCAAAACTGATCCTTGAGGTACACCAGCATTTATGGAATGAAATTGGGAATAAGTTCCAACTACCATGACCCGTATTTTTCTATTATGAAGGTAAGAAGAAGTTAGAGAAACCAGTGATGCAAGGCCATAGTGTGACATCTTAAGACAATATGGCCTGGTGCCATACTCTGTCAAACACTTTTGAAATGCCAAGTACTATTGTGTGTGTTTCACCATGTCGATCTATTGTTTCGTTAATCTGATGCGTAAGATGGCAAAGAATGTCTACAGTTGAACGTTCTTATCTAAATCCATACTGCCGATCATTGATTAATTTATTAATTTCTAGGTGCTTGCCTATGTGTTTGTTTAGTAGTGTTTCAAAAACTATACCGAGAAGAGAAGTTATAGCAATTGGTTTAGAGTTTGATGGATCAGAAGTGGCCCCCTTTTTAGGAACAGGATGGGTATTTGCTTCTTTCCAAGAGGCTGGAAAACTTGAGGTACAGAAGCATTAGTGGAAAAATTTTGCCTATGCAGGAGCCAACACTGGGGAGCAATTTCTACGTATTACTGAAGGAATTTCATCCGGACCAGTAGCTTTGTCTATTAAGATATTCTGTAATACAGCTTGTATCTTGTGTGCTTTTTGAAAGGAGGTATTTGAGGAGAATCAAAATCAAGTACAGGAATATTGTGATTTTCCGTATTCAGGGTTGAGTTTGTTGAAAAAATAGCAACAAGAAGGTTGGCTTTTCCACATGGTTCACTTACAAGATTTCCACTGGGGGACTGTAACGGTGGAATGGATGAGGTGATAGTTAAGTTGGATTTGAACGAATTAAGGGTGGACCAGAATATTCTGTTATAATTTGGGTTGTTTAGTAGTTTGTTAGCTTGTCTATGAAGAAAGTTTGATATAGAAAGATTGATAATAGTTTTGGCATGGTTTCTGATATTTCTATAATAGTTAAAGGCTTCTTTAGTTTTGGTCCTTGTATATGTGTTATAGGCTATTGTTTTATGTTCGGTTTCTCTAGCACAATTGTGGTCAAACTATTTAGATGAATTACATCTTCTTCTGTAACTACGATGGGGAATGAATGTTTCCATGCCGACTTTAATGAAATCCTGTATGTGGGCCAATGTGGAATTTGCATCTTGAGAAAAAGGAGGTCCAAGGAACATCCATGAAAAAATTTTGGAGACCCTCCCAGTCTGCCCTGTTGTAGTGCCATTTAGTCACCACGACAGGTTCAGAGCAGGAGGGTGTGGTAGGTGTTGAACCGGTGGCTTGTATCAGACAATGATCCGAGGATCCGAGGGGGGGCTCTACTTCGACATTATAATTATCTGAACTGGCTGTAGGAAACAAGTCCAATAGATGGGGATTTTGACTGGGGTTGTCTGGTACACTGGTAGGATGACTGACTAACTGGGTGAGATTAAATGAGTCTCCAAATAGCTCACATTCAAGACCAGAGTCATCAGTTCTGGCTGAATAAGTGAGCCATTCAACATTAAGGACATCAAAATCACCCAGAATAGTAATTTCTGATGCAGTATTATGTAGAGGACACAGCTGTGAAGACAGTCAAATAAACTGGGCTCTGGAGGGGCATTAGAGGAATGATACGCACAACAAGAATACTTAATTTTACCAAAAGAATGTAATTGGTAGATGGCATAGTTGAAATAAGACTAATTAAATTTAGTAATCTCCTCCAGGGTAATTTCTGATTTAGCAAGGCAAAATACTCCTCCTTTGGGTCTGAAATTTTGAATCAAGATATAACCAAGAAAATTAAATCTAGCTAAATCAGAGGTGCTTACTTGAGTCACTGTCAAAAATAGCAGGTCTGGGATTCAAACTGGAGGAAATTATGAAAAGAGCTGATGTTGATGTGAAGTCCCCTAATACTGCAGAAGAAAATTTTACCGCACTGATGAGCAGTTTTTGGGCGCTGCAACGATGAAGGTGGCACAGTCGCTTGATGACGACCGGGAGGGCCCTATGCAGACGACCCAGCCCTGCCGGTGGTGGTCATCCGAGAAACCACTGCACTAACTGCCAGTACTGCAGCAGCCATGGTTCCTTTTATGGGGGAGGGGGGAAGCAGGGATGTGTTGTGGAATGTGTATGATATGTAATGACAAGATCGGTGTTTTATGGAGAGAGGATAGCTGGTTTAAGGCAATGTGATATAATGTGGATGTGTGCATTGTGTAATGAGGGCAGCCTGATGCCCTCTGATGTGTGAGGCAGAAAGATGTGTAACCAACTACCATGGCCTAGGAGAGAAAATAGAATCCTGGCTATCCCGTTATCTTGGCGGTAGTACTTCCCTGGGCGGGGCTGCCTACCCCTACTACTCACAAAGTGGGCTGGCAGTCCTTCCTCCTACTTGGTATCAAGTCACTGGGTTATTCAAGTCAGCAGGGACAAAGTAGTGTGATGTATCCCTAAGGAAACGGGTTAGCAAGCAAACAGTCCTTCCTCCTACTTGGTATGTTTCACACCAGTCTGGGATTCAAGAATTCATCTGAGAGTAGCCATGGTGTCTTGGAGACCCAACATCACGGAGTCTTACACCAGGGAGATGACACAGGAAGTTGTAACTCAGCCAGTTACCCACATGGGCAATGAGTGGGATGGACAAGAAAGACACGGAGAACCTACAACTGGCATCCATATTCCCAGCAGGCAGTCTAGGAAAAATGATGCCAAAGGCAAACCACAAACTCATATACAACCAGCAACACTAATATCTATATGGGTATGATGCAAGAACAACATGGTGGTAAAAACATATGAAAAGCCACCAGAAAATACAAATAACAAACTACAAAGGAAATGAAGTCACTGAAGGGACGACCAACAAAAATAAATAAGGAAGCATATTACATGAGCTGCATCAGTGAAGGCAAGTAGTCAGTCCTCAAAAGAACGAAAAAAAGGGGATTCAATTTGAAAGGCTGATCAAAGTAAATTCTGAAATGTCAGGCATGTCCTAACACAAGAAAATTTAACAAACTCACTTAAAAATGGTTCTGAGAAAAAAAAAAAAAAAAAAAAAAAATGCAAAACAAAGCAAAGGCACTGGGACTAGATGACAACACAAAGATAAATGAACAATGCTATGCACCTACAGTTTATGGCTGTGTTGGAATGCACAAAACCATCCCTGAGAAAGTTAATGGGAAGAAAGTATATGTCCTGCCAATGATTTTCCATCGAAAATTCTCTCCCCTGCTGAATGATTTAAAGGAAGCTTACCAAATTCTAGGCTGTGCTTTGGTAGTATATGGCACTACTCCCTGTGTGCCTATAAATAAAGGTTTTATTAGGTTTTACTCTAAAACCTGCCAATTTCATGCAATCCTTTTTCTGCTTACGACATTTCCCACTCTAAAACTGAACACCAGAAAGAAAAGCAACTAACAGCCTTTATTCATGAATATACTTGCACAACTGAGGCCAGGGAAGGTAATACCAGCTCAAGCAGCATTACAGACTCTTCAGGTTTACAAAGTCTTACTACAGATGTTTATGAGGCTGACTTACAACATAGCTGAGTGGGATGATTATCTTCATTTTGAGCAAATGTTCTATTGAATTTCTCTTTCTCATGTTTTGTAACACTACAGAAAGCCTAGATTTCACCCTGCAAGAAAATTTTCTTTAATTATGAACCCACATTCTACAGGTAAACTAGGGATGAACAGATTCAGAGGCAGCTGACATACAAGTTGCACTTGTATGTCTAGCTTACATGGATGCTATGATGAGTGGGAATGTTAACTATATGGGTATTCTAAGTGCCTGGGTGTAGCAGTCAGCCAACATCAATGTGATTCTGACCAGAATAATTAGGAGACGGGGAACCCTAACCTGGACACTGTGCAGAAACACAACACTGCAGGCATTAATTTCCCTTAGCTAGTAAATGGACAGAAAATACAATACAGTACCTGCTGGTCCAGTGGCATGACACTCCTAGCATATCTGCAATATTCCTTCCTCAATGGTCCCCTGTTCACCAAATGGATGATTTTCACAGGCCTGTGTATAAAAAGTAAGGTTACTGTGCCATACAGCAATTCACTTATGTGTTGCAGTTTATGCTATAAATCTCCACTGCAAGCTACCTGAAATGCTGATATATCAGTTTCTCCCAAATCACAGTACCAGCTGTTCTATCTATCTATCTATCTATTGCCAGACGCCTCAGTCCCGTTTGGGGTGGCCACAAACAAATCGCCTCCAAGTCGCCCTGTCCCCCGCCATTTCACTCCCCTGCTCCCAACTCACACCCCCCTCTCTCATATACCTCTCCACCCCATCCCTCCATCTCATCCTCGGCCTCCCCCTCCCTCTTTCCCCCTCCACCTCACTCACATACACTCTCTTCGTCAGTCTTTTACCCTCCATCCTCTCCACATGGCCAAACCACCTCAGTATGTTCCTCATAACGCTTCCTATCACATCCACATCAACACCACAACGCTCCTTTATATCCTCATTCGTCAGCCTGTCTCTCCATGTGACTCCACAGGCTCCTCTTAAATAACTCATTTCCACTGCTCTCACTCTTGACTTGTGTCCTTCCAACAACGTCCAAGCTTCACTTCCGTACGTTAGAGTTGGTATCACAATACTGTCATGTAGTAACTTTTTCACTTCCATGCTCACTTCCCTGTTTCTTATCACTGCTTTCAAAGAACCAGCAACCTTTCTTCCCTGCTGTACCCTTTCAAGCACTTCACCCTCCAAACCTCCATCCTTACTCATCACACTACCTAAGTACTTAAACGTACTCACATTTTCCAATTCCTCACCATCCAACCTCGCTGTACATTCACTGACTTCACCTCTCTCAAAGACCATCACTTTACTCTTCCCTACATTCACCTTTAGATTCCGTTTCTTACACACTCTCCCAAACTCATCCACCAAGCCTTGCAGCTCCCCTTCGTCTTCACTCAACAACACAGTATCATCTGCAAACAACAGCACAGGGAGTTTCCAAACACTATCCTCTCTCACCAGGGCCACTCCAACATCCACTACCCTACCTTGTACCTCTTTTATTACCCCATCCATGTACAGATTGAACAACCATGGAGACATGACACATCCCTGTTTCCAACCCAACTTTCAAAGAGAAAAATTCACTTAGTTCACCATCCACACGCACTGCAGCCTTCGCACCATCATACATACTCTTCACAGCATTCAACAACTTCCCATCTACTCCATATATTCTTAACACTTTCCACAATCCTAGTCTATCCACCCTGTCATATGCTTTCTCCAAATCCATGAAAGCCGCATACAACTTCTTTCCCTTCTCTAGAAACTTTTCCACTAAAGATCTGAGAATGAATATCTGATCTACACAACCTTTTCCCTTCCTAAAGCCTCCCTGTTCTTCTCCAACTAATTCCTCTGTTCTTTCTCTAACTCTGTCAATAAGTATCCTACCATACACTTTTCCTATTATACTAAGAAGACAAATGCCCCTATGATTACCACACACTTCTTTTTCCCCTTTTCCTTTGTACAAGGGAATAATTATACCTGACTTCCAATCCTCCGGGACTCTACCTTCCTCCCAGGCCAATCTGCACATCTTCCACATCCATTCTACTACTATCTCTCCCCCATGCTTCAGCATTTCACCACACACTCCATCAATTCCTGGGGCTTTCCCTGATTTAACTTTCTTCATTGCTTCCACAACTTCTATCCTACTGATTTCTTCCTGTCTTCTCACCTCCCTCCTTCTCCCAGCCATTCCCCAGCCACTTATACTCGTATTACTTCCATCCTCCACGTTCAACAATTCCTTAAAGTATTCTCTCCATCTGCTCACTTTTTCTCCCTTCTCCACTAGTAATCTACCATTTTTATCTTTCACTCCCCTGCTAACTTCACTTCCACCCTGTCTTACTCTTTTCACCTCTCTCCAGAACATTTTCTTACAGTCCCTCCACTTTACACTCAAATTCCTTCCAAATTCCTCATCCACTCTCTTCTTACTCTCTCTTACTAATCTTTTCACCTCTCTCTTTCTTTCTACATATAACTCTCTCTTCCGCCTCTCAACCTCTTCCACGCCCCTATTCCTCATCCATTCATTGTATGCTTTCTTCTTTTGTGCCACAGCCTGTTTCACCTCTTCAGTCCACCACGGTGTTCCTTGCACCCCCCTCCGTCTTCTCTTCCTTCCACACACCACATCACATGCTGCACATATTTCTTCTGTAAATATTCTACACACACCTTCCACGTCCCCCATCTGCTCCAATTCATATTTGCCCAATCGTTCCTCCACTTCTCTCTTATACTCTGCCTTTTTCTCATCCTCTTGTAACCTTTCCACTCGCCTTGCAACTACTCCTTCCTCTCGTCTTTCCCTTCTTCTGTTCCTCCATCTTACTTGGACTTTAATTCTGGCCACCACCAAGTAGTGGTCAGAAAGTCCACTCCCCCAACCTCTATAAGCTCTTGCATCCAATATACATCTTCGCATCCTTTCATCCACACACACATAATCAATCATTGCCTTCCTTTCATTCAGTTCACCACCCACCCTTCTCATCACTCGCCATGTATACCTGTGGATCATTTTGTGCCTGAAGAGGGTATTGGCTATCACCAACCCCCTCCCAGCACAAATGTCCACTAACGCACTGCCATTCTCATCTGTCTCAGCAGGCACACCCCACTCACCAACTATTCCATCCACCTTCACATTCCCAACTTTACCATTCATATCACCAATCAAAAACACTCTCTCATTCCTTCCAAACTTTTCCATGCACACTTCTACATTTGTCCAGAACTCTTCTCTCACTCTTCTAGCACGATCTTGCGTTCATGCATACACACACACAATCGCCCACATTTGTATTCCAACTTTCAACTTTACCCACACAATCCTTGATCCAACTGATCCATACTGTCTTATGCTCCTCTTCCATCTTTTACTCACAACTATACAAACTCCTTCCTTTTCCCTCTCATTCTCACCTACTGCACATATACCCCATCCATACTCCCATTCTCTCACACTTTCTCCTCTCCATTTTGTTTCAGTTATTCCACATACATCCACTTTCGCATCCTCAAGCACCTGGACAATCTCTCTCTCTTTCACCTCATCATTCGCTCCCCTTACATTCCACGTTCCAATTGCAATGTCCTTTGTCCGGTCCTTGGTCGTCAACGTTTGGTCAGTCCTTGTCCGAGGCTTATTGTTTGTTTTTTTAGTTAGTTGTTTTCCGGGGAGGGGCACTAACCAGCAACCAGTTGTTGCTATGTCAAAAGTTGTATTATTTCAAGCATATCCCTGATCAATATGGATGAATGTACATTCAGTGTTTACCAAGTATATCTCCCTTTCATTCTAATGTCAGATGACTAACCCACTGTTCATGCAAGACAGCTTAAAATTACCATCAAGGCTATCAGAACACATCACCATTCCATCACACCACTTCAAGCCACCTTCCCTCATACACTCCTCCAATACCACAAGGCTAGCACAACACATCACCATTCCATCACACCACTTCAAGCCACCTTCCCTCATACACTCCTCCAATACCACAAGGCTAGCACAACACATCACCATTCCATCACACCACTTCAACCCACCTCCCCTCACACACTCCTGCGATACTACAAGGCTATTACAACACATCACCATTCCATCATGCGTCTTCAAGACACCTTCCATCATACACTCCTCCAATACCACCAAAGCTATCACATTACATCACCATTCCAACACACCACTCCAAGCCACCTTCCTTCATACACTCCTCCATGGTAACCATTCACTTCATTCTTGTCTTTCTCTCCTTAATCTTCCTTTAACATCATCTTTTACACTTCTTGTTAACACTTCTTTCCTCATGGATTACATACACCCATAGCTACAACTTGAACACTTTAGCTACAGTATAGCATTAATGGTAAAATTAAAAGTATGCATGACATCTGAAGTCAACATTACATCATGTTTTGGAAACAAAGTTTCATGAACTATTCAGACAGAAGAATTATACTCACAACTGGAAAGGAAAAAATACTGGGGAGATTAGTTTTGGCCTGCCTTGCAGTCTCTTCAGGTGCAACGACAGACTCTAAGGGGCTGAAAGTGTTTATCTCCCAAAACAACCTTCCAACTGCTCGTATAATTCTTTCACTATCATATCTGCACTGGACTGATTATACCATACAATTGTGAGGAGAAAACATGCCCTACATACCACATCGTCTTAGCCCTTACCAGTGTCTAAGCCAGTGCTATAAATCTGGGGAAATCAACAACCATACCCACATACAGTGCCTCTTAAGGCAGCTGACGATACATCTTCACGTGGTGGCACCAGCACGAGTTGAACATGTCCCTCAACTCCCTTTCTATCCCTTGACAGGAGGATGGCAGACTGCAAGAGAAAAGCAACATCAGTCCAGTCCACCACAATCATATTCACATGAGTCATGGGCAACAACAACGTTCTTTGGGCCTGAAGCTAGGCAACCAGTTCATGAGATCTGAGAGTAAACATTCAATTACTTGCAGTCCTTACAATAAATTACAAAGAACAAAAAATACTGTGAGAGTTTAAATGCAGTGACATTATCCAATGCACAGAATTTTAGTAATTTATTTAGCATATGCTTGCTGACTTTAATCATCCTCATCTTGTCCTGGACTGCATTCACAATACCCTAACAAGCTATCATCATCACTGGTGAATGCACCACTTGCCTTCTGTTTGGCAATCACAGTTGTTCCACAATCAGTCCACATGCCAGCAAAGGAATCATGTTAGGAGATGAAAAAATACAAGGACAATGCTGTGTCATCATAACATTAACAAACTTTTGTCACAAAGGGAAATTCACTCACCCTACTTAGGGCTTGTTTAATCAGATTCTCTGGGAAATAATTTGTTTCATTTGTGACAAGTTTACCACAGAATGAAAGCATTATATCAGCAAAGGAGATAAGAAAAATAAGTTATTGTCGGCATCAAGTATAGGAATTCACAGTATTTTTCAGACATGACAACACTCTTGCAGAAGGTAGTCTTGGGTACATAACAGAATCCATGATGGTGTTGTCATTTACTATAAAGCAGAAATTATTGTAGGCCAGCACCATACACAGCATTTAGTATTTTGGTTGGTTTTGTTTCCACAGCAGACAGTGTTAATATAGTGATCTCTTCCTCACCCTAGCCTAACAAGCACCACTTCCCTTATAAGGTAGTAAAGATATAATGATCAGTGTGGTTGAACAAAGCCCTGGTCTCTCATTTTGTACACACAGCAGGAATGACAAGGCATGATCCTGATTTCTCTTCAGGCTCACGCTTGGGAAAGAATTCCCAATCACGCACTCTCTCTGTGCACCCAATTAGATTCCAAATACATTTGATCCCAATTCACTGATCCCAAGTGACGAACAGGGAAGGTTTAATTGTGGATGTGGATGTGCGAATCAAATATTTCCAGTGAGATAAACAATGCAAGTGAGATGGAATCTACACTCTCTATGGCATTACTCGACCGGGAATAACAGTAAGGCAGGGTGAGTATGGTGAACTGGACAATTATGATATAATGCATTGCATGAATGGAAAGAAGCTGAATGATGTAAATTTTCATTTTTTTATGAAGGTATCAAAGCATGGGCAAAAGTAGGTGGCTTTCTTGGTGAGTGATTAATATCAGTACTGGAGCGAGTAATATCACCACAGCCGTCCAACGTGTGTGAAAAATGTTAGGAATGGGGCTAAAACCTGCATCACAAAGCGAGTGATGGAACTGATAGTGAACAGTGATAAGGAAATTAATACAAAGGATATTGAGGTGTAACATGCAGCATAAATTGCTATAGAAACAGTGTTACCTAATCTCCATTGCTGCTCTTAGTATGTTATCAATATATATCATATAACAATTGACAAAGTTTGCACAGATAACATAAAAAAGGATATTAGGGTGTAACATGTAGAATAAGATGTTATGGAAGAAGTGTTATATCCATTGCTTTAGAAATTTCAGTCTCTCCCTTGTCCTCGAACAGCATCCTACTCTTGGAGATCTTAGACTCTTCCCTTGGGCTCTATGACTTACTGTTGGCTTCACACTGCTAAGATATTTGGCACTGTGGGCACTGCACTGGTGAGATTTTTGGCATTGTTGGCACTGTTGGCATTGCACTGGTGAGATATTTGACACTGTTGGCATTGCAATGGTAAGATATTTGGCATTGTTGGCACTGCACTGGTAAGATATTTGGCATTGTTGGCATTGCACTGGTGAGATATTTGGCATTGTTGGAATTGCACTGGTGAGATATTTGGCATTCTTTGCATTGCACTGGTGAGATATTTGGCGTTGTTGGCGTCGCACTGTTGAGATGTTCGGCATTTTTGGCCTCACACTGGTGAGACAATGGATGTTAAGTTTGTATTCTAGGTAACATGGGAGGTTACATAGCACTTCTTCATCAGCAGTTTATTTTGTGTATTACACCTCGATATTCCATTATGTTGCAGTGTACTACGGAGGAAGGAAGGAATAATCCCCCAAGCTAAACCTCGATAGATCATATAGTCCTGCTACGGTGACAGGACAGCGCCACCCCTCCCAGCAAGGCAGCTACCCGGGCAGGGCGGCAGCACTCAACCTCGCAGTCTAAGAGTTGTGCGCTCTAACACTGAGCTACCCTGCTCCCTGTGTACTATGGAGGGAACCACCATCCACTCACTTAATGTAGCACTGCCTATTGGTGTCTCTAAACTGCGTGATAACTCAAATGATTTACGGTAACCCACAACAATTTTCTAAGCCAGATGGTAACCATATAGCCTAATCAGATGTTGCTTGGTGGTATAGCGGATTAAGGCACGCCAATGATTGGCCCCATGAGAGTTTATATCTGAGAGATGTTGCGGTTTGTTGGTCACATAATGCCATTGAGGCTGGCAGTAGTAGTATGTGAATGAGGCTGGTTATACTTTTGGGAATGGGTAGTGTAGCCATGGGCCTCTATGCTACTAATAAGGCAAAAAAAGGTGTGGGTGATAGATAAAAATGAAAGAAAATTAGCTAAATAAAATAAAGGCCATTTATATGAACTTCTAATAATTATTTACTAATGCAACCTGCTGTCTTCAGTCACATGGTGGGGAGGGATGCCTTCATGTGGTGGCACTGACATAAGAGTGAATCCTCTGCCTAGTTATACAGATATCCCTTAACTCCCTTCCTTTCCCTCTACAAGGGGATGATGAACTGCAAGATGAGGCCAACTTCAACCTGCAGTCCACTGGGATCACATGTAGATGAGCTTTGGGTTGCAACTACTACTACTACAAATAATAACTTGGCCTAGAATTGCCATCTCTCCACCTTGAATGCTGAGTTGTAACAATAGTTTAACAGTATGACATTATGCTAGTCACAAAGCAGTGCAGACTCTTTCCTCCTTTTCAGCTAACATGTGTAAGGATGGACTGGCATACTCTGTATGTCGCTACAATACTGGTACAGTAGTTGGTGTATTTTCATCTGATGGAACTTGACCACTGATAGTTTGAATATTATGTTATGGTTGTATGAAATTTGATAAGCTTTACTTGTGAAGTAGGAATGAATTTCCTTGGTTACTAGTCATTCTGTTTTCATCTGATGGAACTGGACCACTGGCAGTTTGAACACTGTGTTATGGTTGTATGAAATTTGATAAGCTTTGCTTGTGAAGTAGGAATGAATTTCCTTGGTTACTAGTCATTTTGTTTTCATCTGATGGAACTGGACCACTGACAGTTTGAAAACTGTGTTATGGTTGTATGAAATGTTATAAGCTTTAGCTGTGAAGCAGGAATGAATCATCTTGGTCACTAACCATTTGGTTTTCATCTGATGAAACTCAGATGCTGCTACAACTTGAATACAAAGGTGGCATGAAATGCAGTGAGCTTTAATTGTGAGGTAGGAAAGTCTCCGTGCTTACTATCACCAGTTTCTTTTCATCTGATGGAACTGGGCCAGTCACACAAGTAGATTAATAAGTTATGTTGCATGAAATTCAATGAGCTTTAATTGTGAGGTAGAAAAGTCTCCTTCCTTACTATCACCAGTTTCTTTTCATCTGATGGAACTGGGTCAGTCACACAAGTATATTAATAAGTTATGTAGCATGAAATGCTATGAGGTTTAGTTGTGAGGTAGAAATGATTCTTCTTGGTTACCATAGTAGATTTGTGTTCATCTACCACAGCTATATTTATTCAGTGGTAAAATGAAAGCATAAGGAGTAAATATATTGCCTATATACTTGTATTATCCTATATATTGCACTGACAGTATATCACACAGTTATACATTCCCAATACATTGTACAGAAATGTATGACACTTAAAAAAAATATCATTGCCCTTCTTGTGCTTTACATTTTGATACAAGATGAGTTTTTAAATTCTTGACTTCCTATGTGTTTTGTTATAATACCCACACTCCATTTTGTTTAACCCCTTCAGTTTGATGATTATTATTATTATTATATTTTCTTTTATTACTGTCAGCTACCGCCATACTCTTTTGTTCAGTTTGAGAGCTTTCCTGTAGTTAAAAAGATAATCAAAGCTATATGTAAGATTTCTAGTTTGAAAAGTAATTTAATAATACTGTACAATATTGTAGGTTGCAAGAACAGAGTTGAAAAAATATAACAGAGTGAAGGGGTTAAAGTACTACAACATGGCATTAGCCTGAAGTAACAGTTACGAAACTGACATAAACAGAAAAGAAAGAGACATACAAACAGTTATATAAGAAACAAAGAATAAGAAACAGTTAAACAATGATATAAGAAATACAGTGGAACCTTGGTCCTCGAACGTCTCACATGTCGAACAAATCGGACCTCGACCAAAAAATTCAAGAAATTTTTGCTCCAGAGGTCGACCAAAACATCAGACCTCGACCAACCTGAACGTAGCCAAACGAAGGGAAGCTGGCCGACCGACAGTCACGTGTCCACCTTTGTTGTTCGACAACGTGGTCGTCCTGCTGTGCTTCACATTTTTCTTGATTCAGTGCAGTATTAGCCCCTAATAATGGCTCCAAAGAAAACAAGTTCATCCAGTACGGCTACTGGCAGTGAAAAGAGGAAAGTAGTGCCGAAAATAATTCAAGAAGTGGAAAAATTATTGCTTATCTTCATCAATAAGAAACAGTTAGCAGGAGACAGTGTTAGTGAGTACATAATTTGTGAAAAGGCAAGAGAAATATAGGCACCTCGTAAAGGAAAGCACTGGTACCAGTGCTGAAACTTAAACAGGTAAGCATCTGGGGTCTTGGATTAAAATGATTTACATTATTTCTTATGGGGAAAATTAGTTCGGTCCTCGACCAATTTGGTCCTGGAACAGCCTTCCAGAACGGATTGTGTTCGAGGACCGAGGTTCTACTGTATACACATAAACAGAGATGTAAGAAACACACACACACACACACACACACACACACACACACACACACACACATAAGGAAAAAACATTGTTTATTAAATTTCCGGGCAATGATACTTTCTGACTAACTGTACATAAAATAATAATGTGCAAAAATACCAGAGTTTAAGCTTAAAATATACCATACATTAATAATGGGTAGAGTAAATCTACAAAAATAATCACCATCAGCAAAAAATTACTGTACCAATTTACCCTAAGGATTAAGATATACTTTACATCACCATCACTATTTCCCACATGTAGGTAGAGTGAGGTAGAGTAGAGAATGCCAGAAAGAAAAAATATAACAGAGGGAGTGGAAGAACTTGTCAACATGTCCAATGCAATGACATTCATTTCCCATTGCAGCCATTGGATTACTGGCTCTATCAGATAGGTACACCTGTCTGCATGTAGCTGCCTATGTGCCTGTCACATTCACCCATTCTTTATTAGTTTTGTAACTAATAATGATCATACCTCCGGATGCTTTTTTTCAGCCTTGAGGAAGACATTGTATCAAAGGGCTTCATGGACGCTACATTTAACCTCTCCAGTTTGTAGAGTCTTCCCAAAGTTGAGGAATATTTAAATATCTTTACTTTTCTGAAAGTGTATTCCATATGGGGAGCTTTGTGGAGTAACTCTAAATACATAATAATCAAAATGAAGAAATCAGAGGACAGAATATAGAATTTGAGACGCATGGCACTTTTGAAGCTCCTCCATGGAACACATCATTTTTATACACTGCTCTGTGGAGGAACACTGAAGGCTTCAATGGTAAAATTAATAATTCATTGTGTAACCTCCATTTTTGACAAATTCAGAGTTACTCCACACAGCTCAAATGTTGTATAAAGTACTGTCAATACCCTTCAGTCCATTAATGTATTTCTGATTTTATTATTACTTTCTCAATCTAACTCCTCAAAGTTCAAAAAAATCTCTACAGCTAAATAAAATCTGAAGTATAAAGTACGTCATCGGATTCATGGGGTTAAAATCCCAGGAATACACACACAAAATAAGCTACTGGAGAATATCTTATCCCCAACAATCCTAATGATATACAGGTTACCAGTCGGCTTGTGCGGGCCGATTACACTTGGTTCACAGACAACACACACATCCAAAGCCACAACAACACTACAATCACACTTACACGCACTTCTCACCCTACATACAATCTCTACCAGACAGCCTAAGCCACTTGGGTAGAAATACATTGGCTGTATCGTCCCTACTTCGGTCGGGATAGGCCGGTCCTGCAGTGGATACTCAAACGGTTGATGATGATGATGATGATACTCTTCCTAACTTCAAAATTATATACAGTAGTTTATAGCTCAGGAGAGAGTTCACAGCCTGAAAGGATTGAGGTGGTCTGGACATGTGGAGAGGATGGGGGATGATAACTGGGTGAAGAAGGTGAGAAGTGTTAATATTGGGGGTGGGGTTATGAGGGGTAGACCGAGAAAGACATGGGACGAGGTCATTAAGTGTGACCTTAGGGTTAAGGGACTGAAAAGGGAGGCTGCAATGGATCGTGCTGCGTGGAGAGCTGCCATTAGGTGACCAAGGCCGACACATGCAAGCAAGTTGGAGCCTTTAAAAACGAAAACGAAAACGATTAAATGTAGTCTTCATTAACCCTTTGTTACATCCATTTTACTTTATTCTTGCTACCTTCAGTTTTCAGCTTAGGAGAAACTATTCATAGATGGAGGGGTTAGAAACAGCCTTCATTAGCCCCTTCAATATAATGCATTTACTCAAACTCCCTTTATCCGAGAGGACTATTCCAAGTTAGATAAAACTGTCTAGTAACAACCGTTGTTGCAGTTGAGTGACCCTAGTCTGTCTGGCTGAGCAGACCAATCAACTGCAGGCAAACAACTGTCTCTGCAGGGCCATCTTGTGTAATGAACTGATGTTCTTATGCGGCAGACAGCATCTCACTGTGGTGAGGTGCAGGAAAGAGCGTGAAGGTTTGGTTCCCTGACGGACACCTCATTCGCATCTCTCCACGCAGTTAACAGGGGCACCATACATACTGTAGTAGGCTTCACATCACCCCAGCAAGAATAAACTAAACAGGATGTATGTGAATTCAAATGATTAATATATACACTTTATCAAGAAAGCTTCCTTACCAAGTGATTGCTGTTATTTTTTTTGTTTAAATTTCCTTTTTTTTTTTTTTTAATGGCATATGGATACACACTGTACCTGAAAAGTTACTGGATATACATTTTGTTCACTAGAAAATACCCTCATACTGTATTAAAATTCAGTACTGGGTATCATTCTTCCACTTTCAAGAACTATATCACTATGAATGTTGAAGAAGGATGCCAACTCCGACTCCAGCCACAAGGATCTGAATCCTCACTTCTGACTGATTTCACACCCCTGAGAGACAAACCTATTCACTCTAGCCGACGACACACCATTTTACTAAGCAGTGACAAGTTTGAGCTATACTGTGTCGCATGACTATTCTGACAGGGCTTCAATGATCTACAATCAACCTCCCCATCTCTCTACATGTACCTTTGGCTACACTTATCGTGAGGTGTATGGTGGTTTTGTGGACATGGAAAAAGCTTTTGTATAAGTCCTGCAGGAAGCAGTACCGGTACCATAAATTGGGAACTAAAGAAAAGATTTTTGGCTTGGTGCTCAACATATGAGTCAGGAAGTAATAGTAGCCAGATTCACTATTTCCTGGTCGTGAGGGCTGAAGGAAGGATAGTGAAGAACGTGAATGTTATAGGGAGGATTGTGAGCAGCAACACAAATTACTGTTATGTGACATTGTATAATACTAAAGTGGTGGTTGTGAAGAAAAATACTGATGCAGCCATGAGGAATATATGGAAACTTAAAAAACAAGTAGGAGATGCCTTCTACAGCGAGATGTATAGAGTGGTGGCTGAACAGGGAGCTGTAGACTGACGTGTTAATGATTTGTAGAGCTTTCAAGAACAACGTGTCATGAGTGTGGAAGGGAGGGGGCCCACCAAGACACAAGGTAACATGATTGTGGGATGAAGGTGTAGAAGCCACAGTTAAGAAGAAAAGAAGACTTGTGCAGGAATGGAACAGGATTAATAAAAGAGAATACGTTTGTGTGTGTGTGTGTGTGTGTGTGTGTGATTGTGGGATCAAGGTGTAGAAGGCACAGTTAAGGAGAAAAGATGACTTGTGCAGGAATGGAACAGGATTAATAAAAGAGAAGAATACCTTCTACATGTCACCTACGCTGTAAAGCATAAGGCTTGAAAGGAATTACAGAGGGCAAAATATGAACTTCAGAAACTTAATGGATAGCTTAATTGTGCTAAAAGGAAGAATGTGGTATCTAAGGTAGAAAATCAGATGAAGAGAGAAAACAGGGATATCACAGATGAGCAGTGTGTAAAGAATGATGAAGTAAAGGTTGGGGTGGACAGTGGGGATATTAAAAATACTTGGAAAGAACATTATAATCAGTTCCTGAATGAAAAGCTGTTGCCTCAGCTGACACTGAAAGGGCTCTCCCTGCATGCTAAGGGGTCCTTGAATGAAGCATGTGTTAGGAATGTAATGCTGTATAGTTGTGAGACCTGTGTACTAAGGGAAGGGGATACTTGTAGGCTCAACTGTACACAAATAATAGTGATTTGATGGATGTGTTACGTACCCTTCAATGAGAGGTCTGGGGGGTTAGGACTGTGACTGAGGAGTAGAGAGGAAGGATGGGATTCAAATACTGAATATTGGTGGTGTGATAAGGGGAAGACCACGATGGTTTGACGATGTTGAGAGGATGGAAGATGTCAACTGCATGCAGAGGATGGGAGGTGTGAAAGTCAATGGTGGGGTTGAGGGAGGTAGACCCAAAAAGACCTGAAACCAGGTCACCGGGTGTGACCTCAGGGATAAGGGACTGAATGAGGAGGTTGGCAGAGACAGAGGCGTATGGAGTGCTTCCATTAAGTAACAAAAGCCAATGCCTGAAAGTACATATTAGAACCTTGATAAATGAAACGAAACAAAACATGTTGGCAGGGTCTCCCTGTCTTAAAAGAGGTATTAGAGTCAAAAGAACAATGACAAGTTTGAGATTAAGATCAGGATCAGACCTGAGGTAAATTATGTTCATAATAGTTACAAATGGAAGCTGTGGCTATTGAGTCAAAGTTTTATAGAAGGAGTCAAACTTAAATATAACCCAATTAGTGTAATACAAAAGAAAAATAATCAATGTCCTTTCCAGAATACTGTACCGGGTACAAGTTAGAAAATCATACACTGTAATCCAACAAAAATAATCAGTCCTTTAAAGAACGGTACTGAGAAAAACAAAATAAACAAGACAGTCCTTTAAACAACAGCTCTGAGAAAAACAAAAAAAAACTAAATAGTCCTTACAACAACAGCACTGAGAAAAACAAAATAAACTAAACAGTCCTTTAAGGAACAGCACTTAGAAAAACAAAATAATCCAGACAGTTCTTTAAGGAATGCAGAACAAAACAATTTCTGCATAGGTGACAAGGGAAGTGTCAGAGGCACCAACAGCGAGGAGTCAGAGGTTACCATCAGGGTATATCAGGGGTCAGTCCTGCCTTGTGTCTACTTGGGTTTTACCGCGCGCTGCAGATCGAGCGAAAAAAGGCTTGGCCAAATAGACACAGGTCAGCTGACCAACAAAAACATTCAAGATGGCAGAGGATGCTGCTCAAGCACTGACTGAAGAAGTATATTTGATAAAGTGTGTATGCTCAAGTGTGAATAAAACTCCAATTTAACACATTAATAATATTTGTATGCGTGATGATGATGATGGGAGGCCTCATACTGCACCTTAGCTCAGAAATAGGTGCTTCGTCACCACCCTGCTCATAGCGGTTTTGCAAACAAACCTATAAACTAGTCACTATACCCAAGGAATCTTTAATATTTCTGTTATGCTAGGTGTTTTTAGGTCGACTTCTCGTCTTAAAGGCACTAGCAGCTGAGCCGGAGTTCTCTTTCCAGACCGGAACTAGAATACACTGTCAGAGGAACAAGACATAAAAACTCGGGTCAACCAACCTTACACGTATATTATCTCAAATTAACACAGCACTGAATATAATGTAAATACAAATTAGACACAATACACTATACAGGTACAAAGACACTGTCTAAACTGGAGGACTCTGTCAGAGCTGCTGAGACCCCAGGGTGTCTGTAGGTGTCTGTCAGGTATGCCTTCCCTTAGAGGGCACAGGACTACTCTCAGGGGATGCGTCGTCTGGGATGGGTTGCTGGGTGGCAAGGTGAGGGGCCCGTTCCTAGTGGGGCCTCGATGGAGAGATCGGTCCTAAGGACTGGGATCGAATATGGAGAGTAGGCACGCTTGTCTGTGCCCACTCTGGGGAGGAGGTTGTCCTCCAATGGGGCTGGGGAGGTCATGCCCTGGGGTTCTGGGGGTGCCTCGGTGAGTCCGAGGACTGTGGTCTCCCTCAGGTCAGGTCGCCGTCAGGAGTGGTCTCGCCTGGGCGCCTGCTGTACTGCTCAAACCCCCGGGGTCACGATGGGGCTTTGCCAGACCTCCTCCAGGCGTAGCTCCTCCTGGGGACTACCTCTGTGAGGAGAAAGGGAGGGGTGTCCCACTCAGCCGCAGGATGAGTGGGCTAAACAAGAGACGTCCTCCGGAGTGGAAGTCACAGCGGACGAGAGACAGGCAGTGCCTGTGCTCTCCCTGGCGAGGCTGGTGGCCGTTGCTGAAGCCCCGAGGGCAGCAGAGGTAGGGCGGTTAGTGGCCATCCCTCTCCTGCAGGTGCGGCTAATGACCGTCACCGGGGCCCCGAGTTCCGGGCAGGACTGAGAGCGAAATGCGGCTAGTGGCCGTCACCTGTCCACTGCTGTGGCTAGTGGCTGTCACCAGAGTCCTATTGGGCGAGGTGCGACTACTGGCTGTCAATTGTCCTCTGATACGGCCAGTGCCTGTCACCGGGGCCTCGTTCCCCAAGTGGACTGTAGGCTAGGTGTGGCTAGTGGCCGTTACTCGCTCACAGGTGTGGCTAGTAGCCATCAACGAGGTCCTGAGGGGAGGGGACAGCAGACAAAGTGCGGCTAGTGGCCGTCACCTGCCTGCTGGTGCAGCTATTGGCCGTCACCAAGGTCCAACTCCCAAAGGCAGCTACAGATGGAGAGCGGGCGGTGGCTGTCTCTCCCCTAGTATGGCTAGTGGCCATCAATGGTTTCTTGCAGAAGAAGGGGATGGAGCTACAGAGTGGCCAGTGGTTGTCTCTTGCCTAGTTCGGATAATTGCCGTCACTCGGGTGCTTTCTGGGACTAAGAAATCAGCCCCACCCCGAACCTGGCAAGGGCTGGTCCAGCTGGAGAGCAGTGCACCAGCACTATGTAACTATCGTCGGGTCTGTTGAGGGGAAAAGGGGCACAAGGTAGTAGGAGACATAGGCCCATACTGCCGGGGTAGCCTACTGTGTGCGCACTAATAGCCTCTCCCTGGTCCTCCTCTGGGGTGGGTGTCGTGACGTCCCTGTGGTGTCTCGTCATTGTGGGCATTTCAGCTCCAAATGAATTTGGTGAAGTTCAACCTCCTCAATGGAGAGAAAAAAGTCCACAGTTGGAGCACATGTAGTACGGAGTTGAAGAGGTCGCCATCTTCTTTGTTTACAAATAGGGGAGTGCGCTGACCAATCCACGTCATTCTTTCGCTCTCTTCGCCCGGTGGGCACAAAAACTTGCTTGCTGAGCCATTCTGTCTACCAGCAGAGCACTCTGTGCCACCCCATGGTGCTTGGGCAAGTAGAAACAAGGCTGCAGGGTGGGCCAATTGTTGTTCACAATGGTTATAAATAGATGCTGCAGCTGATGACTCATTATCATAAGAAAGGGGTCCGGGTTAAATAACACAAAAGTTGTGTAAAGTGAATATAAAAGAACAATAATATATGTCCTTTAATGTATACAAATAAGAAAAGCTAACATAATAATAAAAAAAAAAAAAACAGAGTCCATTAGAAGACAGCATTGAGAAAAAGAAAATAAACAAGACAGTCTTTAAAGAACATTGAAAACAATGAATTCAAGAGTTCAAGACCAAACACACGCACAAAAAAAACACCAAACTTATTCAAGATTCCTCAACCTCATCACTTAATACTCTATATTCTGACAAGATCACACCTTCCTCGGTAACCGAGACCCTGGCATAATTCAGAATTACACTTAACCCAAAGATTGAATATCCAAGGCCTTTTACCACATGAACTATACACATACTGGTATGATCGCCAAGCCTAACAGGAACTGAACCAACACTTTCCTTATATATTTCGACATAACCCGACATTACTGACTGAAGGAGGGGGGGTTCCAACCGTCTGAGTTTGATACCACACTTTTTGGCATCACGTGGCGGCATTTCTACTCCGGCAGTACCAGTATCTAACAGCCCCTCCACCTCAACTCCACTGATGCTAAACATAGTTCTTTTTCGCAAAGCCAATTTTGGTAATGACAAAGCATGCTCAAAAAGTACATGCATACTATCATCCTCCGGATAGTTGATTAGCTGACACTTATAATTTATCAGTGTATCCAAACCCAGCAAAGGGGCATCAGTATTGTCGTCACTTATAACAAGGTAAGGAAAAATAGTCATGTTTTCTGCCTCATTCTCGGTCTCCACCACCACCTCTGTGTTGCCCAGGCCACCAAGTACCCACTCCTAGGAGTCCCATTCAGGTACTGGCTTTAATTTGCTTTCACAATACAAACCGCATTCTTTTGCATATGAAATGGGCAACACACTGAATGGACAGCCAGTATCAAGTAGTGTCAAGTACCACCTATCATTAAACTTGACCATAACATGGGGGTAACCATAACAGGGTATGTGTTCCTCACCGAAAGACAACTTTATCCTCGGCATTTTGCCAAAATGAAAGTTAAAACAAACGCTGTAGTAACAAAACACTTATTTATCGACTGAAACAATGAAGTTCTGGGCAGAAAACAAGTAATACGCTTAAGACTTACACGTGAGATGAAGCAACCGTCTCACCACCTTGCAGACGACACAACAACTGAGGCCGATGGCATTGGGGTCTTGGTGTTGATTGAAGGGCTGGACCCGACGTGCAGTCAGATGTAGCCCTAACGGTGGTTCAGGTGTAGCAGAACTCTTTAATCACAGGCGGCGAAGTTGCCCCGATCTGCGAAGGAAGACACAAACATGGCGTATAACTGAGTGACGTAGGTGCCGATCTAGGCCCACCCCACCAAGAAGGATGGGGAGGGTGAAGTCCAGGATACCAAGGGTTGCAAGGCGCTCCCTCAGGGTGGTGCGGATGGAGTAGAAGCGTGGGCAATGCAGCAGAAAGTGGGCCACAGTTTCCTCTTGATTCACACACCACTGGCAGTAGGGGTCTGGGTGCAGTCGCAGCCGATGCAGATGTGATGCCAGTCCAACATGTCCAATACGCAGGCGGGTGATAGCGACGTCCAGGATCCGGGAGACAGAGCGTACCCAAGGTTGGTCCGATGAGTCGGAGCGATATAAGCCCAGCGCTGTTGTGGGGAGGGAGGCGTACAGATCAGCATTCCATGCCTGACTACACCTCGTGGCTAAGAGGCGACGGTGAGTAAAGGCTGGCAAGGGGTAGGGCTCCACATCAGGAAAAGTCAAGGCCATCCGAGCTGCTGCATCCACCACATCATTGCCCCTGATGCCCACATGGGAGGGAATCCATTGCAGACGTACCTTCCAGCCTCCCTGCAGCAGCTGAGCAAGGTCATCTTGGATTTCATAAACCAGATGACGTATGGAGCAGGGTTTAGAAGAAGCGATGAGATGAAGGGCCGCTCTGCAGTCAGTGTATATGACCACCGGCCGAGGAGAGGAATGAGACATCAAAAAACGCAGGGCCCTCAAGACTGCGAAGAGTTCAGCAGTGACTACATCATGGGCATCCCCTAAGCGCCATGTCTGGCAGATGGAGTAGTCCTCTACGAAGATGGCAGCTGCAGTTGCTGCAGGGGTGGAGGAGCGGGAGCCGTCGGTAAAGATAGCCATGAACCCTAGATAGGTGGAGCCAGCCATCTGCAGGAAAATGCGAGGGGCCAGGTGGCCATCCTGTGATTTACAAAAGGGCTCTGGGAGGTCTAAGGACACAGGCGAGGACAGGTCCCTCCACGGGGGCACAGGAGATACTGATCGGACAGGGTGGCGAGCTGGTGGAGGAAGTCCCAGAGTGTGGTAAGCGTGGAGAGCACGCACCAAGAGGGGCCGTCGAGACCTGATGGGCCACGATGGATGAGATGTCGAGACCCCTGCCGTCGTAAAGAGCTCCGGGAGTGGGTGGTCATCGGGCAAGCGCTGGATAGTAAAGTAGCGGCGACAAGTCAACTTCATCCTGGTATGATGGAGGGGGGGAACACCTGCCTCAGCCTGTAGAGACAATGTGGGTGAGGAGCAGAAAGCACCCAGCGCAATCCGGAGAGCGGTCGTCTGAATGGTGTCCAGCCGTTGTAGTTGTGTAGGAGATGCTGAGCCATATACCGAACAGCCATAGTTGATCTTCCCCAAGATGGCGGATCGATAGTACGTCAACAAAAGGTCCCTGCTTGCCCCCCAGCGGGATCCAGCAATACTCTTCATGATGTCAAGTCGTTTTGCACAAGATGACCGTAAGTATTCTATGTGACTGCGCCAAGTGAGGATGGGCCCATCCAACCGGAGACCAAGCAGCACATGCTCCCGAACAACAGGGACTGAGGTTGAGTCCAGAGAAATTGCTGGAGATGATGGTAAACGGCGTAGAGTGAAGGGCATCACTGCGCTCTTGTCAGCATTGATGGCAAGGCCCCAGTTCCGGGCCCAAGTCAAAAAAGTGGATGCCGCTGACTGCAGAAACTGCTGCGCCTCCACAAAGGAAGGGCTCTGGGACACGATGGTGATGTCATCTGCGTACACCAGGAGAGTAGCATTACGTATCTGAGGCAGGCTGGACAGCAAGACGTTGAATAAGAGTGGGCTGAGCACAGACCCTTGCGGAACCCCCCGATGAACAGGATGGGGATCCGACAAGGCCCCACCCACCGACACCACAAAGCTGCGGCCAGCAAGATAATTCGACATCCAAGCCAGGGGTGGGCCCAAGACTCCCAGGCACGACAGGCGGTATAGAATGCCATCGTGTGGGGCTGAATCGAAGGCCCCCTTCAGATCTATAAAGAGGGCAAGCATGTAGAGCCGCTGTCTATAGGTGTCATGTACCATGTGTTCCAGTTGACATAGGACGTCCAAAGCTCCCTGGCCCGGCCGGAAACCACACTGAACCCTGGAGAGCAGGCCACGAGACTCCAGCCACCAAGAGAGCCGACGAGCCACCAGTTTTTCTAGCAGCTTCCCCACACAGGACAGAAGAACGATAGGCCGATAAGACGACGCGATGGTGGGGTCTCTGCCTGGCTTTGGGAAAGGCAGCAGCACTGACTCCTTCCATACCTCAGGGAATGTGCCGGTCTGCCAGCTGTTGTTGTAAATTGACAGCAAGTGACTGTGTAGGCTGGGCGGCAGATGAAGGAGGAAGTCATTAGCCACCATGTCAGGGCCAACCGCCCTCCTCGGGTGTAGAGAAGCAACGGCATCCCGGAGTTCAATGGCCGTGAACGGGCAATGGAGGTCACTGGCAGGGGGAGTTGAGATGCCCCTGTGGATGGCAGAAATAAACTCGGGAGCTGTATGTAAAGTTGGTGGAACACCCAGCTGTGATGCAAAGAAGGACGCCAAGAGTTCGGCCTTGGAGAGGTCATCCAGGAGATCCGCTCCATCACGACACAGGGGATATGAATATGTTGTCGGGCCACCCTTCATGGCCTTCAAAAACCTCCAGGTGCGGGAGCATGTGGTGGAAAAGGAGAGGCTGGAACAAAAAGAGGACCATGCCTTCTGCTTGGCTACTTTGATGGTGCGCTTACATACTGCATCCAGGCGTCGGTAATGATCCCCAAGGGCCCGTGTGGGGTAACGACTCCAGGCACGCCAGGCCTGGCGGCGGGCTTGCACAGCCGAGGCACAAGCAGCCGACCACCATGGCACCCCTGATCGGCCTATGCTGCGGCGGGCTGACTGACCGAACACCCTATGTCCAGCCTGCACCAGCATCTGTGAAAAATCCTCAGCCGAGAGGCCCCAGTGACCAGGGAAGCTAGCAGACACTGCCTCCTGGAAGGCCGTCCATCTATCGTCATGAAGCTGCCAGCGAGGACGACTCGCTCGTGATATTCTTGGAGACAATGTCAGGTAGTCACAAAAGACGGGAAGATGGTCACTGCCCATGTACGGTCCCACATGGACCATCGGATGATGGAATACTGCGTCACCCAAACCGAGATCCAGTACAGATGCCTGTCCACTGTGAGGAGCAAACCGGGTATGGAGACCTGGAGGCGTAAGAAGGCTGAACCTGTGAGACTCAAGGAGCACCTGGAAGAGAGAGAAACCTGTGGTATTGGGGGCTCCAGCCAAGGCGGGGTCCCAGTGGTGGTGACGGGCGTTGAAATCCCCCATGATGAAGGCAGGGGCTGGCAACTGGTCAAAGTAGTGGAGGAGCTCCTCTCTGGACACATCCTGGCAGGGGTTGTAACAAAGGAGGGTTGAAGCCCAGCCATCCGTGAGGGCCACCCTGACAGCCAGGACCTCCAATCGTCCCCCAGGATACGAGGTGAGGGCGAGACGCACACTCTGGGTGTCCTCCCGCACTGCCAACAACAGGCCCCCGCCCCTTCCCTGAGGACGGTCACACCTGAATGTCAAAAAACCCCCCAGTTGGAGCCGCAGGTGAGGGTGCAGCCAGGTCTCACATACCCCCACAACACAAGGCTTCGAATCATGTAAGAGTACTTTAAAATCCTGTGACTTCCGAACAAGGGATCTCGCGTTCCAAAACATAATGCTGAGATGTTTCAGGCCTGGCATGAATAGGACAAGAGTAGGGACAATACCTTGGGCCAGAGGCGGGAACAGATGTCAAGGAATGGTAGTCCGTGGCGATAAAGTTGCAGGGCCTCAGAGACAAGATCAAAAAAGCCTTGACCAGGTCCTGAGGGAGGAGGACAGTCCGAGGAGGGTGAACAATTGCTGTAGGTGGGGTCAGATACTCGCACTGGATGGGCACGCACTGAAGGGGCTGTAGGTCGATCACACTGTCGTAGACGTGGGTCAGGAGAGCTAGGCAGGGCAGGAACATCCCCGACATCCTCAGCAAGGACCTCATCCAGTCCAGAAGGAGCACTAGGTGGGGGGCGGTGAGGGGCACGGGGGTGGAGGCGGCCCGGACGTGAAGGACGGGCCTCATGGATTATAACAGCAGCAGGGGAGGCAGGGTTGGTCGACACCTCCACTGACGATACATCCTGGCGGGAACAGTCATCACTCAAGTCCTCCAGCACAGCAAAGCGGTTGCGGCCAACAACACTGTCTGCAAAACTCACACCCTTCCTCACCTGAGAGACCTTGGGAGACGACTTGGGCAATGCTGAAGGGGGACGAACCAAGGGCTGGAGAGCACGCAACCGTCTATTGACCTCCTGGGCCGGCGTCACACCCTGGCGGAGTTCTTCATGGATCTTGAAGGCCTTCTGATATACAGGGCAAAGCTTAGACACCACCCTGTGATCTCCACCACACATGTAGCACCTGGGGCTGCGGTCACAGGGCTGCCCCTCACTGGGTCTGAAAGGGTGGTATCCACTGCACATCGAGCACCTGGTCTTGTTGCGGCAAGTGATCCGTGTGTGTCCATACTGAAGGCAGTTATAGCAACGCAACAAAGTAGGAGTATACATACCTACATTGTAGTAGATGTATCCATACAGCACCTTGGATGGGGAGAGGGCCCCGATACACAAGGCGCACCCACTGGGAAAACCGAGGAGCATCTGGGGCAGGAAAACGTACAGGGATCCTAGAAGCCTCTAATAAGACAGACGACTCGTTGTCAAAAGGCCGGAGGCCGTCTACCAAATCCTCTATATCAACATCCAGGGAGATTGGCCCAATCTTCCCATAGCTGAGGGCTGCTGCATCACCAGAGGACCGGGCCCTGCGGCACGTGACCTCCCACTCACCGAAGGTAGTCATGGTCTCCATTGGGCTGGTCAGCTTTGCCAGATCACAGTGGCGGAGATGAAGAGATAGGGAAGACCCATCACCCAGTGGTTTAGTACCACCCTCTACACAATACTTGGCAAAGGGGGATGAGTTGATGGCGTCAGACAGCCGCCGGGGATTGTTAAAAATCCTGGACCCCTGCACAGACCTAATGATAAAGCAGGCCAATCCAGACTCACCCGCATCCTGGACACCCATATTGACAGCTGTGGATGGTGTTGGTTCACCCCTACTAGGGACCACTCTGGTAACAGCTGCTGCTGGCACTGACTCACCGGCACCTTCGGCACTCTGTCGTGCAGCCGCATCCTCACCCAGGACAATCTGCGATGCAGCTGTGGGTGGTGACGACACCCTAAGGGACTTGCCAGAGGTCACCTTATCCTCTTCCGGGGCAGCCTCGCCTATGGGGCGCTTTCCCGGTGTCCTGAAAGGGTCTGCCTCCGCTACATCCATGGCCGACACCACAGTATCCATAGAAATGGGCTGTGTCATACTCCACCTCGCAGCAAGAGGAAGCACTAGCTGCCGAGGAAGAGCTATACACTTCACTGACAATCACTCCGGGCACCTACGAGAGAAGCACGTCTGCTCGGTACAACAGGCAGCACCGGAATCGGCCGATGGCATTTTCTGGTGGCTATAAAGGGCCAAACACAGACCACAGTCACACTAAAAGCCGACCAGGCATAATACGCCCCCTTTAAATGTACACTATTGATAGGAAGCTTTGTATATCATTATTTTTCAAAGAATCACTAACATAACAGGCATTCCTTACTGTACAGTATTATTTTACTCACCAAAGTGGACTAGCTGCAGTAGTAAAAACACCACAGCTCTATAAATGGAGGTATTATTCACAGCACCGTGTAGTTTGTGTAACCGCCGCCAGGGGCCCAGGGCGGCGCTATGTTGTCTATGCACTTATTTTGATATATTACAGAAATTCTCAAGAAATTTTACAAGCAATATGGAAAGGAATTCAATTTACAAATACCATAGAGAAATTTAGCAATGGGCAAGAGGACAGTCCTGAAAGAAAGCGTATACAGTCGTTACCCCTTGAAACGTAAAGTTTTCTATGAAATATTGTATTCTTTAAATTCAAATTATGTCGCTTAAGCTATATTAGACTAGTACTTGCAGTATAACAATTAATATACTTATAAACTGCTTAATCTGTGAACTAATACGAAAATTTCAATATTAAATACATACATTTTTCTACTATCGAATGCACCGGTGTGCTGCCATTTTTGTTTACATTCTGAGGGAGTCAGAAGCAGGTATGTTAGAAGAAAGCAGAGAGAACCTGTATTTTAGTTAGTTTCGGAAGTTTGGACATATTTGGAATATATTAGTGGTGTTAGCGACTGTTCCTACGGTTATCTAATATAACAAGGTTATAGTTATTTGGCCTAGAAAGTTATGAGCAAAACGATAAGTGAAAAAGGGGCTCGCTCTTTTAGCCCTTGTTTTCAGTATAAGTTTTCAGTTAGGTTCGTGTCTAACTTGACCCATAGTAACTGTGTGTTAACCCGCATTTTATGAATTTGAAATATGAAAATTCATACCATATTCTTAATAAAACTATTAATCTTAGATTATTCGTATGGAATTAATCATATTTTTTTTTCTCTTAAATAAAGGGACAGATAACTTCTAAGACATATTTGCATACCTTTTGTCAATATATGCGTGAAATTGTGATCTACAGAATTTTTTTCAAATCTCAAGAAATTTTATGGATGATTCTACAGATATTTTAGGGCCAGCACCTGGCAACACTGTAACACCATCCACACGTCTTTTGAAATCAGCCGATGAATTCGGAAAACATAGTGGCATGGCCTACTGCTTAGCTTATGTAAGCAACAGCGAAGCAGAAACAGCAAGCTAAGAACAGTGATCCAATTGCATTGCCATGGTGGCGGTGACGAGTGCAGGTGTTTCAATGTCCGGCCAGAGTTACACGCTCGCTGCAGAGATAGCCTTTCCATGTTATAGAGCTCAGTGCACTTCACCCACAACCACTGAGCACAGTGACATTTAACAGTTTCCAACTTCCCATTTTTCGCATGGTATTTAAAAAAAAAATATATATATTGCACATGAATTAAACTGATGTATGATTTCTCATATTATTTTAGCCATTTGTCGGTAAGAGAAGCGCAAGTAAGTTCCAATTTACCACATTAGTTTAACAAAAAGGAAATTATTAGCACTGCCGACAATTTTAAATATAGCTTGCAAACATTTTTACCTCACAGATTATCAAGTCCGTGTAATTATATAACAACTATATTCGAGTAATGTATTTGTTTATGATCATTTTTAAAATTTTCCATTACCAGTGAATTTTACAAACGACTGGCAGTGGCTCGGCTTTAAGCGTAGTAATGAAGCAAAATCTATTATTTTTCCTAATCTCTCCTGATTATTAGGTAAGTCCGCGATTAGCAACCTGGTAAATTAAGAGAGGAAATAATACATCTGTCTTGAAATAACTGAGAATGGATAACATCTATTTTATGCTGTTATTAAAACTCGATCTGAGTTTCACAGCAAATATTTGAATATCAGTCCTTATAACTGGTGTTTATAGTCGATTTTCTTTCACCTGAGGGAACTGGGCCACTCAAACAGCATGAAATTCTGCTGTAATTCCATGACATTGGAGGAGCCTTAGCTGTGAAGTAGGAATGAGTCTTCATGGTTACCTGCAAAAAACCGTAACTCCATTTCATCATTAGTTGACGGCCAGGTACTGTCACGTCGGATTTGACTAATGACCAAGGAGTTTCATCCTGCCACATGCAGCTAAGTTACAATTTTTAGTCTTCAAGTTGTGAGTGGCCCAGTTCCGCCAGATGAAAACAAACCAACTATATTTGGCCATGTACTGAGCTGAAAGGGGTTAGGGATCTTCCTTTAACTTACTGTAGCAGGTGAATACTCTGTTTTAACGGCCTGAAATTGCCATCTCTCCATCTTGATTGCTGACACGTAACATTAGATTAACATTATGGTGCTAGTCAGGAAGAAAGGCTAGGAAAACGATGTAGAGCTGTTGCATTGTCTTTCAGCCACTGAACAACGTAAACACACATATACACACACACACACACGAAGACTCTCTCAAGACATCATAGTGTACTGAATTAAGAGGCTAATAACAGTAATCCGTACACGTATATATGTATTTTATCAATCTACCTATCTATCTAACTGGGTCTATTTATTTATATATTTATTTTTCAGTGGAATGACCCGCAGGCATGGGATATGTTTTCAAGATTTTGCGCAACTGTATTTTCATCCTTATTATACTGCTTGTGATGGCAATCTGTGAGTTGGGTTTGGGTATTTGGTAAACAGCTGTTCCTTAGCGATTTATTCTGTACATAACACCTCAGTATTCTTTTAGCATCTGTAATGCTGTGTTTTTAAGGCGACTTCTCGTCGTAAAAAGTCTAGCTACTGAAACGGAGTCCTCTTTCTAGACCGGATGTAAAGCACTAACAAAGGAACAAGACATAAAAACCAGACAGTATACCATAGCACATCTATTACCTAGGTCCTACTCATAACAGTGTACATACAATGATATTTAGTATATAGAGAAACAGAGATACAGGATTACACTTGGCTTCACAGAATGATCATATATATTATCAATATTACACAGGGAGTTCGCGGGTATTCTTTAATGTCACTTGGAAGGTAATTATGCAAATGGGGTTGTTCACTTTAAGAATACCGAGATTGAGAGTCTGTTTCGAGGATATTACCATAATAGAGGTAGGGTGCGGATAGCGACACTCGACACTGTCACCTGGTCACGGAGACACGTACACTTATCTTTCAACTCGCCCGCGCACCCACCTCTGGACTCAGAAAACTCCCTGGTTCCTTGATGTGGGGAGGGACTAAATCATTTGACACAATACACTTCCTACCCCGATGGCACTAGTTTCTCGTGGGCCACTGTTTAATATATTTTCTGTGTAAGCACTATCACTACTCTTGGTCACTGTCACTGTCACTGTCTTTCCCCTTGTTTCCTGGGTTTAATAGTTCACTGTTTCACTTAAGGTCAGGGAGGCTCGCCTGTCTGGGGGCCTCGACCTGAGGGGCGGCCCTTGTACTAGGGCCGTGCCGGTGGGGTGCAGGGAGGCCCTGTGGTCTGGGGGCCTCGACCTGATCGGTGGCCCTTGGGACTGGGGCCGAACAACCGGAGCAGTTGGCCCTGTTTCCTCCGCCTCCCGGGGAGTGAGGGAGCCTGGATCGCCTTTGTTGTAGACTGCGGCGGCGGGCCTGGGCATCCTGGGACTGCGGGTGCTCAGGGGAAGAGGCGCCGTCAGGACTAGACTGCGGCAGCGTCTCCTTTGGGGCTCCGGCAGGGACAAGGAACTCCCGGGTGTGGGCGGTAGGTCCGATATCGGGCCTTGCCACCACTCTAGTGTCTCATCAGGGACTATATGCCCGGATGGCGACAAAGGACTCCCCGAAGGGAAAGAGGCTAAAGGAAGACTCACGCTACTCGTGGTCCCTTGAGTGTGTCTGTAGGCCTGAGCCGGGGATCTCCTTCCCCTATTGTGCACCTTGGCTGTAGCCGTGAACTTGCCCGGCGTACGGGGGACACCTATAGGGTGATCGATGTCGCCCTTTCGCCGTGGCAAGGTACCGCCGGCGTGGTGTTCCTCCCGTAGTAGGAGACAAGCCGGAGTGAGGGGCACAGAGGCCACACTCTCTCCAATACGGACAGATCCTACCTGCAGGGAATTCTCTACCCTGGTACGTGCCCCGGCCGGAGCCGAGTGTCTGCCCGTATGGAAGACGACTAACGGGCGAACTGGTTCGCCCGTCCGTTGCGGCAGCCGGCAGGGTACCGACCCCTGGACGCCGCTTCCGTAATTGGGTAGCGCAGCCTACACGTATGGTAGCAGGGTCTCTCTACCTTGGACCGTATTCTGGCCGTAGCCGAGGAGCAGCTGGAGAGGGATGCACGAGGGCAACTCTCTCTCCTTAGTGTGTTAAGGCCAGAGCCTGGGGTCACCTTCCCCTTTGCACACTCTGTTAGACCGTAGCCTATGTCTGTCAATCTCTATTTAGGCCGTAGCCTTGGGCCTCCTACCCTTGGGCCTCCTGCCCTAGAGGGTGTAACAAGTCCGTCAATACGGTGTTACCTGGGACTGAATTAGCTTCAGTCCCACCCCTGGTCTGACGATCACTGCCCAGCCCGCACAGTAGTTCAGTTCCCCTGATCACCTGGGGTTGGGGCACTTGCGGGGAATAGGGGCTCAGGGCCATGATGCCCTGATGACCCTCTTGCCCGGGGTCACTAACCTCACCGGTGTGTCCTCCTGGGGTGGTGGTGGGGTGGCGGCTCGGTGGTGGTGTGGGGGGTGGTGAGGTGGGAGGTCCTGCGGCGGGCACGGTGGGCATTTTAGCATCATCATCTGTGGTTTAATTTTTTATCCTTAAGCGCCAGTTCTAAAGGCATCCCGATAGTACTGCTGCTGCTGCTGCTACTACTACTACTACTACTACTAATAATAATAATAATAATAATAATACAGTTCAAGTGGTGGGAGTTTGAAAACCTGGAGTCATATTCACAAAACTTCCTAGGACTATACTCGATTTTTTTCCAGCTGATGATCCACTTTCATGGATGCAGCTGCCTGTGCACTCCTGCTGCGTGATTGGTTGGTTTCAATTTCATACCTGAAGTATCATATTTACCAAAAATAATTGTACCTTATATTCCAATTCTCATAAATGCGGTTTGCATTGTCATTGTACTATACAAACAGACATGAAACGAGAATGTCTTTGTGCTACACCGAAATGGACAATGAATTTGACGATGTTAAATTTGAATTGAAATATTCATTGTTGCAAAAGGTAGAGTTGTTGCATCTCCCTATATTTTTCAAAAAAATAAACGCATTTTTTTTTATGCGAGGAAGAAGGAACCAAAGGCCATGAATCTGCAAAACAAAATACAAGAGAGAGCCAAATTCAAGATACATTCATTTTGAGATGCCTGGACACACTACGTTTGAAAGACTGGAGATCATAGGCAGCAGGAAATGCAGGCAGAGGGAGACAGTTCCAGAGTTGACCTGTTGGTAATTATTTATTATTTGGCTGGGTAAGTGCAAAGAAAAGGTATCTTATTACTTAGGCACTTGTTGCATTAGACAATAGCACCATTCTAAGTAAATTAGCGGTTCTGTCAGTGGTAAAGTGGTGGAAGTGGAAAGGCGAATGGAACAGTCGCTATAGAGGAGGGGGGGACACGAGAGATGGCCAGGCGGGAAAAGCAAGTTGTCTCATCTAGCAAGATGTCACACTATATTATGGATCACACCTACTCCATTGCTTCGATACCTTTGCCCATATTATCCGTAAGTATATATATTTATTTATTTATTAGAGATGCAATAACTCTGCACCTAGTACAACAATAAATATTTCAATTCAAATTCAACTTCCTCAAATTCACTGTCCGTTTAGGTGAAGCACAGATACATATTCATTTCATGTCTGTTTGTATAGTACACTGACAATGCAAAACAGCATTTTTGAGAATTGAAATATAGGTACGGACAATTGTCTTTTTGTAAATATGATACTTCAGGTATGAAATTGAAACCAATCACACAGCACGAGTGCGCAGATGCCACATTCACGAAAGTGGATTAAAATGACCACCGTGCCCGCCGCAGGACCTCCCACCACACCACCCCCCACACCACCACCGAGCCACCACCCCACCACCACCCCAGGAGGACACACTGGTGAGGTTAGTGACCCCGGGCAAGAGGGTCATCGGGGCATCACAGCCCTGAGCCCCTATTCCCCGCAAGTGCCCCAACCCCAGGTGATCAGGGGAACTGAACTACTGTGCGGGCAGAGCAGTGATCGACAGAATAGGGGTGGGACTGAAATTAAATCAGTCCCAGGTAACACCGTATTGACGGCTTTGTTACACCCTCTAGGGCAGGAGGCCCAAGGCTACGGCCTAACAAAAAGTGAAAAGAGAAAGACAAACCTAGGCTACGGCCTAACAGAGTGTGTAAAGGGGAAGGCGACCCCAGGCTCCGGCCTTAACACACCAGGGAGAGAGAGTTGCCTTAGTGCATCCTTCTCCTGCTGTTCTTTGGCTATGGCCAGAATACGGACCAGGGTAAGGAGGCCCCTGCTGCTGTACGTGTAGTACTTCCCTATTACGGAAGCGGCACCCCGTGGACGGTACCCAGCCGCAGCGTGCGGGCGAACCAGTTCGCCCGGTAGTTGTCTTCTGTACGGGCAGACACTTGGCTCCGGCCAGGGCACGTACCAGGGTAGAGAATTCCCTGAAGGTAGGATCAGTCAGTATTGGAGAGAGTGCGGCCTCTGTGTCCCTCCCTCCGGCTTGTCTCCTACTACGGGAGGAACACCACACCGGCGGTCCCGAGCCGCGGCGAAAGGGCGACCCCGATCACCCTATAGGTGTCCCTCGTACGCCTGGCAAGTTCACGGCTACAGCCAAGGTGTGTAATAGGGCAAAGAGATCCCCGGCTTCGGCCTCCAGACACACTCGAGAGACCACGGGCAAAGTGAGTCCTCCTCTAGCCTCTTTCCCTTCAGGGAGCCCTTCGTCGCCATCCGGGAATATAGCCCCGGATGAGACATTAGAGTGGTGGCAAGGCCTGATAGCGGACTTACCGCCCACACCCGGGAGTTCCTTGTTCCTGCCGGAGCCCCGTAGGAGATGCTGCCGCAGTCCAGTCCTGATGGCACCTCTCCCTCTTGGTACCCGCAGCCCCAGGACGCCCAGGCTCGACTCCACAACCCACGACGAAGGCGATCCAGGCTCCCTCACTCCCCGGAGTCGGAGGAAACAGGCCCGACTACTCCGGTTGTTCGGCCCCAGTCCTGAGGGCCACCTATCAGGTCGAGGCCCCCAGACCACAGGGCCTCCCTGCACCCCACCAGCGCGGCCCTAAGACGAGGGCCGCCTCTCAGGTCGAGGCCCCCACACGGGAGAGCCTCCCTGTACCCTAAAGTGCAACAGTGACAGTGACTATACCCAGGATACTGGGGGAAACAGTGACAGTGACAGTAACCAGGAAACAGAGGAAAACAGTGACAGTGACTACCCAAGAGAATATACTAAACAGTGGCCCACTAGAATCTAGTGCTATCAGGGCAGAAAGTGTATTTTGTGAATTGTCTTAGTCCCTCCCCATATTAAGGAACCAGGGAGTTTTCTGTGAGTCTAGAGGTAGGAGCGCGGGCGAGTCGAAAGATAAGTGTACGTGTCTCCGTGACCAGGTGACAGTGTCGAGTGTCGCTATCCGCACCCTACCTCTTTTATAGTAATATCCCTAAACCAGACTCTCAATCTCGTGTATTCTTAAAGTGAACAACCCCATTTATATATTACCTCCAAGTGACATAAGAACCCCATTAAAGGACTTAAAGTGAACAACCCCATTTATATATTACCTCCAAGTGACATAAGAACCCTATTAAAGAATACTCGCAATCTCCCTGTGTGATAATGGTAGTGCATACGATTATTCTGTGAAGCCAAGTGTTAATTCTGTATCTCTGTGTCTCTGTATCCTAAATATCATTCTATGTGTACTGTTATGAGTAGGACCTAGGTAATAGATGTGATACTGTATACTGCTTGGTTTTTATGTCCTGTTCCTTTGTTAGTGCTTTACTTCCGGTCTAGAAAGAGGACCCCGCTTCAGTAGCTAGTGTTTTTACGACGAGAAGTCACCTTAAAAACACAGCATTATACTGGTGGCAAGCGGTGGTTCTGGATCTGAGTAAAAGCACGGAGGAACGAAGAAAGGAAACTTACACAATGGCAGCCAAACCACACATCCAATTGCCGAGGTTCAGCCCGGACCAGTGCAACATAGAGGTATATTTAGATATGGTCAAACCCCTCCTAGACATAGGGTTCGACTCAGACAGAGAAAAGATCGCAGTCACACTACCTAACCTGGGTAAAATAATCACTACTGTCTCACCAAAAATCGTCCCAGAACTGTCATGGGACCAATTCTCGCAAATAGTGAGACAGGCTTTTACGCCACCAATAGGCCGAGTTGTCGCTCTCTCTCAACTTGACGCCCTTACCTACAACGGAAACCTGGATGATACATTCACCCAGGCTCGGCGCCTCGTCAGCGCTGCCTATCCCGAGGCACCTACAAATGCCCGGGATATACATACATTTAATGCTCTATTGAGGATCCTCCCCAGCATAGTCAGGGAGCACTTCTCAATCTACGACCCCTCAGGGGACATGGAAAGTGACCTGCAACTCGTCCGACGTCTGCTCGCCGCCTGCCCCACACCACAGCCACTCCACGCGATGACACGTTTTCCAACAAAGCAACACCTGCCATCCAAGCCTAAGCTGCCGCCTCACCAGCCAAATACTGAGCCGTCTCCCACAGTCCCTAGAGCTTACCCGCAGAAGAAACGCCCAAACCCCAGGGAGCAAGGAAACCTCATCACAATTAATCCCTGGGAATTCACGGCTTGCAATCGCACCTGCCCTTTGCATGACATTAGGGAACAGCTTAAAGCTAGCAGGCGCAGAACCTTTCACCAAGGGCGCAAGAAAGTCTCCTCCTTAGACGACGACGCCCCGGAAGACAATGCACCGCCATAACACTACTCGGGAATGGACGACGATGACCAAGACGACACCACTCCACAACAGATGGATTTTTAGGCCCGCCCCCGCACCTCCCCACGGTGGTGGGGACCACCTTACAGAACTACAGACCCCCAGTCTACAACAAGATTTGGCTAAACGGGGTCAAGGCACGACTACTAGTGGATACGGGAGCAGCCAGATCGTGCCTCTACTCCCACTTCTACTCCCGCCACATTGCTGCATTCGGCCCTCTTTTCCCCACCTCAGCCAACCTCGTCATCACGGGGGACGGCCCCCTGCCTATCCGTGGGGAAACACGGGCCCTTCAAACCCACACCCACCAACAAATATCCACTAGCCACCCATTCATCATATTCGACTCGACATGCAATCAGTATGATGGATATCTAGGGCTGGACCTCCTCCAGAAACTACACGCCACCATTGACTGCCATCAACGCCGCCTCCACTTCAGTCCAGCCCATTCCAACCAAGCATCAATCAACAAGAAAGAAGAAAGAAAAAACAAAACACATCGAAGACAAATCAGGAACACCACCCCTCACACACTACACAAACACACACTACCATCAAACACTCACCTGTCCCAAATCACCCATACACCTAACCCCAACCCAACCCCTCACACTACCTTACCCCCATCATCACCACCCACCACACATCATCTGGACCCCTCCCCATCTTTTCCTGCCACTATCGCCTCCTCAATCACTATTCCACCCCACCATGAAGCTTGGGTAAAACTAAACAAACCTTCTCATACCTCCGTCCTCTTCTCACCATCCATCCCCACCAGACCACTCTCTTCCTGTTTAAAAGCCCCACCTTCCTCCCCCCACATGCCCACGAAATCCGTATCGCCAACCTCGCCACTACCCCACTAACCCTACCAAGAGGACTCATCATCGGCGACACAGAAGAAGCCGAACCATGCCAAGCACCACCTCCGGACCGTCTCACTCTCCCCAACCTACCATCACACCTATCCCCTGCCCAAACCAACAGCCTACGACAACTCCTCCTGGACTTTCAGGACCTATTCTCCTCCGGCCCAACCGACCTTGGCCATACCACCTATCTCAGCCATGAGATACACACGACCGGACCTCCAATTCGCCAACCATCATGATGAAAGAATCCAAAGCAATGGGCAGAAGAAGACCGGCAGGTTCAGGACATGCTAGATGCTGGCGTGATCTCCAACTCCACTAGCCCATGGTCGTCACCGGTGGTACTCGTAAGAAAAAAAGATGGGACAATGCGTTTTTGTGTTGACTACCGCCGAGTCAACGACGTCACAGTCAAAGATGCAACTCCCCTACCCCGGATAGACGACTCACTGGACTCCTTACATGGCTCGACATGGTTCTCCACCCTAGACCTGCAGTCGGGCTATTGGCAAGTCCCTGTACACCCCGATGACAAACACAAAACCGCCTTCTCCACATCGAATGGCAAACACTATGAATTCAACGTCCTTCCTTTCGGACTCTGCAACGCCCCTGCCACATTCTCCCGTTTGATGGAGTCAGTCCTCAGTGGACTAACCTGGAAGACTTGCTTGGCATATCTCGACGATGTCATCGTTTTCAGTCGTACCTGGACCGACCACCTTCACCGCCTCAAACAAGTGTTTCACCGCATACGCCAAGCAGGGCTAAAATTGAAACCAATAAAGTGCGTCTTGGCCGAGAGATCAGTGTCTCTCCTGGGACACCTAATTAACGCCGAAGGCATTTCACCAGACCCAGATAAACTACGAGCCATCGCAGACATCCCCCTGCCCCGTGACGTACATGAGACCAGAGCCTTCCTGGGGTTAACATCATACTATAGGCGGTTCGTCAAAGGATTCACTGATATCGCCAAACCCCTACACGATCTAACAAAAAAGGGCGAGCCTTTCGTGTGGACCGAAACAAGGAAAACAGCATTTACCACCCTCAAATCCAAGTTAACCACTGCCCCAGTAGTCGCGTTCCCAGACTACAACCTCCCATTCCGCCTGTATACTGACGTGTCGCTCATCGCCATAGGGGCTGTCCTTGCACAAGTACAAAATGGGAGGGAACACATCATCGCCTGTGCCAGTCGCACCCTGAATGCTGCAGAACGGAACTACGCGGCCACCAAACGTGAGTGCCTAGGGATCATCTGGTCCCTAGAATACTTTCGGTCCTACATCTCAGGCACCCATGTAATAGTCATTACAGATCACCAATCCCTACAATGGCTATCAAACACCACCAATGCCCAACTGATATGCTGGCGAGAGACACTCGAAGAGTATGACTTCGAAATCGCATACCAACCAGGCAAACTCCACACAAACGCCGATACCCTATCCCGTCTCCCAATCAACGCCATCACGACAGAACCAGACCTGGTCCAAATGTGGCACAACAAACAACACCCCACATGGATTCCACCGATCACGTTCACTAAACTCACCCACACGGCGAACACCTCTTCGACCCAAACGGACACATCGTACTTAGCCCCGCCACTGCCCACGACACCATGCTCCACCTCCATGCCCACAACGGCATCCACCTGGGAACGAAGAAACTGCTACAAGTCTTTAACGACATGTACTGGACCCCAAACCCATCCACCATCGCAAAGATCATACAATCATGCAGAGCCTGTGCCCTTGGAAAGGACATCACCCGAACACCAGGCCCTACAGGAAAGTTAACAGCACAAAAACCGTGGCAACTACTCTCCTTAGACGTCATCGGCCCTCTCACACCAAAAGCAGGCTACAAGTACATAATTACCTTCGTGGATGTATATTCTAAGTTTATCATCGCCTGCCCCGCCAAGGATCACACCGCACTATCAGTTGCCGATGCCCTCACCCGACATGTATTCCCTTATTTTGGGATTCCACAGGCTCTACATTCGGATAATGCTCCAGAATTTACGGGAAAAATCTGGGAAGAACTAGCAAGCATATTCGGATACCACATCTCCCACTCATCCCCCTACTGGCCCCAGGGCAACAGCATCTGCGAGAGAAGCCATCACTCCCTTATGAACCAGGTCCACACACGCATTATGCAAACGGGAAACGAAGACTGGCCTGCACACATCAAGATCATACAATGGGGTTTAAATACGTGCCCACGAGAAGACGGAATAACTCCACATGAGAGAGTTTTCGGAGAATCGCCCCTACTCCTACCACTCCGCCACCACCTACAACCACCCACCCCACTCTCCACCACTGACCCTCTCCACCACCTCAAACGCCGCCTCCACCATCTGCATTCACAACAAGACCTAGCACCTGACGCAACCCACTCCAACCCATACACACCTGGCCAGTCCGTTGTCGTCGCAAACCTGCCTACCCCACCCAAGACCTCCCCCCGATTCAACGGACCTTACAAAATTGTGCGAGTACCCAACCCATACCAAGTCACTGTAGATCAACAAGGACAACACCGCACATACAGAAATCGCCACGTGCGCCCCTTCCACCCACCCGACACCGCCCATCCCCGCACTAAGCCTACCTGCACCCCGGCCCGTACACCTGTCCACCCCGACCTTTCTCAGAATCACCCCCCAGACTCCTACTCCTACTCCTTCTCACCCCCTTCCTCAAACTTACCAGCAACCAGCCCACCCCCCGACACACCACCAGCACAGGCTGAAACCACCACTACCTCAAGACCTGAAATTCACCCACCTAACACCCATCCACCCACCACCTCCCAACCCACTTCACCCATGCCACCCACATCACCACAACCGCCCACCCCCCCCGAAAACCACACCACTCGCCACCTCACCACCTCCACACCCACCACCACCCTCCCTCATGACCACTCCCATTATACGCGCCACACCGCACCCCCAACCATCCCCCCCCAACCCCCGCACACCCTCACCACCACCACGCACACAACCAGCCTCGCCACCCACACCCACCATAACCACTACCACCACCAGATCAGGACGCCTCTCACGCCCACCCGCAAGATACACATCGACCCCTCCACCCATCGCACACCCACCCCAAAACCCACCCTCCCCACATACCCCCCCAAACACCTCCCCCATAACCCTCCCCCTCCACCAAGCACGTTGGAACTTCCCAATTCCCAATTCCCCAAAGGACGACGCTCCTCCCACCAAATTAGCCCCAATAAAACCACCAACCTCCCATCACTCTCCATCATTCAAATTTCATCTCTCCACCAGGCACCATTCCCCGAGATGAAGGTGATGAAAGTCCACTGGAAGCCATACAACCGCCCACCAGCCAGAATCAGGGGCACCTACCACCTGCTACGCCTCCTACGCCGGACCAACCATCCATCCTCCCTCCACCTCACGCTCAACCCCCATCAGGAGCCCAACGCGTTCACCACTCACTGGGTCAGCCTCACCCAACACCTGACCCCGGCCTACCAGACATCCACCTCCACCACCTGCCACCTCCAGTCACGGGGCCGTGACTTCAACAATGCAGAGGGTGGTAAAATGCCCGCCGTGCCTGCCGCAGGACCTCCCACCTCACCACCCCCCACACCACCACCGAGCCGCCACCCCACCACCACCCCAGGAGGACAAACTGGTGAGGTTAGTGACCCCGGGCAAGAGGGTCATCAGGGCATCACGGCCCTGAGCCCCTATTCCCCGCAAGTGCCCCAACCCCAGGTGATCAGGGGAACTGAACTACTGTGCGGGCGGACCAGTGATTGACAGAATAGGGGTGGGACTGAAATTAAATCAGTCTCAGGTAACACCGTATTGACGGCTTTGTTACACCTTCTAGGGCAGGAGGCCCAAGGCTTCGGCCTAACAAAAAGTGAAAAGAGAAAGACAAACCTAGGCTACAGCCTAATAGAGTGTGTAAAGGGGAAGGCGACCCCAGGCTCCGGCCTTAACACACCAGGGAGAGAGAGTTGCCTTAGTGCATCCCTCTCCTGCTGTTCTTTGGCTACGGCCAGAATACGGACCAGGGTAAGGAGCCCCTGCTGCCGTACGTGTAGTACTTCCCTATTACGGAAGCGACACCCCATGGACGGTACCCAGCCGCAGCGTGCGGGCGAACCAGTTCGCCTGGTAGTTGTCTTCCGTACAGGCAGACACTCGGCTCCGGCCGGGGCACGTACCAGGGTAGAGTATTCCCTGAAGGTAGGATCAGTCCGTATTGGAGAGAGTGCGGCCTCTGTGTCCCTCCCTCCAGCTTGTCTCCTACTACGGGAGGAACACCACGCCGGCGGTCCCGAGCTGCGGCGAAAGGGCGACCCCGATCACCCTATAGGTGTCCCCCATATGCCGGGCAAGTTCACGGCTACAGCCAAGGTGTGTAATAGGGGAAAGAGATCCCCGGCTTCGGCCTCCAGACACACTCGAGAGACCACGGGCAACGTGAGTCCTCCTCTAGCCTCTTTCCCTTCGGGGAGCCCTTCGTTGCCATCCGGGAATATAGCCCCGGATGAGACATTAGAGTGGTGTCAAGGCCTGATAGCGGACCTACCGCCCACACCCGGGAGTTCCTTGTTCCTGCTGAAGCCCCGTAGGAGACACTGCCGCAGTCCAGTCCTGACGGCGCCTCTCCCTCTTGGTACCCGCAGCCCCAGGACGCCCAGGCTCGACTCCACAACCCACGACGAAGGCGATCCAGGCTCCCTCACTCCCCGGAGTCGGAGGAAACAGGCCCGACTACTCCGGTTGTTCGGCCCCAGTCCTGAGAGCCACCTATCAGGTCGAGGCCCCCAGACCACAGGGCCTCCCTGCACCCCACTGGCGCGGCCCTAAGACGAGGGCAGCCTCTCAGGTCGAGACCCCCACACGGGAGAGCCTCCCTGTACCCTAAAGTGCAACAGTGACAGTGACTATACCCAGGAAACCGGGGGAAACAGTGACAGTGACAGTAACCAGGAAACAGAGGAAAACAGTGACAGTGACTACCCAAGAGAATATACTAAACAGTGGCCCACTAGAATCTAGTGCTATCAGGGCAGAAAGTGCATTTTGTGAATTGTCTTAGTCCCTCTCCATATTAAGGAACCAGGGAGTTTTCTGTGAGTCTAGAGGTAGGAGCGCGGGCGAGTCGAAAGATAAGTGTACGTGTCTCCGTGACCAGGTGACAGTGTCGAGTGTCGCTATCCACACCCTACCTCTTTTATAGTAATATCCCTAAACCAGACTCTCAATCTCGTGTATTCTTAAAGTGAACAACCCCATTTATATATTACCTCCAAGTGACATAAGAACCCCATTAAAGGACTTAAAGTGAACAACCCTATTTATATATTACCTCCAAGTGACATAAGAACCCTATTAAAGAATACTCGCAATCTCCCTGTGTGATAATGGTAGTGCATACGATTATTCTGTGAAGCCAAGTGTTAATTCTGTATCTCTGTGTCTCTGTATCCTAAATATCATTCTATGTGTACTGTTATGAGTAGGACCTAGGTAATAGATGTGATACTGTATACTGCTTGGTTTTTATGTCCTGTTCCTTTGTTAGTGCTTTACTTCCGGTCTAGAAAGAGGACCCCGCTTCAGTAGCTAGTGTTTTTACGACGAGAAGTTGCCTTAAAAACACAGCATTACATGGATCATCAGCTGGAAAAAAAATTGAGCATAGTTTGCATGTCTATTTTTTTTACCTTCCTTATTACAAGTGCCACACACTTCAACACGAAACCACCGAAAAACAAGGAATAAACCAAAATAAAAGCTATGCAAACTTTATGCATCGTGGAAATTAGGCAAAAATCGTTTATAAATACATACAACCCATAAACCTCCAGTATCCGCCCACAATACGATTGATTTGATTTGAAGTATTTATTGTGATAAAAGTATACTTGTTGCCTCTCTTCCTCTCATCGTGCGATTTTTTTTTTTTTTTCCTGGTTGGTGGTTCCTAGCGTCAAAATATATTTGGGAGATGCTGGGCTATGAATTTCTGCCCTGGTACATGCTAAACTGCAATGTAAGTTCCGGTGGGGGAGATGGATGTGCGGCAACCTCTAAAAATTCCTTGCGTGATGTGATGTATCTGAGCGATTTTGGCGTGGATGGAAGGTTGGTTGATGGTGTTCGTTTGTCAAAATGTGTTCTGGTGACTTTAACCCCTGAATGTCTGCCCTGAAACAACGGAAATGTAAATAGTAGTAGTAGTAAAAATAGTAGTGGCAAATGATGATGATGATGATCATGATGCAAGTAGTGCTAGAAGTAGTAGTGGTAGCAAATGATAGTGATGATGATGATCTCTTACAGGGCTGGGCTACACCTTAACTGGGCAGGGTGGTAGGCTGGATGTAGGATGGCTGCTAACACGACTATCGCCACACTTTTGGGCAGCACTTGGCATTGGTCTGTCTGTCAGCCTCGGTGGGCTGGGGGTTTCTGTGTGAGTAGGGAATCTGTATATCTGTCAGTTTACCTGTCTGTCATTATTTATGTATATTTATCAGTCTGGCTATCTGTCTACTCTCACCACACTTTTGCGCTGCACACGACAATCCTCTGTCTATCAGTCTGTCAGTCAGTCTTCTGTGTATCTGTCTGCCTATCAGTATGGCAGTCTACCTGTCTGTCTGTCTGCCTATCTACATCTCTATTTCTGTCAGTCTATAAGTCTATCTATCTTTGTATATGTGTCTGTGTATTCATCTATCAGTCTATATATCAGTTAGTCTGTGTATTTATTACCCATCGATCTTTGTCTACCCACTTACGTGTCTGTCAGTCTGTCATTCTATCTTGTGTCTATCAGGACTGTCACCACACTTTTGGGCCACCCTTGCAACACGTGATACGTTTATCTGTAGGATTTGGTACAACATATATCTTGAAAAACAGGTTGGGGCATCAAGTGATAATTTGTTGTATGACAGTGGTGTATTTCACATGTCTATCTATCTGTCTGTCTATTGCCAGATGCCTTTAATCCTGCAAGGGGTGGTCGTATACAGATCACCTCCACATTTCCCTGTCTTGTTATGTGGCTGCCTTCCCTCCAGCTCATACACCCCTTCTCTCATATATATCCACTCCACGTCTATGTCTCATCCATGGTCTCCCCCTCCTCCTCCTCTTCCCCTTCACTTCACTCACATACACTGTTTTAGTCACAGTATAGTGTTAATCTGCTGCTACAACTCAGCATTAAGAATGGCGAGATAGCAGTATTAGGCCAAGTTAGAGTGAGAAGAATATAACACCATATTGTAGTGATAATCTATTGCTGCAGCTTTGCTTTCAGGATGGAGAGAGAGCAATTTTAGGCCAAGTTAGAGTGCAAAGAGTATACAGTACATAGCCTAGCAGTGGAACCAACCTAATCTAACTCCACCGAGGGATGTACTGTACTTGACTAGCATTAGCAACTTCAGGTTAAGTTAGAGTGACAGTCTACCCAACACAGTAACAAACCTAAATAACTCCACAGAGTGATGTACTTGACTAGCATTAGCAATTTCAGGTTAAGTTAGAGTGACAGTCTACCCAACACAGTAACAAACCTAAGTAACTCCACAGAGGGATGTTCGTGATCGGTGTCAGTATCCTGGGGGTTAGCGTGAAAAAGCCAAACGCTGGTAGCAGGAGTCTTATTTCCATCCTTCTGTGTGAGGCATTTGCTGTGTATGGACTCATCACTGCCGTTGTACTAGGAGACATGCTCAAGGTATGTTATATTTGAGCTGGGAGAAAATGAGAGACTGACTGGGAGAGTATGTGAGTGAGGTGATATGCAGTTCCTTCATTACCATCATAAAAGCAGATCAGCTGAAGGTAGCTGTGTCCTATCTGAGCTGGAGAGAGAGAGAGAGAGAGACTGACTAGGAGAGTGTATGTGAGCTAGTGGGATAATGTTGAGAGGTGTGTGAATGATGGTGGTGTGAGGTGAAGAAAGGGCAGCTTGATGGTGGAGCTATCAAGAGGGAGACGATGACTGGCGGATGCAGGCAACCGGTGTACCATATAAAAATAATGGAAAAAAGAGAAATGAAGAAAGTGTATGTGGCTGAGGGGGAAGGGGTGACCAAAGATGAGCACAATGGATGGGATGGTGTGAGTTGAAAGGAGGACAACCTGATAATGGAAGGGGAGATGGAGCATTGTATGTAACTGTTGTGTTTTGTGAAGAGAATGGAGAATGAGAATGGCCAGGAGAATGTATATGAGTGAGGTGGTATGCATTCTTATCAGCTGGCTTAACCTCCCTCACTCTGATCACATATTTTATACTGTATTCTGGTACTGATGGTAATGTAGTCAATTTGGTTGTGCCCGGCATGTATATTTCCGTTCTGTGTGGGTTTTCGTCTCAATACCACAACCAGCCACCTCAGCCAAGCAGACCTAGTGGGATAGGTTAGGTTTGGTTAGGTTACATTGGGATCATTTACGTAATTTTGCCTGGGAAACACATTTAGCATATATTCAAGAAGAACATATGGTTAGTTTTGAAACGACAGGGCGAGCGTCATTCCTGGCTGAGAGTTCCCTAAGGTGAGACAAATACACATAGGGAACAGAAACATGCTCCCCGGCACAGATTTGCTTTGCCTGTTGGCCAGATACCGTACCTATCTATATAGAGCCATGTGCCTTAATCCCGTAAGGAGTGGCAGCAAATAAACTGCCTCCTTGTTGCCTTGTCCTCTACCATTTGGCTGCACTAACTCCATGTCGCACCCTTCTCTCTCGTATAGGCTATCTCTCCTCTCCATCCCTCCATCTCATCCTTGGTCTCCATCAAGTGATAGATAATTATGAAGCACATACGTGTAGAAAGAAGTGCTAGTGCGGTACCTTCAGGATTCTAGGGACTTGAATGGTGAATGATTGACAAGTTGCCCTTTTCATTGGGCATGCTGTTATAATAGTTCTTCCCCTATCATTGTTTTTTCTGTGCTTTCTGGACTCTACCTCAGCCCAGCATTAGGCAGGAAAGGAGGTCTGGATGATGATGATGAAAAAGAAAGGAAATGGAGTCCATCATATTTTCTTCATTTTGCAGGATTTTTAGGCAGAGAAGGCCCGTACAGATCGCAGACTCTTGGAGGCATATACAGTATATTCCCTAGTTATGTAATGTTTGCCGCTGGTCTGACTATTGGGTTTACTAAAATGGTGTGTGCTGTGTTTAGGAGTGCTTGGTAAGTGGTGTAGGTAGATGTATGAATGGATACATAGACACTGCTATATTGACAATGATTGATAGACAGATGGATGAACAGATTCAATGACACTGATATATAGATACACTCTATTTAAGAGTGGTTGGTAAGAGCCCAGTGGTGTTCACAGTGGCCCATTCAGCTGGACAGACTTTAGTTAGTTTTTCTGGCCCTCAGGAGCATACCTCACTCAGTCCTAGTGTGGGAAAAGAGGTGTGGATGATGATGATATTATACAATCTTCTCTATTATCAGGTTCTTCTGTTGCCCTGGCTACTGCTACAAATGAATCTGCCCTCAACTGCACCCTCATTGTGGAGGTCTTCAGATCTTCCCTTGGACTCTACGGACTTCTTCTTAGCTTCTACGTGGTGAGATATTCAACATTGTTTGCTTTGCACTGGTGAGATAGTGGGTCACAGGATTGTATTCTAGGTGACATAGGAAGCTGCATAACACCTCTTCCCCATTAATATAATCTGCATATTGCATCACAGCATTCTCTTACGTCAACCCAGACCTCCTTGGTGGTAAAGCAGGGTCATGAGAACCAGGAAAAAGAATAAACTCGTTACCAAAGTTTGCCCAATTGTTCATGTCACACTCCCATTCAGTCACTGTTTAATCCTCCGAAATCTTGGCTAATTACATCATTTAATGCAAAGGATATTGAGGTGTAACATGCAGCATAAATTGCTATAGAAACAGTGTTACCTAATCTCCATAGCTGCTCTTAGTATGTTATCAGTATATATCATATAACAATTGACAAAGTTTGCACAGATAACATAAAAAAGGATATTGAGGTGTAACATGTAGAATAAGATGCTATGGAAGAAGTGTTATCTCCATTGCTTTAGAAACTTCAGTCTCTCCCTTGGTTTCCAACAGCATCCTAATCTTGGAGATCTTAGACTCTTCCCTTGGGCTCTATGACTTACTGTTGGCTTCACACTGGTACGATATAGCCTATGGCACTGTTGGCATTGCACTGGTACACTGGGACTGGGTAGAATTGGGATCACTAGAAAAGAAAGACTGCCATGGAATGTCAGCAAGATAATTTCTAAATCCATCCCAGTTTTCCCTATCAAAGTGCCATTGGGTCACCCTGACAGGTTCAGAACAGGGAGGTGTGGGAGGGTTAACTAATGAGGCATTGATGAGATTGTGGTCAGAGGATCCAAGTGGTGTCAGTACCTCTATCCTGTATTGATCTGGATTATTTGTCAAGAATAATTCCAAGAGATGGGCATTATGGTCAGGATTATCAAGTATTCTGGTCGGTTGCTTTACCAGCTGTGTGAGATTAAATGATTCTGCAAACAGCTCGCACTCTAGACCAGCATCGTCAGTCCTGGCAGAATGCAATAACCATTCAACATTATGTATGTTAAAATCACCCAAAAGGGTAATTTCGGTACTAAGGGCAAGGTTAAGGTTACTCAACTGTGTGGATATGGAATCAAATACATTGGGTTCCGAAGAAGCACTGGGGGAGCGATAGACTAAACAGATATATTTGGTAACATTTTGACAATTTAGTTTATACAATGAGTAATCAAAACTGGATGAAATGAAGCTTAAAATAGTGTCAACTGCATATTGGAATTTGATATAACAACAGGTGCCGCCCCTGTTACGGAAGTTTGTGAGGAGATGGTAACCGGGAAAACAAAATGGGGATATATCAGTACAGGGTGAGATTTGTATAATTTGTATAATTACTCCCTTGTACAAAGGAAAAGGGGAAAAGGAAGTGTGTGGTAATCATAGGGGCATTTATCTTCTTAGTGTAACAGGAAAAGTATATGGTAGAATACTATTGACAAAGTTAGGGAAATAACAGAGGAATTAGTTGGAGAATAACAGGGAGGTTTTAGGAAGGGAGGAGGTTGTGTAGATCAGATAGTCATTCTTAAGTCTTTAGTAGAAAGGTTTTTAGACAGGGGAAAGAAGTTGTATGCGGCCTGCATGGATTTGGAGAGAACATATGACAGGATGGATAGACAAAGATTGTGGAAAGTATTAAGAATATATGGAGGAAATGGGAAGTTGATGAATGCCGAGATGAGTAAAGTATGTATGAGGATGCTAAGGTTGCAGTGCGTGTTGACAGTGAACTGAATGAATTTTTCTATTTGAAGGTTGGATTGAAACAGGGATGTCATGTCTGCATGGTCGTTCAATCTGTATATGGATGGGGTTATAAAAGAAATACGAGGTAGGGCAGTGGATGTCGGAGCAGCCCTAATGGGAGAGAGCAGTGTGTGGAAACTCCCTGTACTGTTGTTTGCAGATGATACTGTGTTGTTAAGTGAAGATGAAGCGAAGCTGCAAGGCTTGGTGAATGAGTCTGGGAGTGCAGGAAACGGAATCTAAAGGTGAATGCAGGGAAGAGAAAAGCTATGGTCTTCGAGAGAATTGAAGTCACTGAATGTACAGTGAGATTGGATGAGGAGGAAATGGAATATGTATGTGCATTTAAGTAATTGGCTAGTGTGATGACTAAGGATGGAAGTTTAGATGGTGAAGTGCTTGAAAGGGTACAACAAGGAAGAAAGGTTGCTGGTTCTTTGAAGGCAGTGACAATAACCAGGGAAGTGGGCATGGAAGTGAAAAAGTTACTGCATGACAGTATTGTGATACCAATTCTAATGTATGGAAGTGAAGTTGTTGGAGGGGCACAAGTCAAGAGTGAGAGCAGTGGAAATAAGTTACTTGAGAGGAGCAAGTGGAGTCACATGGAGAGGCAGAGTGACAAATGAGGAAATGAAGGAGCGTTGTGGTGTGGATGTGGACATTCTAAGAAGTGCTAGGCGAAACACACTGAGACAGTTTGGCCATTTGGAGAGAATGCAGAGCGAGAGACTGGCGAGGAAAGTGTATGTGAGTGATGTGGAGGCCAAGGATGAGATGGAGGGATGGAGTGGAGAGGTATATGAGAGATGGGGATGTGAGCTGGGAGCAGGGCAGTGAAATGGCAGGGGACAGGGCAACATAGAGGTGATTTGTTTGTGGTCACCCCTTAAGGGATTACAGCATCTGGCAATATAGATAGATTATTATTATTATTTTATGATAATTTTTATCGTGGTCCTTTTTTTCCCCTTGCTGCATGATGCACCTGAGAGGAACCTGTGTCAAGCCACTGGCCAGTGTTGCTACACAAAAATTTGGTAAACCTGAAGCTGGACGCCAAAAAATCTGTAGAAATCTGCATATCCCTCAAAGTGACCATTCTGTGGGTGGAAATGGAGAACTACCCTGTCCAAATTTTCCACAGCCTTCCCCTTGAACCTCCCGAATTTTTCCCTAACTGACCACAAAAATCACGTACCACATGTTGAAGACAGAATTTGCTCATAATAGTACCATACAGCGGTTACAAACTAATACATATATATATATATATATATATATATATATATATATATATATATATATATATATATATATATATATATTTAATAGTGGACTGTGTATAGCCAGTTGTTAGCTCATGGAACTGGGCCTGTCACACAACTTGAATACAAAATTGTGGTTGGGTGAATTTTGATGGGCCTTCCTTATGAGATAGGAATGGATCTTCTTGGTTACAAGTCAAATCAATTGTCCAATCCGACTACACTTGGTCATCAGCTACTCTGGAAAGGGGTGTAGAATCTTTGTTGAGTGATAATAAGTTGAATTCAGTCATTCATATTAACTCATTATAGCAAAGGATCCATGCCAGAATTAGAGCAAATACTGTACAATGTACTTCCAGGTGAAATAATGCACTTCTTTGCATCCTCCAATTTAAAAATGCGGCAGATAATTTACTGAGCAGCTCCCAGTGAAGGTGGTAGATTACACACCATGTGAAATATTGTGTTAGTGTGGAACTTTAAAAAAAAATCTCAAAAGGCAGATGTAATATTAATATTTGATAGGTTTCTTCTTATTGACAAAGGATGCGAAGTCTGTAAATACACTGAAAATGTCTTCCAATATGAACATCTATATATTAAGCCTCTGTATCAAACCAAATCTGACAATCTGAAAATAGTAACAAACTCCGCAGATTTAAAGATAAGTCTGTAGAAGTGGCAACACTGCCACTGGGTTACTCAAGTCAGCAGGGACGAATCAGTGTGATGTATTCCTAATTTTTTTTTTTTTTTAGAGAATGAATGGAGGAAGGAAAAACAAGGGAAATAAATAAAACAAGTCCATGTGCCTAAAGGCATCCTACTTTCGTAAAATATTTATAACAACTGGATTTACATAAATGTGGATTAAATGTTTGTGGGAAGCAACTTCCACGAAGTGAATTCCAGAGGGTAGTAATTTGGGGGATAAATGAATTTTGATAGCAGAGGTTCTGCATTGCAGGGGTGAGAGTGTGAGTCATGAGTGCTCCCAGCTGCTCAAGCATTTCGGGAGAAAATATGAAGGGGAGCCACAATTGAAGCATGTTCGTCCGAGCACTTACGGTAAAAATATCAGTAAAATAATGCTAAGGAAGCAACATCTCCACGTACTGATAATGGATGAAGGTCCTGCGTAATGGCAGGATTACTGATTATCTAATGGCTTTATTCTGAATTTCGTCCAACTGCCTCAATCCAACCGCTCTACCACTCCACAGAAGCAAACAGCATTCGATCTAAGAATGCACATGACTTTTATATATTGTGGCCAACTGTTCGTTAGTGAAAAATTCACAAACTCTGTACTGAAATCCCAATTTTTTAGAAGCATTTTTAGCAAGGGATTTAACATAAGCTGTCCAGCTTAGGTTGGTGTTTAGTGACACCTAGGATATCAACTGTAGTGGATATAGGAATACTGACATCATTTAAAATTATGTGGAAGTCTGAGGAAGTCTTTCTGTCGGAGAAATTAATGTACATATTTAGTTTTCTGAGCATTAAAAGAGACCAGATTTGTTTGTCCCCATTGGTTAATTTTAGAAAGGTCCTGGTTTAGAGAAATTGTTGTTTATTTGGGAATTTATAATATCCGATTGTGTAAAGGAGGTACTAAATGTGAAAGAACTACGAAGTGTTGAGTCATCAGCATAAGAGTGTATTGGGTTGTGAGTGACAGATAGGTCATTTATATGAATGAGAAAGAGGGTTGGGGCCAAAACTGATCCTTGAGGTGCGCCAGTATTTATGGAATGAAATTGGGAATACGTTCCGTCTACCATGACCCGTATTTTTCCATTATGAAGGTAAGAAGAAGTTAGAGAAACCAGTGATGCAAGGCCATAGTGACATCTTAAGACAATATGGCCTGGTGCCATACTCTGTCAAACGCTTTTGAAATGTCAAGTACTAATGTGTGTGTTTCACCATGTCGATCTATTGTTTTGTTAATCTGATGGGTATGATGGCAAAGAATGTCTACAGTTGAACGTTCTTATCTAAATCCATACTGCCGATCATTGATTAATTTATTAATTTCTAGGTGCTTGCCTATGTGTTTGTTTATTAGTGTCTCAAAAACTATACCGAGAACAGAAGTTATAGCAATTGGTCTATAGTTTGATGGATCAGAAGTGGCCCCCTTTTTAGGAACAGGATGGGTATTTGCTTCTTTCCAAGAGGCTGGAAAACTTGAGGTACAGAAGCATAAGTGGACAAATTTTGCCAATGCAGGAGCCAACACTGGGGAGCAACTTCTAAGTATTACTGAAGGAATTTCATCTGGACCAGTAGCTTTGTCTATTAAGATATTCTGTAATACAGCTTGTAAGTATCTTGTGTGATTTTTGAAAGAAGGTATTTGAGGGGAATCAAAATCAAGTACAGGAATATTGTGATTTTCCGTATTTAGGGTTGAGTTTGTTGAAAAAAATAGCAACAAGAAGGTTGGCTTTTCCACATGGTTTACCTACAAGATTTCCACTGGGGGACTGTAACGGTGGAATGGATGAGGTGATAGTTAAGTTAGATTTGAATGAATTAAGGGTGGACCAGAATATTCTGTTATCATTTGGGTTGTTTAGTAGTTTGTTAGCTTGTCTATGAAGAAAGTTTGATTTAGAAAGACTGATAATAGTTTTGACATGGTTTCTGATATTTCTATAATAGTTAAAGGCTTCTTTAGTTTAGGTCCTTGTATATGTGTTATAGGCTATTGTTTTATGTTAAGTTACTCTAGTACAATTGTGGTCAAACAACTTAGATGAATTACATCTTCTTCTGTAACTACAATGGGGAATGAATGTTTCCATGCCGACTTTAATGAAATCCTGTATGTGGCCCAATGTGGAGTTTGCATCTTGAGAAAAAGGAGGTTCAAGGAACATCCATGAAAAAATTTTGGAGACCCTCCCAGTCTGCCCTGTTGTAGTGCCATTTAGTCACCACGACAGGTTCAGAGCAGGAGGGTGTGGTAGGTGTTGAACCGGTGGCTTGTATCAGACAATGATCCGAGGATACGAGGGGGGGCTCTACTTCGACATTATAATTATCTGAACTGGCTGTAGGAAACAAGTCCAATAGATGGGGATTTTAACTGGGGTTGTCTGGTACACTGGTAGGATGACTGACTAACTGGGTGAGATTAAATGAGTCTGCAAATAGCTCACATTCAAGACCAGAGTCATCAGTTCTGGCTGAATAAGTGAGCCATTCAACATTAAGGACATCAAAATCACCCAGAATAGTAATTTCTGATGCAGTATTATGTAGAGGACACAGCTGTGAAGACAGTCAAATAAACTGGGCTCTGGAGGGGCATTAGAGGAATGATACACACAACAGGAATACTTAATTTTACCAAAAGAATGTAATTGGTAGATGGCATAGTTGAAATAAGACCAATTAAATTTAGTAATCTCCTCCAGGGTAATTTCTGATTTAGCAAGGCAAAATACTCCTCCTTTGGGTCTGAAATTTTGAATCAAGATATAACCAAGAAAATTAAATCTAGCTAAATCAGAGGTGGAGCTTACTCGAGTCACTGTCAAAAATAGCAGATCTGGGGATTCAAACTGGAGGAAATTATGAAAAGAGCTGATATTGATGTGAAGTCCCCTAATACTGCAGAAGAAAATTTTACCGCACTGATGAGCAGTTTTGGGGCGCCGCAACGATGAAGGTGGCACAGTCGCTTGATGACGACCGGGAGGGCCCTATGCAGACGACCCAGCCCTGCCGGTGGTGGTCATCCGAGAAACCACCGCATTAACTGCCAGTACTGCAGCAGCCATGGTTCCTTTTATGGGGGAGGGGGGAAGCAGGGATGTGTTGTGGAATGTGTATGATATGTAATGACAAGATCGGTGTTTTATGGAGAGAGGATAGCTGGTTTAAGGCAATGTGATATAATGTGGATGTGTGCATTGTGTAATGAGGGCAGCCTGATGCCCTCTGATGTGTGAGGCAGAAAGATGTGTAACCAACTACCATGGCCTAGGAGAGAAAATAGAATCCTGGCTATCCCGTTATCTTGGCGGTAGTACTTCCCTGGGCGGGGCTGCCTACCCCTACTACTCACAAAGTGGGCTGGCAGTCCTTCCTCCTACTTGGTATCAAGTCACTGGATTATTCAAGTCAGCAGGGACAAAGTAGTGTGATGTATCCCTAAGGAAACGGGTTAGCAAGCAAACAGTCCTTCCTCCTACTTGGTATGTTTCACACCAGTCTGGGATTCAAGAATTCATCTGAGAGTAACCATGGTGTCTTGGAGACCCAACATCACGGAGTCTTACACCAGGAAGATGACACAGGAAGTTGTAACTCAGCCAGTTACCCACATGGGCAATGAGAGGGACGGACAAGAAAGACATGGAGAACCTACAACTGGCATCCATATTCCCAGCAGGCAGTCTAGGAAAAATGATGTCAAAGGCAAACCACAAACTCATATACAACCAGCAACACTAATATCTATATGGGTATGATGCAAGAAAAACATGGTGGTAAAAACATATGAAAAGCCACCAGAAAATACAAATAAACTACAAAGGAAAAGAAATCACTGAAGGGACGACCAACAAAAATAAATAAGGAAGCATATTACATGAGCTGCATCAGTGAAGGCAAGTAGTCAGTCCTCAAAAGAACAAAAAAAAGGGGATTCAATTTGAAAGGCTGATCAAAGTAAATTCTGAAATGTCAGGCATGTCCTAACACAAGAAAATTTAACAAACTCACTTAAAAATGGTTCTGAAAAAAACAAATTGAAAAATCCAAAACAAAGCAAAGGCACTGGGACTAGATGACAACACAAAGATAAATGAACAATGCTATGCACCTACAGTTTATGGCTGTGTTGGAATGCACAAAACTATCCCTGAGAAAGTTCTATCTATCTATCTATCTATTGCCAGACGCCTCAATCCCGTTTGGGGTGGCCACAAACAAATCGCCTCCAAGTCGCCCTGTCCCCCTCCATTACACTGCCTTGCTCCCAACTCACACCCCCCTCTCTCATATACCTCTCCACCCCATCCCTCCATCTCATCCTCGGCCTCCCCCTCCCTCTTTCCCCCCTCCACCTCACTCATATACACTCTCTTCGTCAGTCTTTCACCCTCCATCCTCTCCACATGGCCAAACCACCTCAGTGTATTCCTCATAACGCTTCCTGAGAAAGTTAATGGGAAGAAAGTATATGTCCTGCCAATGATTTTCCATCGAAAATTCTCTCCCCTGCTGAATGATTTAAAATAAAGGAAGCTTACCAAATTCTAGGCTGTGCTTTGGTAGTATAAGGCACTACTCCCTGTGTGCCTATAAATAAAGGTTTTATTAGGTTTTACTCTAAAACCTGCCAATTTCATGCAATCCTTTTTCTGCTTACGACATTTCCCACTCTAAAACTGAACACCAGAAACAAAAGCAACTAACAGCCTTTATTCATGAATATACTTGCACAACTGAGGCCAGGGAAGGTAATACCAGCTCAAGCAGCATTACAGACTCTTCAGGTTTACAAAGTCTTACTACAGATGTTTATGAGGCTGACTTACAACATAGCTGAGTGGGATGATTATCTTCATTTTGAGCAAATGTTCTATTGAATTTTTCCTTCTCATGTTTTGTAACACTACAGAAAGCCTAGATTTCACCCTGCAAGAAAATTTTCTTTATGAACCCACATTCTACAGGTAAACTAGGGATGAACAGATTCAGAGGCAGCTGACATACAAGTTGCACTTGTATGTCTAGCTTACATGGATGCTATGATGAGTGGGAATGTTAACTCTAAGGGTATTCTAAGTGCCTGGGTGTAGCAGTCAGCCAACATCAATGTGATTCTGACCAGAATAATTAGGAGACGGGGAACCCTAACCTGGACACTGTGCAGAAACACAACACTGCAGGCATTAATTTCCCTTAGCTAGTAAATGGACAGAAAATACAATACAGTACCTGCTGGTCCAGTGGCATGACACTCCTAGCCTATCTGCAATATTCCTTCCTCAGTGGTCCCCTGTTCACCAAATGGATGATTTTCACAGGCCTGTGTATAAAAAGTAAGGTTACTGTGCCATACAGTAATTCACTCATGTGTTGCAGTTTATGCTATAAATCTCCACTGCAAGCTACCTGAAATGCTGATATATCAGTTTCTCCCAAATCACAGTACCAGTTGTTCTATCTATCTATTGCCAGACGCCTCAGTCCCGTTTGGGGTGGCCACAAACAAATCGCCTCCAAGTCGCCCTGTCCCCCGCCATTTCACTCCCCTGCTCCCAACTCACACCCCCCTCTCTCATATACCTCTCCACCCCATCCCTCCATCTCATCCTCGGCCTCCCCCTCCCTCTTTCCCCCTCCACCTCACTCACATACACTCTCTTCGTCAGTCTTTCACCCTCCATCCTCTCCACATGGCCAAACCACCTCAGTATGTTCCTCATAACGCTTCCTATCACATCCACATCAACACCACAACGCTCCTTTATATCCTCATTCGTCAGCCTGTCTCTCCATGTGACTCCACAGGCTCCTCTTAAATAACTCATTTCCACTGCTCTCACTCTTGACTTGTGTCCTTCCAACAACGTCCAAGCTTCACTTCCGTACGTTAGAGTTGGTATCACAATACTGTCATGTAGTAACTTTTTCACTTCCATGCTCACTTCCCTGTTTCTTATCACTGCTTTCAAAGAACCAGCAACCTTTCTTCCCTGCTGTACCCTTTCAAGCACTTCACCCTCCAAACCTCCATCCTTACTCATCACACTACCTAAGTACTTAAACGTACTCACATTTTCCAATTCCTCACCATCCAACCTCGCTGTACATTCACTGACTTCACCTCTCTCAAAGACCATCACTTTACTCTTCCCTACATTCACCTTTAGATTCCGTTTCTTACACACTCTCCCAAACTCATCCACCAAGCCTTGCAGCTCCCCTTCGTCTTCACTCAACAACACAGTGTCATCTGCAAACAACAGCACAGGGAGTTTCCAAACACTATCCTCTCTCACCAGGGCCACTCCAACATCCACTACCCTACCTTGTACCTCTTTTATTACCCCATCCATGTACAGATTGAACAACCATGGAGACATGACACATCCCTGTTTCAAACCAACTTTCAAAGAGAAAAATTCACTTAGTTCACCATCCACACGCACTGCAGCCTTCGCACCACCATACATACTCTTCACAGCATTCAACAACTTCCCATCTACTCCATATATTCTTAACACTTTCCACAATCCTAGTCTATCCACCCTGTCATATGCTTTCTCCAAATCCATGAAAGCCGCATACAACTTCTTTCCCTTCTCTAGAAACTTTTCCACTAAAGATCTGAGAATGAATATCTGATCTACACAACCTTTTCCCTTCCTAAAGCCTCCCTGTTCTTCTCCAACTAATTCCTCTGTTCTTTCTCTAACTCTGTCAATAAGTATCCTACCATACACTTTTCCTATTATACTAAGAAGACAAATGCCCCTATGATTACCACACACTTCTTTTTCCCCTTTTCCTTTGTACAAGGGAATAATTATACCTGACTTCCAATCCTCCGGGACTCTACCTTCCTCCCAGGCCAATCTGCACATCTTCCACATCCATTCTACTACTATCTCTCCCCCATGCTTCAGGATTTCACCACACACTCCATCAATTCCTGGGGCTTTCCCTGATTTAACTTTCTTCATTGCTTCCACAACTTCTATCCTACTGATTTCTTCCTGTCTTCTCACCTCCCTCCTTCTCCCAGCCATTCCCCAGCCACTTATACTCGCATTACTTCCATCCTCCACGTTCAACAATTCCTTAAAGTGTTCTCTCCATCTGCTCACTTTTTCTCCCTTCTCCACTAGTAATCTACCATTTTTATCTTTCACTCCCCTGCTAACTTCACTTCCACCCTGTCTTACTCTTTTCACCTCTCTCCAGAACATTTTCTTACAGTCCCTCCACTTTACACTCAAATTCCTTCCAAATTCCTCATCCACTCTCTTCTTACTCTCTCTTACTAATCTTTTCACCTCTCTCTTTCTTTCTACATATAACTCTCTCTTCCGCCTCTCAACCTCTTCCACGCCCCTATTCCTCATCCATTCATTGTATGCTTTCTTCTTTTGTGCCACAGCCTGTTTCACCTCTTCAGTCCACCACGGTGTTCCTTGCACCCCCCTCCGTCTTCTCTTCCTTCCACACACCACATCACATGCTGCACATATTTCTTCTGTAAATATTCTACACACACCTTCCACGTCCCCCATCTGCTCCAATTCATATTTGCCCAATCGTTCCTCCACTTCTCTCTTATACTCTGCCTTTTTCTCATCCTCTTGTAACCTTTCCACTCTCCTTGCAACTACTCCTTCCTCTCGTCTTTCCCTTCTTCTGTTCCTCCATCTTACTTGGACTTTAATTCTGGCCACCACCAAGTAGTGGTCAGAAAGTCCACTCCCCCAACCTCTATAAGCTCTTGCATCCAATATACATCTTCGCATCCTTTCATCCACACACACATAATCAATCATTGCCTTCCTTTCATTCAGTTCACCACCCACCCTTCTCATCACTCGCCATGTATACCTGTGGATCATTTTGTGCCTGAAGAGGGTATTGGCTATCACCAACCCCCTCCCAGCACAAATGTCCACTAACGCACTGCCATTCTCATCTATCTCAGCAGGCACACCCCACTCACCAACTATTCCATCCACCTTCACATTCCCAACTTTACCATTCATATCACCAATCAAAAACACTCTCTCATTCCTTCCAAACTTTTCCATGCACACTTCTACATTTGTCCAGAACTCTTCTCTCACTCTTCTAGCACGATCTTGCGTTGGTGCATACACACACACAATCGCCCACATTTGTATTCCAACTTTCAACTTTACCCACACAATCCTTGATCCAACTGATCCATACTGTCTTATGCTCCTCTTCCATCTTTTACTCACAACTATACAAACTCCTTCCTTTGCCCTCTCATTCTCACCTACTGCACATATACCCCATCCATACTCCCATTCTCTCACACTTTCTCCTCTCCATTTTGTTTCAGTTATTCCACATACATCCACTTTCGCATCCTGAAGCACCTGGACAATCTCTCTCTCTTTCACCTCATCATTCGCTCCCCTTACATTCCACGTTCCAATTGCAATGTCCTTTGTCCGGTCCTTGGTCGTCAACGTTTGGTCAGTCCTTGTCCGAGGCTTATTGTTTGTTTTTTTAGTTAGTTGTTTTCCGGGGAGGGGCACTAACCAGCAACCAGTTGTTGCTATGTCAAAAGTTGTATTATTTCAAGCATATCCCTGATCAATATGGATGAATGTACATTCAGTGTTTACCAAGTATATCTCCTTTTCATTCTAATGTCAGATGACTAACCCACTGTTCATGCAAGACAGCTTAAAATTACCATCAAGGCTATCAGAACACATCACCATTCCATCACACCACTTCAAGCCACCTTCCCTCATACACTCCTCCAATACCACAAGGCTAGCACAACACATCACCATTCCATCACACCACTTCAACCCACCTCCCCTCACACACTCCTGCGATACTACAAGGCTATTACAATACATCACCATTCCATCATGCGTCTTCAAGACACCTTCCATCATACACTCCTCGAATACCACCAAAGCTATCACATTACATCACCATTCCAACACACCACTCCAAGCCACCTTCCTTCATACACTCCTCCATGGTAACCATTCACTTCATTCTTGTCTTTCTCCCCTTAATCTTCCTTTAACATCATCTTTTTACACTTCTTGTTAACACTTCTTTCCTCATGGATTACATACACCCATAGCTACAACTTGAACACTTTAGCTACAGTATAGCATTAATGGTAAAATTAAAAGTATGCATGACATCTGAAGTCAACATTACATCATGTTTTGGAAACAAAGTTTCATGAACTATTCAGACAGAAGAATTATACTCACAACTGGAAAGGAAAAAATACTGGGGAGATTAGTTTTGGCCTGCCTTGCAGTCTCTTCAGGTGCAACGACAGACTCTAAGGGGCTGAAAGTGTTTATCTCCCAAAACAACCTTCCAACTGCTCGTATAATTCTTTCACTATCATATCTGCACTGGACTGATTATACCATACAATTGTGAGGAGAAAACATGCCCTACATACCACATCGTCTTAGCCCTTACCAGTGTCTAAGCCAGTGCTATAAATCTGGGGAAATCAACAACCATACCCACATACAGTGCCTCTTAAGGCAGCTGACGATACATCTTCACGTGGTGGCACCAGCATGAGTTGAACATGTCCCTCAACTCCCTTTCTATCCCTTGACAGGAGGATGGCAGACTGCAAGAGAAAAGCAACGTCAGTCCAGTCCACCACAATCATATTCACATGAGTCATGGGCAACAACAACGTTCTTTGGGCCTGAAGCTAGGCAACCAGTTCATGAGATCTGAGAGTAAACATTCAATTACTTGCAGTCCTTACAATAAATTACAAAGAACAAAAAATACTGTGAGAGTTTAAATGCAGTGACATTATCCAATGCACAGAATTTTAGTAATTTATTTAGCATATGCTTGCTGATTTTAATCATCCTCATCTTGTCCTGGACTGCATTTACAATACCCTAACAAGCTATCATCATCACTGGTGAATGCACCACTTGCCTTCTGTTTGGCAATCACAGTTGTTCCACAATCAGTCCACATGCCAGCAAAGGAATCATGTTAGGAGATGAAAAAATACAAGGACAATGCTGTGTCATCATAACATTAACAAACTTTTGTCACAAAGGGAAATTCACTCACCCTACTTAGGGCTTGTTTAATCAGATTCTCTGGGCGATAATTTGTTTCATTTGTGACAAGTTTACCACAGAATGAAAGCATTATATCAGCAAAGGAGATAAGAAAAATAAGTTATTGTCGGCATCAAGTACAGGAATTCACAGTATTTTTCAGACATGACAACACTCTTGCAGAAGGTAGTCTTGGGTACATAACAGAATCCATGATGGTGTTGTCATTTACTATAAAGCAGAAATTATTGTAGGCCAGCACCATACACAGCATTTAGTATTTTGGTTGGTTTTGTTTCCACAGCAGACAGTGTTAATATAGTGATCTCTTCCTCACCCTAGCCTAACAAGCACCACTTCCCTTATAAGGTAGTAAAGATATAATGATCAGTGTGGTTGAACAAAGCCCTGGTCTCTCATTTTGTACACACAGCAGGAATGACAAGGCATGATCCTGATTTCTCTTCAGGCTCACGCTTGGGAAAGAATTCCCAATCACGCATTCTCTCTGTGCACCCAATTAGATTCCAAATACATTTGATCCCAATTCACTGATCCCAAGTGACGAACAGGGAAGGTTTAATTGTGGATGTGGATGTGCGAATCAAATATTTCCAGTGAGATAAACAATGCAAGTGAGATGGAATCTACACTCTCTATGGCATTACTCGACCGGGAATAACAGTAAGGCAGGGTGAGTATGGTGAACTGGACAATTATGATATAATGCATTGCATGAATGGAAAGAAGCTGAATGATGTAAATTTTCATTTTTTTATGAAGGTATCAAAGCATGGGCAAAAGTAGGTGGCTTTCTTGGTGAGTGATTAATATCAGTACTGGAGCGAGTAATATCACCACAGCCGTCCAACGTGTGTGAAAAATGTTAGGAATGGGGCTAAAACCTGCATCACAAAGTGAGTGATGGAACTGATAGTGAACAGTGATAAGGAAATTAATACAAAGGATATTGAGGTGTAACATGCAGCATAAATTGCTATAGAAACAGTGTTACCTAATCTCCATTGCTGCTCTTAGTATGTTATCAATATATATCATATAACATTTGACAAAGTTTGCACAGATAACATAAAAAAGGATACTGAGGTGTAACATGTAGAATAAGATATTATGGAAGAAGTGTTATATCCATTGATTTAGAAATTTCAGTCTCTCCCTTGTCCTCGAACAGCATCCTACTCTTGGAGATCTTAGACTCTTCCCTTGGGCTCTATGACTTACTGTTGGCTTCACACTGCTAAGATATTTGGCACTGTGGGCACTGCACTGGTGAGATTTTTGGCATTGTTGGCACTGTTGGCATTGCACTGGTGAGATATTTGACACTGTTGGCATTGCAATGGTAAGATATTTGGCATTGTTGGCACTGCACTGGTAAGATATTTGGCATTGTTGGCATTGCACTGGTGAGATATTTGGCATTGTTGGAATTGCACTGGTGAGATATTTGGCATTCTTTGCATTGCACTGGTGAGATATTTGGCGTTGTTGGCGTCGCACTGCTGAGATGTTCGGCATTTTTGGCCTCACACTGGTGAGACAATGGATGTTAAGTTTGTATTCTAGGTAACATGGGAGGTTACATAGCACTTCTTCATCAGCAGTTTATTTTGTGTATTACACCTCGATATTCCATTATGTTGCAGTGTACTACGGAGGAAGGAAGGAATAATCCCCCAAGCTAAGCCTCGATAGATCATATAGTCCTGCTACGGTGACAGGACAGCGCCACCCCTCCCAGCAAGGCAGCTACCCAGGCAGGGCGGCAGCACTCAACCTCGCAGTCTAAGAGTTGTGCGCTCTACCACTGAGCTACCCTGCTCCCTGTGTACTATGGAGGGAACCACCATCCACTCACTTAATGTAGCACTGCCTATTGGTGTCTCTAAACTGCGTGATAACTCAAATGATTTACTGTAACCCACAACAATTTTCTATGCCAGATGGTAACCATATAGCCTAATCAGATGTTGCTTGGTGGTATAGCGGATTAAGGCACGCCAATGATTGGCCCCATGAGAGTTTATATCTGAGAGATGTTGCGGTTTGTTGGTCACATAATGCCATTGAGGCTGGCAGTAGTAGTATGTGAATGAGGCTGGTTATACTTTTGGGAATGGGTAGTGTAGCCATGGGCCTCTATGCTACTAATAAGGCAAAAAAAGGTGTGGGTGATAGATAAAAATGAAAGAAAATTAGCTAAATAAAATAAAGGCCATTTATATGAACTTCTAATAATTATTTACTAATGCAACCTGCTGTCTTCAGTCACATGGTGGGGAGGGATGCCTTCATGTGGTGGCACTGACATAAGAGTGAATCTTCTGCCTAGTTATACAGATATCCCTTAACTCCCTTCCTTTCCCTCTACAAGGGGATGATGAACTGCAAGATGAGGCCAACTTCAACCTGCAGTCCACTGGGATCACATGTAGATGAGCTTTGGGTTGCAACTACTACTACTACAAATAATAACTTGGCCTAGAATTGCCATCTGTCCACCTTGAATGCTGAGTTGTAACAATAGTTTAACAGTATGACATTATGCTAGTCACAAAGCAGTGCAGACTCTTTCCTCCTTTTCAGCTAACATGTGTAAGGATGGACTGGCATACTCTGTATGTCGCTACAATACTGGTACAGTAGTTGGTGTATTTTCATCTGATGGAACTTGACCACTGATAGTTTGAATACTATGTTATGGTTGTATGAAATTTGATAAGCTTTACTTGTGAAGTACCGTAGGAATGAATTTCCTTGGTTACTAGTCATTCTGTTTTCATCTGATGGAACTGGACCACTGACAGTTTGAACACTGTGTTATGGTTGTATGAAATTTGATAAGCTTTGCTTGTGAAGTAGGAATGAATTTCCTTGGTTACTAGTCATTTTGTTTTCATCTGATGGAACTGGACCACTGACAGCTTGAAAACTGTGTTATGGTTGTATGAAATGTTATAAGCTTTAGCTGTGAAGCAGGAATGAATCATCTTGGTCACTAACCATTTGGTTTTCATCTGATGAAACTCAGATGCTGATACAACTTGAATACAAAGGTGGCATGAAATGCAGTGAGCTTTAATTGTGAGGTAGGAAAGTCTCCGTGCTTACTATCACCAGTTTCTTTTCATCTGATGGAACTGGGCCAGTCACACAAGTAGATTAATAAGTTATGTTGCATGAAATTCAATGAGCTTTAATTGTGAGGTAGAAAAGTCTCCTTCCTTACTATCACCAGTTTCTTTTCATCTGATGGAACTGGGTCAGTCACACAAGTATATTAATAAGTTATGTAGCATGAAATGCTATGAGGTTTAGTTGTGAGGTAGAAATGATTCTTCTTGGTTACCATAGTAGATTTGTGTTCATCTACCACAGCTATATTTATTCAGTGGTAAAATGAAAGCATAAGGAGTAAATATATTGCCTATATACTTGTATTATCCTATATATTGCACTGACAGTATATCACACAGTTATACATTCCCAATACATTGTACAGAAATGTATGACACTTAAAAAAAATATCATTGCCCTTCTTGTGCTTTACATTTTGATACAAGATGAGTTTTTAAATTCTTGACTTCCTATGTGTTTTGTTATAATACCCACACTCCATTTTGTTTAACCCCTTCAGTTTGATGATTATTATTATTATTATATTTTCTTTTATTACTGTCAGCTACCGCCATACTCTTTTGTTCAGTTTGAGAGCTTTCCTGTAGTTAAAAAGATAATCAAAGCTATATGTAAGATTTCTAGTTTGAAAAGTAATTTAATAATACTGTACAGTATTGTAGGTTGCAAGAACAGAGTTGAAAAAATATAACAGAGTGAAGGGGTTAAAGTACTACAACATGGCATTAGCCTGAAGTAACAGTTACGAAACTGACATAAACAGAAAAGAAAGAGACATACAAACAGTTATATAAGAAACAAAGAATAAGAAACAGTTAAACAATGATATAAGAAACACAGTGGAACCTTGGTCCTCGAACGTCTCACATGTCGAACAAATCGGACCTCGACCAAAAAATTCAAGAAATTTTTGCTCCAGAGGTCGACCAAAACATCAGACCTCGACCAACCTGAACGTAGCCAAACGAAGGGAAGCTGGCCGACCGACAGTCACGTGTCCACCTTTGTTGTTCGTCAACGTGGTCGTCCTGCTGTGCTTCACATTTTTCTTGATTCAGTGCAGTATTAGCCCCTAATAATGGCTCCAAAGAAAGCAAGTTCATCCAGTACGGCTACTGGCAGTGAAAAGAGGAAAGTAGTGCCGAAAATAATTGAAGAAGTGGAAAAATTATTGCTTATCTTCATCAATGAGAAACAGTTAGCAGGAGACAGTGTTAGTGAGTACATAATTTGTGAAAAGGCAAGAGAAATATAGGCACCTCGTAAAGGAAAGCACTGGTACCAGTGCTGAAACTTAAACAGGTAAGCATCTGGGGTCTTGGAATGGATTAAAATGATTTACATTATTTCTTATGGGGAAAATTAGTTCGGTCCTCGACCAATTTGGTCCTGGAACAGCCTTCCAGAACGGATTGTGTTCGAGGACCGAGGTTCTACTGTATACACATAAACAGAGATGTAAGAAACACACACACACACACACACACACACATAAGGAAAAAACATTGTTTATTAAATTTCCGGGCAATGATACTTTCTGACTAACTGTACATAAAATAATAATGTGCAAAAATACCAGAGTTTAAGCTTAAAATATACCATACATTAATAATGGGTAGAGTAAATCTACAAAAATAATCAACATCAGCAAAATAATACTGTACCAATTTACCCTAAGGATTAAGATATACTTTACATCACCATCACTATTTCCCACATGTAGGTAGAGTGAGGTAGAGTAGAGAATGCCAGAAAGAAAAAATATAACAGAGGGAGTGGAAGAACTTGTCAACATGTCCAATGAAATGACATTCATTCCCCATTGCAGCCATTGGATTACTGGCTCTATCAGATAGATACACCTGTCTGCATGTAGCTGCATATGTGCCTGTCACATTTACCCATTCTTTATTAGTTTTGTAACTAATAATGATCATACCTCCGGATGCTTTTTTTCAGCCTTGAGGAAGACATTGTATCAAAGGGCTTCATGGACGCTACATTTAACCTCTCCAGTTTGTAGAGTCTTCCCAAAGTTGAGGAATATTTAAATATCTTTACTTTTCTGAAAGTGTATTCCGTATGGGGAGCTTTGTGGAGTAACTCTAAATACATAATAATCAAAATGAAGAAATCAGAGGACAGAATATAGAATTTGAGACACATGGCACTTTTGAAGCTCCTCCATGGAACACATCATTTTTATACACTGCTCTGTGGAGGAACACTGAAGGCTTCAATGGTAAAATTAATAATTCATTGTGTAACCTCCATTTTTGACAAATTCAGAGTTACTCCACACAGCTCAAATGTTGTATAAAGTACTGTCAATACCCTTCAGTCCATTAATGTATTTCTGATTTTATTATTACTTTCTCAATCTAACTCCTCAAAGTTCAAAAAAATCTCTACAGCTAAATAAAATCTGAAGTATAAAGTACGTCATCGGATTCATGGGGTTAAAATCCCAGGAATAGACACACAAAATAAGCTACTGGAGAATATCTTATCCCCAACAATCCTAATGATATACAGGTTACCAGTCGGCTTGTGCGGGCCGATTACACTTGGTTCACAGACAACACACACATCCAAAGCCACAACAACACTACAATCACACTTACACGCACTTCTCACCCTACATACAATCTCTACCAGACAGCCTAAGCCACTTGGGTAGAAATACATTGGCTGTATCGTCCCTACTTCGGTCGGGATAGGCCGGTCCTGCAGTGGATACTCAAACGGTTGATGATGATGATGATGATGATACTCTTCCTAACTTCAAAATTATATACAGTAGTTTATAGCTCAGGAGAGAGTTCACAGCCTGAAAGGATTGAGGTGGTCTGGACATGTGGAGAGGATGGGGGATGATAATTGGGTGAAGAAGGTGAGAAGTGTTAATATTGGGGGTGGGGTTATGAGGGGTAGACCGAGAAAGACATGGGACGAGGTCATTAAGTGTGACCTTAGGGTTAAGGGACTGAACAGGGAGGCTGCAATGGATCGTGCTGCGTGGAGAGCTGCCATTAGGTGACCAAGGCCGACACATGCAAGCAAGTTGGAGCCTTTAAAAACGAAAACAAAAACGATTAAATGTAGTCTTCATTAACCCTTTGTTACATCCATTTTACTTTATTCTTGCTACCTTCAGTTTTCAGCTTAGGAGAAACTATTCATAGATGGAGGGGTTAGAAACAGCCTTCATTAGCCCCTTCAATATAATGCATTTACTCAAACTCCCTTTATCCGAGAGGACTATTCCAAGTTAGATAAAACTGTCTAGTAACAACCGTTGTTGCAGTTGAGTGACCCTAGTCTGTCTGGCTGAGCAGACCAATCAACTGCAGGCAAACAACTGTCTCTGCAGGGCCATCTTGTGTAATGAACTGATGTTCTTATGCGGCAGACAGCATCTCACTGTGGTGAGGTGCAGGAAAGAGCGTGAAGGTTTGGTTCCCTGACGGACACCTCATTCGCATCTCTCCACGCAGTTAACAGGGGCACCATACATACTGTAGTAGGCTTCACATCACCCCAGCAAGAATAAACTAAACAGGATGTATGTGAATTCAAATGATTAATATATACACTTTATCAAGAAAGCTTCCTTACCAAGTGATTGCTGTTATTTTTTTTGTTTAAATTTCCTTTTTTTTTTTTTTTTAATGGCATATGGATACACACTGTACCTGAAAAGTTACTGGATATACATTTTGTTCACTAGAAAATACCCTCATACTGTATTAAAATTCAGTACTGGGTATCATTCTTCCACTTTCAAGAACTATATCACTATGAATGTTGAAGAAGGATGCCGACTCCGACTCCAGCCACAAGGATCTGAATCCTCACTTCTGACTGATTTCACACCCCTGAGAGACAAACCTATTCACTCTAGCCGACGACACACCATTTTACTAAGCAGTGACAAGTTTGAGCTATACTGTGTCGCATGACTATTCTGACAGGGCTTCAATGATCTACAATCAACCTCCCCATCTCTCTACGTGTACCTTTGGCTACACTTATCGTGAGGTGTATGGTGGTTTTTTTGGACATGGAAAAAGCTTTTGTATAAGTCCTGCAGGAAGCAGTACCGGTACCATAAATTGGGAACTAAAGAAAAGATTTTTGGCTTGGTGCTCAACATATGAGTCAGGAAGTAATAGTAGCCAGATTCACTATTTCCTGGTCGTGAGGGCTGAAGGAAGGATAGTGAAGAACGTGAATGTTATAGGGAGGATTGTGAGCAGCAACACAAATTACTGTTATGTGACATTGTATAATACTAAAGTGGTGGTTGTGAAGAAAAATACTGATGCAGCCATGAGGAATATATGGAAACTTAAAAAACAAGTAGGAGATGCCTTCTACAGCGAGATGTATAGAGTGGTGGCTGAACAGGGAGCTGTAGACTGACGTGTTAATGATTTGTAGAGCTTTCAAGAACAATGTGTCATGAGTGTGGAAGGGAGGGGGCCCACCAAGACACAAGGTAACATGATTGTGGGATGAAGGTGTAGAAGCCATAGTTAAGAAGAAAAGAAGACTTGTGCAGGAATGGAACAGGATTAATAAAAGAGAATACGTTTGTGTGTGTGTGTGTGTGTGTGTGTGTGTGTGTGTGTGTGTGTGTGTGTGTGTGTGTGATTGTGGGATCAAGGTGTAGAAGGCACAGTTAAGGAGAAAAGATGACTTGTGCAGGAATGGAACAGGATTAATAAAAGAGAAGAATACCTTCTACATGTCACCTACGCTGTAAAGCATAAGGCTTGAAAGGAATTACAGAGGGCAAAATATGAACTTCAGAAACTTAATGGATAGCTTAATTGTGCTAAAAGGAAGAATGTGGTATCTAAGGTAGAAAATCAGATGAAGAGAGAAAACAGGGATATCACAGATGAGCAGTGTGTAAAGAATGATGAAGTAAAGGTTGGGGTGGACAGTGGGGATATTAAAAATACTTGGAAAGAACATTATAATCAGTTCCTGAATGAAAAGCTGTTGCCTCAGCTGACACTGAAAGGGCTCTCCCTGCATGCTAAGGGGTCCTTGAATGAAGCATGTGTTAGGAATGTAATGCTGTATAGTTGTGAGACCTGTGTACTAAGGGAAGGGGATACTTGTAGGCTCAACTGTACACAAATAATAGTGATTTGATGGATGTGTTACGTACCCTTCAATGAGAGGTCTGGGGGGTTAGGACTGTGACTGAGGAGTAGAGAGGAAGGATGGGATTCAAATACTGAATATTGGTGGTGTGATAAGGGGAAGACCACGATGGTTTGACGATGTTGAGAGAATGGAAGATGTCAACTGCATGCAGAGGATGGGAGGTGTGAAAGTCAATGGTGGGGTTGAGGGAGGTAGACCCAAAAAGACCTGAAACCAGGTCACCGGGTGTGACCTCAGGGATAAGGGACTGAATGAGGAGGTTGGCAGAGACAGAGGCGTATGGAGTGCTTCCATTAAGTAACAAAAGCCAATGCCTGAAAGTACATATTAGAACCTTGATAAATGAAACGAAACAAAACATGTTGGCAGGGTCTCCCTGTCTTAAAAGAGGTATTAGAGTCAAAAGAACAATGACAAGTTTGAGATTAAGATCAGGATCAGACCTGAGGTAAATTATGTTCATAATAGTTACAAACGGAAGCTGTGGCTATTGACTCAAAGTTTTATAGAAGGAGTCAAACTTAAATATAACCCAATTAGTGTAATACAAAAGAAAAATAATCAATGTCCTTTCCAGAATTGGTACTGTACAAGTTAGAAAATCATACACTGTAATCCAACAAAAATAATCAGTCCTTTAAAGAACGGTACTGAGAAAAACAAAATAAACAAGACAGTCCTTTAAACAACAGCTCTGAGAAAAACAAAAAAAACTAAATAGTCCTTACAACAACAGCACTGAGAAAAACAAAATAAACTAAACAGTCCTTTAAGGAACAGCACTTAGAAAAACAAAATAATCCAGACAGTTCTTTAAGGAATGCAGAACAAAACAATTTCTGCATAGGTGACAAGAGAAGTGTTAGAGGCACCAACAGCGAGGAGTCAGAGGTTACCATCAGGGTATATCAGGGGTCAGTCCTGCCTTGTGTCTACTTGGGTTTTACCGCGCGCTGCAGATCGAGCGAAAAAAGGCTTGGCCAAATAGACACAGGTCAGCTGACCAACAAAAACATTCAAGATGGCAGAGGATGCTGCTCAAGCACTGACTGAAGAAGTATATTTGATAAAGTGTGTATGCTCAAGTGTGAATAAAACTCCAATTTAACACATTAATAATATTTGTATGCGTGATGATGATGATGGGAGGCCTCATACTGCACCTTAGCTCAGAAATAGGTGCTTCGTCACCACCCTGCTCATAGCGGTTTTGCAAACAAACCTATAAACTAGTCACTATACCCAAGGAATCTTTAATATTTCTGTTATGCTAGGTGTTTTTAGGTCGACTTCTCGTCTTAAAGGCACTAGCAGCTGAGCCGGAGTTCTCTTTCCAGACCGGAACTAGAATACACTGTCAGAGGAACAAGGCATAAAAACTCGGGTCAACCAACCTTACACGTATATTATCTCAAATTAACACAGCACTGAATATAATGTAAATACAAATTAGACACAATACACTATACAGGTACAAAGACACTGTCTAAACTGGAGGACTCTGTCAGAGCTGCTGAGACCCCAGGGTGTCTGTAGGTGTCTGTCAGGTATGCCTTCCCTTAGAGGGCACAGGACTACTCTCAGGGGATGCGTCGTCTGGGATGGGTTGCTGGGTGGCAAGGTGAGGGGCCCGTTCCTAGTGGGGCCTCGATGGAGAGATCGGTCCTAAGGACTGGGATCGAATACGGAGAGTAGGCACGCTTGTCTGTGCCCACTCTGGGGAGGAGGTTGTCCTCCAATGGGGCTGGGGAGGTCATGCCCTGGGGTTCTGGGGGTGCCTCAGTGAGTCCGAGGACTGTGGTCTCCCTCAGGTCAGGTCGCCGTCAGGAGTGGTCTCGCCTGGGCGCCTGCTGTACTGCTCAAACCCCCGGGGTCACGATGGGGCTTTGCCCTACCTCCTCCAGGCGTAGCTCCTCCTGGGGACTACCTCTGTGAGGAGAAAGGGAGGGGTGTCCCACTCAGCCGCAGGATGAGTGGGCTAAACAAGAGACGTCCTCCGGAGTGGAAGTCACAGGGGACGAGAGACAGGCAGTGCCTGTGCTCTCCCTGGCGTGGGTGGTGGCCGTTGCTGAAGCCCCGAGGGCAGCAGGGGTAGGGCGGTTAGTGGCCATCCCTCTCCTGCCGGTGCGGCTAATGACCGTCACCGGGGCCCGAGTTCCGGGCAGGACTGAGAGCGAAATGCGGCTAGTGGCCGTCACCTGTCCACTGCTGTGGCTAGTGGCTGTCACCAGAGTCCTATTGGGCGAGGTGCGACTACTGGCTGTCAATTGTCCTCTCATACGGCCAGTGCCTGTCACCGGGGCCTCGTTCCCCAAGTGGACTGTAGGCTAGGTGTGGCTAGTGGCCATTACTCGCTCACAGGTGTGGCTAGTATCCATCAACGAGGTCCTGAGGGGAGGGGACAGCAGACAAAGTGCGGCTAGTGGCCGTCACCTGCCTGCTGGTGCAGCTATTGGCCGTCACCAAGGTCCAACTCCCAAAGGCAGCTACAGATGGAGAGCGGGCGGTGGCTGTCTCTCCCCTAGTATGGCTAGTGGCCATCAATGGTTTCTTGCAGAAGAAGGGGATGGAGCTACAGAGTGGCCAGTGGTTGTCTCTTGCCTAGTTCGGATAATTGCCGTCACTCGGGTGCTTTCTGGGACTAAGAAATCAGCCCCACCCCGAACCTGGCAAGGGCTGGTCCAGCTGGAGAGCAGTGCACCAGCACTATGTAACTCTCGTCGGGTCTGTTGAGGGGAAAAGGGGCACAAGGTAGTAGGAGACATAGGCCCATACTGCCGGGGTACTGTGTGCGCACTAATAGCCTCTCCCTGGTCCTCCTCTGGGGTGGGTGTCGTGACGTCCCTGTGTTGTCTCGTCATTGTGGGCATTTCAGCTCCAAATGAATTTGGTGAAGTTCAACCTCCTCAATGGAGAGAAAAAAGTCCACAGTTGGAGCACATGTAGTACGGAGTTGAAGAGGTCACCATCTTCTTTGTTTACAAATAGGGGAGTGCGCTGACCAATCCACGTCATTCTTTCGCTCTCTTCGCCCGGTGGGCACAAAAACTTGCTTGCTGAGCCATTCTGTCTACCAGCAGAGCACTCTGTGCCACCCCATGGTGCTTGGGCAAGTAGAAACAAGGCTGCAGGGTGGGCCAATTGTTGTTCACAATGGTTATAAATAGATGCTGCAGCTGATGACTCATTATCATAAGAAAGGGGTCCGGGTTAAATAACACCCAAGTTGTGTAAAGTGAATATAAAAGAACAATAATATATGTCCTTTAATGTATACAAATAAGAAAAGCTAACATAATAATAATAAAAAAAAAAAAAAAAACAGAGTCCATTAGAAGACAGCATTGAGAAAAAGAAAATAAACAAGACAGTCTTTAAAGAACATTGAAAACAATGAATTCAAGAGTTCAAGACCAAACTCACGCACAAAAAAAACACCAAACTTATTCAAGATTCCTCAACCTCATCACTTAATACTCTATATTCTGACAAGATCACACCTTCCTCGGTAACCGAGACCCTGGCATAATTCAGAATTACACTTAACCCAAAGATTGAATATCCAAGGCCTTTTACCACATGAACTATACACATACTGGTATGATCGCCAAGCCTAACAGGAACTGAACCAACACTTTCCTTATATATTTCGACATAACCCGACATTACTGACTGAAGGAGGGGGGGTTCCAACCGTCTGAGTTTGATACCACACTTTTTGGCATCACGTGGCGGCATTTCTACTCCGGCAGTACCAGTATCTAACAGCCCCTCCACCTCAACTCCACTGATGCTAAACATAGTTCTTTTTCGCAAAGCCAATTTTGGTAATGACAAAGCATGCTCAAAAAGTACATGCATACTATCATCCTCCGGATAGTCGATTAGCTGACACTTATAATTTATCAGTGTATCCAAACCCAGCAAAGGGGCATCAGTATTGTCGTCACTTATAACAAGGTAAGGAAAAATAGTCATGTTTTCTGCCTCATTCTCGGTCTCCACCACCACCTCTGTGTTGCCCAGGCCACCAAGTACCCACTCCTAGGAGTCCCATTCAGGTACTGGCTTTAATTTGCTTTCACAATACAAACCGCATTCTTTTGCATATGAAATGGGCAACACACTGAATGGACAGCCAGTATCAAGTAGTGTCAAGTACCACCTATCATTAAACTTGACCATAACATGGGGGTAACCATAACAGGGTATGTGTTCCTCACCGAAAGACAACTTTATCCTCGGCATTTTGCCAAAATGAAAGTTAAAACAAACGCTGTAGTAACAAAACACTTATTTATCGACTGAAACAATGAAGTTCTGGGCAGAAAACAAGTAATACGCTTAAGACCTACACGTGAGATGAAGCAACCGTCTCACCACCTTACAGACGACACAACAACTGAGGCCGATGGCATTTTCTGGTGGCTATAAAGGGCCAAACACAGACCACAGTCACACTAAAAGCCGACCAGGCATAATACGCCCCCTTTAAATGTACACTATTGATAGGAAGCTTTGTATATCATTATTTTTCAAAGAATCACTAACATAACAGGCATTCCTTACTGTACAGTATTATTTTACTCACCAAAGTGGACGGGCTGCTGATAACTACCTATTTACCACATTAGTTTCACAAAACGGAAATTATGAGCACTGCTGAGTCTTAAAAATAACTTGCCAACATTTTTACCTCACAGATTATCAACCCTCTGTAATTATATAAAAACTATATTGGAGTAATGTATTTGTTTACGATCATTTAAAAAATTTTCCATTAGTGAATTTTACAAACGACTGGCAGTGACTCTTGGTTTTAAAAGCAGTAGTGAAGCTAAATCTATTATTTTTCCTAATCTTTCCTGACTATTAGGTAAGTCCGGGATTAGCAACACGGTAAACTAAGAGAGGAAATAATATATCTGTCTTGAAGTAACTGGGAATGGGTAACATTTATTTTTTGCTGTTATTAAAACTCGATCTGATTTTCACGTCAAATATTTTAATATCAAACCTTGTAACTGGTGTTTAAAGTCGATTTGCTTCCACCTGAGGGAACTGGGCCACTCACACTGCATGAATTCTGCTGTAATTGCATGACACTGGAGGAGCTTCAGCTGTGAGGTAGGAATGAGTCTTCACTGGTTACCTGTAAAGAACTATAACTACATTTCAGCTTTAGTTGACGGCCAGGTATTGTCACGTCGGAGGATAGATTTGACTAATGACCAAGGAGTTTCTTTCCCACCTCATACAACTACAATTTTTAGTCTTCAGTCAGTTCAGTTCAGTTCAGTTGATAGGTGAGGAGTATTGCCTTTGCATTGGCACACTTCTTGTCAATTTATTTTTCTAGTTAATTAATTTTCTTGTGTTTACCTCGTGTTTTGCTCGTCTTTTTTTTTTTTTTTTTTTTTAAGGTATTCCTCTTTCTTTCCTTAATTTCTCTCTTTTCCTCCATATATGATATAAGTAGTCTTTTGTTCTTCTTATATATTCTTCACTGAACAGTAATTGTCCTATTAAATTGTTTTCATTTTCTATATAAGGCTGTTGTAGGCGTTCTTCCTTATTCCTGTCTTCCTGATACAATGGGCACCATAATAAAAAGTGTTTTATGTTCTCTTCTGCTGCCCCACACAAATCACATTTAATATTGCCCCCTGAAAATCTCTTCCAATCATTTAGTGGTAATTTATTTGTTCTACTTTTGTATAGTATTATGGATGCTTTGGTATTATCATATATTTTTTCTTTTATATTTGATTTATAATTTTCATAAATTTCCAGACTCCTTTTTTCATTTCTTTCTTTCTTCCACTGAGATGAGTCTCAATTCTGTACTTCTTCTTTGATGTCTTTAATACTACGAGTAATATTTTTTAGTGATTTATTTTCTAATCCTATTTCTCTCATGTATGTTTTTACTGTACATATCCACTGGTCTTCTCTACTTTCCATTTTTTCTTGCATTATTCTTTTAATTAAGTCATTTTCACCTTCTTCTAATCCATATTTTAAATACTTAATATATCCTTCCATTATTCTGCTCTGCATACATGATGTCCCTATTTCTCCTCTCAGTGTTGGTATCTGAGCATATCTTGGTGCCCCTAATATGTATCGGTAAACGCTGTTTTCAATTCTCTGTAGTTCCTCTATTTCGTTTTTTGTAAATTCTAGTATATTTTCTCCGTACAGTATAGTTGGGAGTACCACACTTTTCCAGTAAGTTTTGCCTAGTAGTACCTTATTGACACTGTGGGCTATAATTGTGTATGTGATGTTTGCCATCTTTTTAGCTTTTTCAATTATCTGTCTCTTGTGCACTCTAAAGCATCTTCTCTGGTCGTTTATTGTAATTCCTAAATATTTGGTTTCATTTGTTAATTCTATCTCTCTTATTTTTTTGGGTTTGGTTTTCATGTTAAAGATCAGGATTTTACTTTTTGTTTTATTTATATTAAGCCCACACTCTTCTCCTACTGTAGTCAAGCTGTCTACTATTTTTCCTGCCTCTTCTATTGTATGAGCTAGTAGCAGCCCGTCATCTGCAAAGAACAGTGCTGCTATTTTAAATATTTCATCCTTGTACCCTGTGCCTTCTTTTTCCAACTTGTTTATTATATAGTAGGTTATCATTTTAAATATTATGGTTGAGCTTGTGCATCCTTGCCTTATGCCACTATTAATCTTTATTTCTGTTTTCTTTTCTTTGCCATATTCTATTGTTGTTCTGTCCCCCGTATAAGTGTCTGCTATTACCTCTATTATATCTTCTTGTACCTTGTATTCTTTTAGTATTTCAATCATTTTCTTCCTCTTTACTGAGTCATAAGCTTTTGCAAAGTCTACTGATATTACTATTAGACTCTTTTTCTGCTCATAAATTTTGTCTATACAATATTTTAAAATGAAAAGGTAATTTTCAATTCTTCCTCCTTCAGTAAATCCATTTTGTGTTTCCTTTATTTCATTATTATTCCTTAGATGCTCTTCTATTCTGTCTTTTATGACAGTTGACATGAATAATTTATACGAGATGTTAGTTAACGCTATTGGTCTTAATTCATTTGCTTTTGGTTTGTTTACTTTTGGCACCATTATAGTTCTTGATTCTTTCCATCCTTTTGGTACCTTTCCTTTATCTATTATTTCATTAAAACACACTATCATTGTGTCCATTATCTTGTCACTTTTTATTAGGATTTTATATAATTCTGGTTGTAGCATGTCTGGTCCCGGCGCTTTCTTATTTTTTAGTTTCTTTATATTTTCTCTCAGTTGTATTGTTGTTACTACTGGTTTTTCCATGTATGTTGTATTCTTCTTTATTGTTAATGCCATATCCATATGTTCCCCCAATTGTTGCGTGATTGTTATTATTTGTTCATCTGTATTTTCATTATTTTGTCTTTTTATCTCGATTTTTCCAGTGTTGTTTCTGCTGGCTATCCATTTGTACTTTTTTTTTTTTTTTTTTTTTTTTTTTTTCCCCACACCATATCTTTTCCATTTTGTTGTCTGTTGTATATTTTTGACCAATATCTCTCTATTTCTGTTTTGATATTTTCTTTTCTAACTCTTCTCCATTTTCATTATATATCTTTAATTCCCTTTCTTCTTTTCCTTTTTTCTTTCTTAATTTATTTATATTTTCTCATAATTTTTTGCTTCTATTTTCTCCTTGAGTTATTTCTTTTGTTATTTTTACTTCATGAATGGTTATGGCCTCTTTTATTTCTGTCTGGACCTTTTTCTTTTGTTCATGATATAAAACTTTATTCCTCTCTTTTTCTTCTTGTGTTTTAGCGTTCCTTGTAAGTCTATTATAGTACTTTCACTTTTTTATTCCCTCTCTAATACTTTTATTCATCCAAGGTTCTTCTTTTATTTGTCCAGTCTTATCTATCCTCCTTCTGTATTTTGCTGTAAGGTTTTTGTAAGCACTGTCTTTGATTATTTTATTCAACTTTTCCATATTACTTATGACCTGTGTTTGTATTCTCTGTTCTGTTTCCTTCATATACTCCATAACTTTTCCTCCCTCTGTTTTGTAGTAGGTAATATCTTCCCACCCTTTTTTCTTATAATTTTTATTCGATCTCCCCTTAATCTTAAGTTTTATTTGTATTAAAATTTATGGTCTGATAGATCAAATATTTCTTCAAGTTGTGAGAGTGGCCCAGTTCTGTCAGATGAAAACAAACTAACTATATTTGGCCATGTACTGAGTCGAAAGGGGTTAGGGATCTTTGTTTAACTTAGTGTAGCAGGTGAATACTTAATTTTAACGGCATGAAATTGCCATCTCTCCATCTTGAATGCTGACAGGTAACATCAGATTAACACTGTGGTGCTAGTCAGGAAGAAAGGCTATGAAAATGATGGAGAGCTGTTGCATTGTCTTTCAGCCACTGAACCACACACACACACACACAGACACACACACACAGAGAAAACATAATAGTGAAAGTGCATATAATAATTACAAACAGGCAAGCAACGATTATACAAGAATAAGGAGGGAAGCCCAAAAACAGTTTGAGGAGGATCTATCTATCTATCTATAGCCCGACGCCCTAATTCCGCAAAGGGTGGCCGCAGACAAAATGCCTCGAAGTCGCTCTGTCACCCACCATTTGACTACCCTCCCCCCAACTCACCCCCCCCTCCCTCATATACCTCTCAACTCCATCCCTCCACCTCATTCTCGGTCTACCTCTCCCTCTCCCTCCCTCCACCTCACCTACATACACCCTCTTAGTCAGTCTTTCATTCAACCGAAGCTATTTTACAGTTACATCAGAAGCAGAACCAAGGTAAAAGATAAAATACAATCCATTATGGACAAGGGAATCACCTATACACAAGAGAAGGATATTTATGAAGCACTAAACAAGAATTTCCAATCAGTTTTTACAGAGGAAAAAAAATTTGAGAGGGATTATGTGGAACATGCATGCCCATACATACTACCAGATATACAAATATCGTTTTCGTTTTTAAAGGCTCCAACATGCTTGCATGTGTCGGCCTTGGTCACCTAATGGCGGCTCTCCATGCTGCATGATCCATTGCAGCCTCCCTGTTCAGTCCCTTAACCCTAAGGTCACACTTAATGACCTCGTCCCATGTCTTTCTCGGTCTACCCCTCATAACCCCACCCCCAATATTAACACTTCTCACCTTCCTCACCCAATTATCATCCCCCATCCTCTCCACATGTCCAAACCACCTCAATCTACCTCTCCTCATCACAACACCAATACACTCCAGTCCCATCCTACCTCTCAACTCTTCCATTGTAAACCCAGCCCCTCCAGGCCTTGGACGCAGGGACGCACTGCACATCCACCTAATCATTGTCATTTCTGTACGTCTGAGCTGGCGAATATCTTCCTCCTTCACTGCCCAGGTCTCACTGCCATACAGCATTACACTCCTAACACATGCTGCATACAAAGACCCCTTAGCACGTTGGGAGAGCCCTCTCAATGTCAGGAGAGGCAAGAGCTCCCTGAACTTCTTCCAACCAATTCTCACCCTAGCCACAGAGCTAGCTCCAGCCCCACCTCCAGCACACAACATGTCTCCCAAATAACAAAACTCTTCCACACACTCAAGAGATTCACCAGCAAGTTCAATCCTTTCCCGTCTGACAATCTCCACCTGCTCACCCCGGCACGCCGTACACATAAAATCAGCATTATCTTGCAGTCTACCTCTGATTCCACTACATCTCTTATACACCCATTTATCACACACACCACACAAGATGGAATTACTTCCCACGCCCTTGTGGCAAACTGCACATGGCCACTCTCCCTCGTCTTTGACAGTACCGCCACCAACCCTAGATATCATCACTTTTGTTTTATCTGCATTTACCCTTAAACCCTTTTGCCCCATACCATCTCTCCACTTCCTAAACCTTTCCTCCGCCTCCCTTTCATTCTCTGCAATCAGCACCAAATCATCAGCATACAACAACTCCCACGGGAGTCCGTTTCTAAAGTCACGTGAAAGGGCTTCAAGTACCATGATAAACAACATGGGACTCAAGACTGACCCCTGATGCACACCAACATTCACGGAAAACTCATCACTCAAATCTCCATTCACTCTCACCTGGGTGTGAGCACCCACATACATGGCCACAACCACCCTAACCAGCCACTCCTCCAAGCCAAGCTTTCTCATTGCCCACTTCACCACCTCTCTAGGGACTCTGTCAAAGGCCTTTTCCAAATCAGCAAAAACAAAATAAAGATCCCTTCTCCTACCAATATATTTTTCCTGAAGCTGTCGAACAATGAATATGGCATCAGTGGTCCCCCTACCTGGCATGAACCCGAACTGCATCTCATCAATATTCACTCTTTCTCTAATCATACCTTCTAAAACTCTATCCATTACCTTCATTATCTGATCTAAAAGCTTTATACCTCTATAATTTCCTCTTTCCAGGGCATCACCCTTCCCTTTATACACATTTACAATTACACTCTTCAGCCAATCATCTGGGACAACACACTCATAAATAATCCTATTTATCAGGTCAGTGACTAAACTCACCCCTATATCGCCTGAGGCCTTCAACATTTCGGCAGTCAGCCCAGACACACCTGCTGCCTTCCCCACCCTCATCCTGCCTATTGCCTCACTCACAGTAGCAGTATCAATCAAAGGCCAAGGGCCAGACACTGGATCTGCTGGCTCCAAACCTTCCCTGTCCCAGTCAAACTCCTCATTCAACAACCGGTTATAATGCCCTCTCCATGCATCTTTAATATCCTCACTGTTCACCACTACCCTTCCTTCATCATTCTTCACACACTGCTCACCTATAATATCCCGATTATCCCTCTTCACATGACCTGCCACCCTAAATATATTTTTCCTTTCCCCATGATTTAGGTTATCAAGTAATTGTCTCTGTGACTCAGACTTTGCCCTGTATACCTCTTTTCTAGCCCTACGCTTGGCAGCCAAATATTCCTCTTTGCTACCACCCTTCTTCCATTCCCGGAAAAGCCTTCTTTTCTCCTTAATTGCAGCTTCTACACCCTCATCCCACCACCAAGTTACTTTATGTCTTGGTGGTCCTCTTGTCCAGCTGCATGTTACATCAGTAACTCTCAAGAAATTGTTCTTGAGGGCTCTGTACTGTTCATTAACGCCTCTGTCTACAGCTCCCTGTTCAGCAACCACTTTCCTCAACTCGCTATAGAAGGCATCCCGTACTACTTGGTTTTTCAGCTTCCATATTTTCCTCCTAGGTACATAAGTCCTCTTTTTCATCACTTGTTCTTTAAGCACCATATCACAAATCAATAGTTTGTGCTGCTGCACACACTCCTCACTTCCTATAACTTTAACATCCCTCACTAACCTCCTATCGGCCCTCCTAACCAGAAAATAATCTATCTGACTGCTATTTCCCCCAGACTCATACGTAATTAACCTACTGTCTCTTTTCCTAAAATATGTGTTGCACACAATCATGTCAGTTGCCTCCCCAAACTCGAGTATCCTTTCCCCTTCTGCATTCCTTAGACCAAACGCACATCCCCCATGCACTCCTTCATAACCTTGTGCTGCTTCACCTACATGACCATTTAAGTCCCCTCCGAAAAATATCAGAAAAAGTATTACAGGAGGAGCTAAGTAAATTAGACAAAGGAAAAGCAAATGGTCCTGATGAAATTTCATTTTGGGTGCTAAGTGAATGTGCAAAGGAGTTGGGTAAACCATTATTTTTAATTTTCAAGAAATCCTTGAGTCAAGGTAAACTACCTGATATTTGGAAGAAAGCAAACATCGTTCCCTTATTCAAGGAAGGGAATAGACAAAATCCACTCAACTACCAACCAGTATCACTAACCAGTGTTGTAAGGAAGGTATTAGAAAATCTATCTATCTATCTATTGCCAGACGCCTCAATCCCGTTTGGGGTGGCCACAAACAAATCGCCTCCAAGTCGCCCTGTCCCCCGCCATTTCACTGCCCTGCTCCCAACTCACACCCCCCTCTCTCATATACCTCTCCACCCCGTCCCTCCATCTCATCCTCGGCCTCCCCCTCCCTCTTCCCCCCTCCACCTCACTAACATACACTCTCTTCGTCAGTCTTTCACCCTCCATCCTCTCCATATGGCCAAACCACCTCAGTGTGTTCCTCATAATGCTTCCTATCACATCCATATCAACACCACAACGCTCCTTTATATCCTCATTCGTCAGCCTGTCTGTCCATGTGACTCCACAGGCTCCTCTTAAATAACTCATTTCCACTGCTCTCACTCTTGACTTGTCCTTCCACCAACGTCCAAGCTTCAATTCCGTACGTTAGAGTTGGTATCACAATACTGTACTGTCATGTAGTAACTTTTTCACTTCCATGCTCACTTCCCTGTTTCTTATCACTGCTTTCAAAGAACCAGCAACCTATCTTCCCTGCTGTACACTTTCAAGCACTTCACCCTCCAAACCTCCATCCTTACTCATCACACTACCCAAGTACTTAAACGTACTCACATTTTCCAATTCCTCACCATCCAACCTCGCTGTACATTCACTGACTTCACCTCTCTCAAAGACCATCACTTTACTCTTCCCTACATTCACCTTTAGGTTCCGTTTCTTACACACTCTCTCAAACTCATCCACCAAGCCTTGCAGCTCCCCTTCATCTTCACTCAACAACACAGTATCATCTGCAAACAACAGTACAGGGAGTTTCCAAACACTATCCTCTCACCAGGGCCACTCCAACATCCACTACCCTACCTTGTACCTCTTTTATTACCCCATCCATGTACAGATTGAACAACCATGGAGACATGACACATCCCTGTTTCAACCCCACTTTCAAAGAGAAAAATTCACTTAGTTCACCATCAACACGCACTGCAGCCATCGCACCATCGTACATACTCTTCACAGCATTCAACAACTTCCCATCTACTCCATATATTCTTAACACTTTCCACAATCCTTGTCTATCCACCCTGTCATATGCTTTCTCCAAATCCATGAAAGCCGCATACAACTTCTTTCCCTTCTCTAAAAACTTTTCCACTAAAGATCTAAGAATGAATATCTGATCTACACAACCTCTTCCCTTCCTAAAGCCTCCCTGTTCTTCTCCAACTAATTTCTCTGTTCTTTCTCTAACTCTGTCAATAAGTATCCTACCATACACTTTTCCTATTATACAGAGAAGACATATGCCCCTATGATTACCACACACTTCTTTTTCCCCTTTTCTTTTGTACAAGGGAATAATTATACCTGACTTCCAATCCTCCGGGACTCTACCTTCCTCCCAGGCCAATCTGCACATCTTCCACATCCATTCTACTACTATCTCTCCCCCATGCTTCAGCATTTCACCACACACTCCATCAATTCCTGGGGCTTTCCCCGGTTTAACTTTCTTCATTGCTTCCACAACTTCTATCCTACTGATTTCTTCCTGTCTTCTCACCTCCCTCCTTCTCCCAGCCATTCCCCAGCCACTTATACGCGCATTACTTCCATCCTCTACGTTCAACAATTCCTTAAAGTGTTCTCTCCATCTGTTCACTTTTTCTCCCTTCTCCACTAGTAATCTACCATTTTTATCTTTCACTCCTCTGGTAACTTCACTTCCACCCTGTCTTACTCTTTTCACCTCTCTCCAGAACATTTTCTTACAGTCCCTCCACTTTACACTCAAATTCCTTCTAAATTCCTCATCCACTCTCTTCTTACTCTCTCTTACTAATTTTTTCACCTCTCTCTTTCTTTCTACATATAACTCTCTCTTCCACCTCTCAACTTCTTCCACGCCCCTATTTCTCATCCATTCATTGTATGCTTTCTTCTTTTGTGCCACAGCCTGTTTCACCTCTTCAGTCCACCACGCTGTTCCTTGCACCCCCTCCGTCTTCTCTTCCTTCCACACACCACATCACATGCTGCACATATTTCTTCTGTAAATATCCTACACACACCTTCCACGTCTCCCATCTGCTCCAGTTCATACTTGCCCAATCGTTCCTCCACTTCTCTCTTATACTGTGCCTTTTTCTCATCGTCTTGTAACCTTTCCACTCTCCTCGCAACTACTCCTTCCTCTCGTCTTTCCCTTCTATTCTTCTATCTTACTTTAATTTTAATTCTGGCTACCACCAAGTAGTGGTCAGAAAGTCCACTCCCCCAACCTCTATAAACTCTTGCATCCATTACACATCTTCGCATCCTTTCATCCACACACACACATAATCAATCATTGCCTTCCTTTCATTCAGTTCACCACCCACCCTTCTCATCACTCGCCATGTATACCTGTGGATCATTTTATGCCTGAAGAGGGTATTGGCTATCACCAACCCCCTCCCAGCACAAATGTCCACTAATGCACTCCCATTCTCATCTATCTCAGCAGGCACACCCCACTCACCAACTATTCCATCCACCTTCACATTCCCAACTTTACCATTCATATCACCAATCAAAAACACTCTCTCATTCCTTCCAAACTTTTCCATGCAAACATCTACTTTTGTCCAGAACTCTTCTCTCACTCTTCTAGCACGATCTTGCGTTGGCGCATAGACACACACAATCGCCCACATTTGTGTTCCAACTTTCAACTTTACCCACACAATCCTTGACTCAACTGATCCATACTGTCTTTTTCTCCTCTTCCATCTTTTACTCACAACTATACATACTCCTTCCTTTGCCCTCTCATTCTCACCTACTCCTGCACATATACCCCATCCATACTCCCATTCTCTCACACTTTCTCCTCTCCATTTTGTTTCAGTTATTCCACATACATCCACTTTCGCACCCTCAAGCACCTGGACAATCTCTCTCTCTTTCACCTCATCATTCGCTCCCCATACATTCCAAGTTCCAATTGCCAAGTCCTTTGTCCGGTCCTGGGTCGTCATCGTTTGGTCAGTCCTTGTCCGAGGCATGATGTTTGTTTTTTTTAGTTAGTTGTTTTCTGGGGAGGGGCACTAACCCTCCGCCAACTCTTTTAGTCGCCTTTTACGACAAGCAGGGATACTGGGGGAGTATTCTTGAAAAACCTCCCTACCCCCAGGGGTAAATCATCTAGAACACAATATGATAACAGAAAGACAGTTTTGTTTCAGAAAAGGAAAATCATGTGTTACTAATCTGTTGAGCTACTGTGACAGAGTAACAGACACATTACAGGAAAGAGAAGGATGGGTGGACAGTATCTACGGTATTTAGATTTCAAGAAAGCATATGACACAATACCACACCAAAGACTTAATATGGAAACTGTACCATCAAGGAGGAATTCGAGGCAAACTGTATTGTTGGATGCAAGATTTTCTCTAAAAAAGAGAAATGAGAACAATACTAAGGGGAAATTAGTCATCATGGAAAGAAGTGACTACTGGAGTACCACAGGGCTCAGTGTTGGCACCAATCATGTTTTTAGTGTATATGAATGATATACAGTAGACTAACACTGAAAATGAAAGCTATCTAAATATGTTTACAGATGATGCAAAAATACAAAGGAGAATTATTAACACAGACTCCTGTAAAGAGCTACAAGAAGAATTAAATAAACATCATGAATGGAGTAATACATGGCAAATGGAATTCAGTGTGGACAAGTGTCATGTAATCAAGCTTGGTAAAAGTGGAAAAAGACCTGATTTGGATTATGAGTTAGGAAATAAAACCCTACACACATCCCAATGAGAGAAGGACCTAGGTGTGATTATCAATAACAGACTGTCTCCGGCTGACCACATCAGTGAGAAGGTAAGGAACATGTATACACTGGTCGCAAATATGAGAATAGCATTCACATACATAAATGAAGACATGCTAAGAAAGATAATAACATCATTCATTGGCCAACCCTGGAGTATGCATCAGTAGTCTGGAGTCCTCATCTCAAAAAACACATAGACAAGATTGAAAAAGTTCAAAGGGCCGCTACAAGATGGGTACCAAGCTTAAGGGATCTAAGCTACGAAGAAAGACTTAATAAACTGAATCTTCCAACACTACAGGAGAGAAGGAAAAGAGGTGACATGATTATGCTATATAAATGCATATCAGGGAAGGAGAAAATAGACATAAATGATTACTTAACCTATGGGGAATCATCAGCAAGAGGACACTGCAAAAAACTGCATAAGAAGAGAGGTGATAAAGACGTAAGGAAATTTAGTTTCCCAAATAGAGCAATTGATCAGTGGAATGCACTACCGAATGAAATAGTGTGCCAAAAAATTCACAAATTTAAGGATATGTACGATAAATATGGTTTAAGACTCGGAACAGTATGAGTTTCACTCATTCCTGTAAAGATACAATTAGGTAAAAACAATTAGGTAAGGTAAGAACACACACACACGAGGACTCTCTCAAGACATCATAGTGTTCTGAATTAAGAGGCTAATAACAGTAATTAATCCATACAGGTATATATGTATTTTATCTATCTATGTATCTATTTAACTGGGTCTGTTTATTTATATATTTATTTTTCAGTGGGATGACCTGCAGGCATGAGATACGTTTTCAAGATTTTGCGTAACTTCAGTTTCATCCTCATCCTACTGCTTCTGATGGCAATCGGTGAGTTGGGTTTGGGTATTTAGTAAACAGCTGTTCCTTAGCTATTTATTCAGTACATAACACCTCAGTATCCTTTTAGCATCATCATCTGTGGTTTAATTTATCCTCTTCCGTCTGCGGCTTTTGATATTGCCTTAACACTTCTTCTGTAGCCATTCTTTCACCAGATCATACCTGGTTATCCTTAAGCACCAGTTCTAAAGGCATCTCAGTACTGGTACTACCACTGCTACTACTTCTACTACTACTAATAGTAATAATAATAATAATAATAATACAGTTCAAGTGGTGGGAGTTCGCAAACCTATTGTCATATTCACAAAACTTTGTGACATGTTTGCGTATGCTTATATTTTACTTTCACTATTACGAGTGCCACACACTTCATAACGAAACCACCGAAAAACAGAGCAAGGAATAAACCAAAGTGAAAGCAATGCAAACTTTATGTATCGTGGAAATTAGACAAAAATCGTTTATAACTACAACCCATAAACATCCAGTATCCGCCCACAGTACAATTGATTTGATTTGATTTGAAATATTGTTGTAAATGTATACTTGTTGCCTCTCTTCCTCTCGTCACGCGATTTTTTTTTTCTTTTATCTGGTTCGAGTGTCAATATACATCCTGGAGATGCTGGGCTATAAATTTCTGTCCTGGTACATCCTAAACTGCAATGTAAGTTCCTGTGGGGGAGATGGACGTGCAGCAACCTCTAAAAATTCCTCATGACGTGATGTATCCGAGCGATTTTGGCGTGGATGGAAGGCTGGTTGATGGTGTTCGTTTGTCATAATGTGTTCTGGTGATGTTAAGCCCTGAATGTCTGCCTTGAAACATCGGAAGTGTAAGTAGTAGTACTGTAGTAGCAAATAATGACGATGATGATCACGATGCAAGTAGTGGTAGTAAATGATAGTGATGATCATGATCTCTTACAGGCTGGGCTACACCTTAACCGGGCAGGGTGGTAGGCTGGATGTAGGATGGCTGCTAACACGATTATCGCCACACTTTTGGGCAGCACATGGCATTGGTCTGTCTGTCGGCCTCGCTGGGCTGGGGGTTTCTGTGTGAGTAGGGAGGGAATCTGTATATCTGTCAATTTACCTGTCTAACTTTATTTATGTATATTTATCAGTCTGGCTGTCTATCTACTCGCACCACACTTTTGCGCTGCTCACGTCAATCCTCTGTCTATCAGTTTGTCAGTCAGTCTTCTGTGTATCTGTCTGTCTGTCAGTCTAGCAGTCTACCTGTCTGTCTGCCTATCTACATGTCTGTATCTGTTTCTGTCTATAAGTCTATACTATCTTTGTATATGTGTCTGTATATTCATCTGTCAGTCTATATATCAGTCAGTCTGTGTATTAACCATCGATCTTTGTCTACCCACTTACGTGTCTGTCAGTCTGTCATTCAATCTTGTGTCTCTATCAGGACTGTCACCACACTTTTGGGCCACCCTTGCAACACATGATACGTTTATCTGTAGGATTTGGTACAACACAAATCTTGAAAAACAGGTTGGGACATCAAGTGATAATTTGAGTTGTATGACAGAGGTGTATTTCACAACATATGTCTGTCTACCTGTCTGTCTATTGCCAGATGCCTTTAATCCTGCAAGGGGTGGTCGTATACAGATCATCTCCTCGTTTACCTGTCTTGTCATTTGGCTGCCCTCCCTCCAGCTCATACATTCCTCCTCTCATGTACCTCCACTCCATGTCTCCATCTCATCCATGGTCTCCCCCTCTTTCTCTTCTCCCCCTTCACTTCACTCACATACACTGTTTTAGTCACAGTATAGTGTTAAGCTGCTGCTACAACTCAGCATTCAGAATGGAGAGATAGTAGTATTAGGCCAAGTTAGAGTGAGAAGAATATAACACCATATTGTGGAGATAATCTATTGCTACAGCTTAGCATTCAGGATGGAGAGATAGCAATTTTAGGCCAAGTTAGAGTGCAAAAAGTATACAGTAGATAGCCTAGCAGTGTAACTAACCTAATCTAACTCCACAGAGGGATGTACTTGAGTAGCATTAGCAATTTCTGGTTAAGTTAGAATGACAGTCTACCCAACACAGTAACAAACCTAAGTAACTCCACAGAGGGATGTACTTGACTAGCATTAGCAATTTCAGGTTAAGTTAGAGTGACAGTCTACCCAACACAGTAACAAACCTAAGTAACTCCACAGAGGGATGTTCGTGACCATTTGTCAGCATCCTTGGGGTCATCGTGAAAAAGCCAAACGCTGGTAGCAGGAGTCTTATTTCCATCCTTCTGTGTGAGGCATTTGCTATGTGTGGACTCATCACTGCCCTTCTACTAGGAGACATGCTCAAGGTATGGCATATTTGAACTGGGAGAAACTGAAAGACTGACAAGGAGAGTATGTGGGTGAATTTTTTTAATGCTAAGAAGAAGGAACCAAAGGCCACGAGCCCGCAAACTGTTCCTTCTGAGAAAAAACAAAATACAAGAGAAAGCCAAAATCAAGCTCCGATCATTTCGAGGTGCCTGGACACCCTGCTTTTGAAAGACTGGAGATCGTAGCTATCCGGAAATACAGACAGAGGGAGACAGTTCCTGAGTTTACCTGTTGAGTAAAGGTTAACTCTTGCACTGGAGAGTTGGATAGAAAAAGGGATGAGAGTTTGCTGCTAGACGGGTGCTACGCCCCATCGTAGAGGTGGAGGGATACAAGCAGACAGTTCAGAGGAGCAGTTACCACTAAAGTAGCGACTGAAAAGAGATAAAGATGCAACATTGCGGTGAATAGCCAGAGGTTGAAGGGAGCCAGTAAGAGGAGGAGAGTTAATCAGACGAAAAGTCTTTGACTCCACCTAGAGGAGGAGAGTTAATGATACGAAAAGTCTTTGACTCCACCCTTTTGAGAAGAGCTGTACGTGGGGAGCCTCCCCACACATGAGAGTTGTATTCTACACAGAGGCAGATAAAACCTGTGTATAAAGTCAACAACTGTGCAGAGGTAAAGAAAGAATGAAGTCAGCTTAGCACACCTCATCTCTTGGAAGCAGATTTTACAAGAGATGTAATATGATCTTTCCAAGTCAAGTCCCGAGTGAATGAAACCCCAAGCATGTTGAATGATGATGCAGGATTAAGCTGAATATTATTAAACAGTAGTGGGTACTCCTGTGCAAGATAATGTCGGGTTGATAGGTGTAAGAACCGAGTCTTTGATGCATTAAAAACAAGATTATTTTTACCCCAGTCACAGATATGAGCCAAGTCAGACATTAGGTGTGCCATAGCCTCCTCCCTTGTTTGTTGAAGTGACTGCTGAGATGGACGTTGCAAGAACCGAATGGAATGGTGAAGGGTGGAATCATCAGTGTACGAGTGGATAGGGTTAGATGTACAGCTTTTTTTTTTTTTTTTTTTTTTTTTTTTTTTTTTATGTGCTCGACTTTGGGCATGGGCTTCTCAGCCTGTCCTCAAGGCCCAGTAGTCCTCCTGCATGTTGTACACCTCTTCATGTCAACACCTCGGCGCTAACACCCACCGTCCATATTGAATACATGCTAGGGCCGTCTCATACAGGACTCGTGCACTGGTATTAGCGGGGATATTTTTACGACACGTCGGCGGGTCTTCTGGTAGATCAGTAAAGTCTGCCGTAATGAAATTCTAATAAATCCTTAAACTGTTCCCTGCACCAGCGGGGATTTGAACCTGGGTCCGGTAGGACCGCAAGCCACCTCTCTACCGATTGAGCCACGGCCTCCCCCAATTAGGTCACTGATGAATTAAAGGAAGAGAGTTGGTGATAGGACAGAGCCCAGAGGAGCACCACTGTTGACAATTCTAGGAGAAGAACAATGGCCGTCTACAGCAGCGACTATAGAACGACCAGAAAGAAAGCTATAGATAAAGGCACAGATAGAGGGATAGAAACCATAAGAGGGCAGTTTGGAAGTTAAAGATTTATCCCAGACTCGATCGAAAGGTGATATGCAGTTTCATCATTACCATCATAAGAAAGATCAGCTGAAGGTTGCTGTGCCCTATCTGAGCTGGAAGAGAAAGAAAGACTGACTAGGAGAGTGTATGTGAGCTAGTGGGAGTGTTGAGAGGTGTGTGAATGATGGTGGTGTGAGGTGAAGGAAGGGCAGCTTGATGGTGGAGCAAGTAAAGGGGGGAGACAGATTGGCGGGTGTTGGCAACCGGTGTTCTATATAAACTGGAAAAAGAGAAACAGTGTACAGGTATGTGGCTGAGGGGGAAGGGGTGACCAAAGATGAGCACAGGGGATGGGATGGTGTGAGTTGGAAGGACAACCTGATAATGGAAGGGGAGATGGAGCATTGTATGTAACTCTTGTGTTTTGTGAAGAGAATGGAGAATGAGAATGGCCAGGAGAATGTATGTGAGGTGATATATAGTACATTCTTATCAGTTGGCTTAACCTCCCTCACTCCAATAAAGTATTTTATATTCTGGTATTGATACTGGGTATGCATTCTTATCAGTTGGCTTAACCTCCCTCACTCTGATAATGTATTTTATACTGTATTCTGGTATTGATGCCACTGTAGTCAGTTTGGTTGTGCACGGCATGTATATTTCCGTTCTGTGTGGGTATTCGTCTCAATACCTCAACCAGCCACCTCAGCCAAGCACACCTAGTGGGATAGGTTAGGTTATATTGGGATCATAAACGTAATTTTGGCTGCGAAACACACTTAGCATATTTCCAAGAAGAGCTTATAGTTTGTTTTGAAACGACAGGGCGAGCGTCGTTCCAGGCTGAGAGATCCCCAAGGTGAGACGAATACATATCCGGAACGAAAATATGCTGCCTGGCACAGATTTGCTTTGCCTGTTAGCCCGTTACCGTACCTATCTATATATAGCCATATGCCTTAATCCCGTAAGGAGTGGCAGCAAATAAACTGCCTCCTTGTTGCCCTGTCCTCTACCATTTGGCTGCACTAACTCCATGTCTCACCCTTCTTTCTCGTATATCTCTCCTCTCCATCCCTCCATCTCATCCTTGGTCTCCATCTAGTGATAGATAATTATGAAGCACAGACTTGTAGAAAGAAGTGCTAGTGCGGTATCTTCAGGATTCTGGGGACTTGAATGTGATTGATGAGTGGCCCTTTTCATTGGGCATGCCATTAATTAGTTCTCCCCCCCTCTTTTTTTTTTTTTTTTTTTTTTTTTCTCTCTGGACACTGCCTCACCCCATCCTTACGTGGGAAAAGAGGTCTGGATGATGACGATGATGATGATGAAAAAGAAAGGAAATGGAGTCCATCATCTTCTCTTCAATTTGCAGGATTTTTCAGCGGTGAAGGCCCGTACAGATCGCAGACTCTTGGAGGCACAAATGTTCTCCGGCTATGTAATGTTTGCCGCTGGTCTGACTACTGGGCTCACTAACATGGTGTGTGCTGTGTGTTTAGGAATGCTTGGTAAGTGCTGTAGGTTGATGGATGAATGGATAGATAGATTCTAATATATTGACAATGATTGACTGCCAGATGGATGAACAAATTCAATGACAGTGATATACAGTAACACTGTGTTTAAGTGTGGTTGATAAGAGCCCAGTGGTGTTGCTGTGGCCCATTCAGTTGGACAGACTTTAGTTAGTTATTCTGGCTCTCAGGACCATACCTCACTCAGTCCTAGTGTGGGAAAAGAGATGTAGATGATGATGATAATATACAATCTTCCCTATTTTCAGGTTCTTCTGTTGCCCTGGCTACTGCTACAGATGAATCTGCCCTCAACCGCACCCTCATTGTGGAGGTCTTCAGCTCTTCCCTCGGACTCTACGGACTTCTTAGCTTCTACATGGTGAGATATTCGACATAGTTTGCTTTGCACTGGTGAGACAGTGGGTCATAGGACTGTATTCTAGAAGACGCTTCTACATGGTGAGATATTCGATATGGTTTGCTTTGCACTGGTGAGATAGTGGGTCATGGGGCTGTATTCTAGGTGACATAGGAAGCTGCATAACACCTCTTCCTTATTAATATACAGTAATTTACATATTGCATCACAGCATTCTCTTATGTGTTCTTTACATCAACCCAGACCTCCTTTCCACCCCTAGGTGGGAGGAAGCAGGCTCATGAGAGCCAGGAAAAAGAATAAACTCCTAACCAAAGTTTGCCCAATTGTTTATGTCACACTCCCATTCAGTCACTGTTTAATCCTCCGAAAACTTGGCTAATTACATCATTTAATGCAAAGGATATTGAGGTGTAACATGCAGCATAAATTGCTATAGAAACAGTGTTACCTAATCTCCATAGCTGCCCTTAGTATGTTATCAATATATATCATATAACAATTGACAAAGTTTGCACAGATAACATAAAAAAGGATATTGAGGTGTAACATGTAGAATAAGATGCTATGGAAGAAGTGTTATCTCCATTGCTTTAGAAACTTCAGTCTCTCCCTTGGCCTCCAACAGCATCCTAATCTTGGAGATCTTAGACTCTTCCCTTGGGCTCTCTGTTGGCTTCACACTGGTACGATATTTGGCACTGCACTGGTACAATATTTGGCATTGTTGGCACTGCACTTGTACGATATTTGGCATTGTTGGCATTGCACTAGTACAATATTTGGCATTGTTGGCACTGCACTGGTACGATATTTGGCATTGTTGGTACTGCACTGGTACGATATTTGGCATTGTTGGCACTGCACTGGTATGATATTTGGCATTGTTAGCATTGCACTAGTACAGTATTTGGCATTGTTGGCAGTGCACTGGTACGATATTTGGCATTGTTGGCACTGCACTGGTACAATAGTTGGCATTGTTGGCACTTCACTGGTACAATATTTGGCATTGTTGGTATTGCACTGGTATGATATTTGGCATTGTTGGCATTGCACTGGTATGATATTTGGCATTGTTGGCATTGCACTGGTATGATATTTGGCATTGTTGGCATTGCACTGGTATGATATTTGGCATTGTTGGCATTGCACTGGTATGATATTGGTATTGTTGCCATTGCACTGGTACAATATTTGGCATTGTTGGTATTGCACTGGTACAATATTTGGCATTGTTGGTATTGCACTGGTATGATATTGGCATTGTTGGCATTGCACTGGTATGATATTTGGCATTGTTGGCATTGCACTGGTATGATATTTGGCATTGTTGGCATTGCACTGGTATGATGTTGGCATTGCACTGGTATGATATTTGGCATTGTTGGCATTGCACTGGTATGATATTTGGCATTGTTGGCATTGCACTGGTATGATATTGGCATTGTACTGGTATGATATTTGGCATTGTTGGCATTGCACTGGTATGATATTTGGCATTGTTGGCATTGCACTGGTATGATATTTGGCATTGTTGGCATTGCACTGGTATGATATTGGCATTGTTGGCATTGTACTGGTATGATATTTGGCATTGTTGGCATTGCACTGGTATGATATTTGGCATTGTTGGCATTGCACTGGTATGATATTGGCATTGTTGGTATTGCACTGGTGAGTAATCTGGCATTGTTGGCATTGCACTGGTATGATATTGGCATTGTTGGCATTGCACTGGTATGATATTTGGCATTGTTGGCATTGCACTGGTATGATATTGGCATTGTTGGCAATGCACTGGTATGATATTGGCATTGTTGGCATTGCACTGGTATGATGTTTGGCATTGTTGGCATTGCACTGGTATGATATTGGCATTGTTGGCATTGCACTGGTATGATATTGGCATTGTTGGCATTGCACTGGTATGATATTGGGATTGTTGGCATTGCACTGGTATGATATTGGCATTGTTGGCATTGCACTGGTATGATATTGGCATTGTTGGCATTGCACTGGTATGATATTTGGCATTGTTGGCATTGCACTGGTATGATATTTGGCATTGTTGGCATTGCACTGGTATGATATTTGGCATTGTTGGCATTGCACTGGTATGATATTGGCATTGTTGGCATTGCACTGGTATGATATTTGGCATTGTTGGCATTGCACTGGTATGATATTGGCATTGTTGGCATTGCACTGGTATGATATTTGGCATTGTTGGCATTGCACTGGTATGATATTGGCATTGTTGGCATTGCACTGGTATGATATTGGCATTGTTGGCATTGCACTGGTATGATATTGGCATTGTTGGCATTGCACTGGTATGATATTGGCATTGTTGGCATTGCACTGGTATGATATTGGCATTGTTGGCATTGCACTGGTATGATATTGGCATTGTTGGCATTGCACTGGTATGATATTGGCATTGTTGGCATTGCACTGGTATGATATTGGCATTGTTGGCATTGCACTGGTATGATATTGGCATTGTTGGCATTGCACTGGTATGATATTGGCATTGTTGGCATTGCACTGGTATGATATTGGCATTGTTGGCATTGCACTGGTATGATATTGGCATTGTTGGCATTGCACTGGTATGATATTGGCATTGTTGGCATTGCACTGGTATGATATTGGCATTGTTGGCATTGCACTGGTGAGTAATATGGCATTGTTGGCATTGCACTGGTATGATATTGGCATTGTTGGCATTGCACTGGTATGATACTGGCATTGTTGGCATTGCACTGGTATGATACTGGCATTGTTGGCATTGCACTGGTATGATATTGGCATTGTTGGCATTGCACTGGTATGATATTTGGCATTGTTGGCATTGCACTGGTATGATATTTGGCATTGTTGGCATTGCACTGGTATGATATTGGCATTGTACTGGTATGATATTTGGCATTGTTGGCATTGCACTGGTATGATATTTGGCATTGCACTGGTATGATATTGGCATTGCACTGGTATGATATTTGGCATTGTTGGCATTGCACTGGTATGATATTTGGCATTGTTGGCATTGCACTGGTATGATATTTGGCATTGTTGGCATTGCACTGGTATGATATTTGGCATTGTTGGCATTGCACTGGTATGATATTGGCATTGTACTGGTATGATATTTGGCATTGTTGGCATTGCACTGGTATGATATTTGGCATTGTTGGCATTGCACTGGTATGATATTGGCATTGCACTGGTATGATATTGGCATTGTTGGCATTGCACTGGTATGATATTGGCATTGTTGGCATTGCACTGGTATGATATTGGCATTGTTGGCATTGCACTGGTATGATATTGGCATTGTTGGCATTGCACTGGTATGATATTGGCATTGTTGGCATTGCACTGGTATGATATTGGCATTGCACTGGTATGATATTGGCATTGTTGGCATTGCACTGGTATGATATTTGGCATTGTTGGCATTGCACTGGTATGATATTGGCATTGTTGGCATTGCACTGGTATGATATTGGCATTGTTGGCATTGCACTGGTATGATATTGGCATTGTTGGCATTGCACTGGTATGATATTGGCATTGTTGGCATTGCACTGGTATGATATTGGCATTGTTGGCATTGCACTGGTATGATATTGGCATTGTTGGCATTGCACTGGTATGATATTGGCATTGTTGGCATTGCACTGGTTCAATATTTGGCATTGCACTTGTACGATACTTGCATTACACTGGTACAGTATTTGGCATTGCACTGGTACAGTATATGGCATTGCACTGGTACAGTATATGGCATTGCACTGGTATGATATTGGCATTGCACTGGTATGATATTGGGATTGTTGGCATTGCACTGGTATGATATTGGGATTGTTGGCATTGCACTGGTATGATATTGGCATTGTTGGCATTGCACTGGTATGATATTTGGCATTGTTGGCATTGCACTGGTATGATAGTGGCATTGTTGGCATTGTACTGGTATGATATTGGCATTGTTGGCATTGCACTGGTATGATATTGGGATTGTTGGCATTGCACTGGTATGATATTGGCATTGTTGGCATTGCACTGGTATGATATTGGCATTGTTGGCATTGCACTGGTATGATATTGGCATTGTTGGCATTGCACTGGTATGATATTGGCATTGTTGGCATTGCACTGGTATGATATTGGCATTGTTGGCATTGCACTGGTATGATATTGGCATTGTTGGCATTGCACTGGTATGATATTGGCATTGTTGGTATTGCACTGGTGAGTAATTTGGCATTGTTGACATTGCACTGGTATGATATTGGCATTGTTGGCATTGCACTGGTGAATAATTTGGCATTGTTGGCATTGCACTGGTGAGTAATTTGGCATTGTTGGCATTGCACTGGTGAATAATTTGGCATTGTCGGCATTGCACTGGTGAGTAATATGGCATTGTTGGCATTGCACTGGTGAATAATTTGGTATTGCACTGGTGAGTAATTTTGCGTTGTTGGCGTCGCACTGTTGAGATGTTCGGCATCTTTGGCCTCACACTGGTGAGACAATGGATGTTAAGTTTGTATTCTTGGTGACACTGGAGGCATCGTAGCACTTCTTCCTCAGCAGTTTATTTTGTGTATTACACCTCGATATTCCATTATGTTGCAGTGTACTAGGGAGGAAGGAAAGAATAATCCCCCAGGCTAAACCTCGATAGATCATATAGCCCTGCTAGGGTGACGGGACAGCGCCACCCCTTCCAGCAAGGTAGCTACCCGGGCAGGGTGCCAGCACTCAACCTCGCATTCTAGAGCCGTATGCTCTAACACTTAGCTACCCTGCTCCCTGTGTACTAGGGAGGGAACCCATCATCCACCCACTTGATGTAGCACTGCCTATTAGTGTCTCCAAACTGAGTGATAACTCAAATGATATACTGTAACCCATGAAAACAATTTTCTATGCTGGATGGTAACCATATAATCAGATGTTGCTTAGTGGTATAGCGGGTTAAAGCAGGCCATTGATGGGCCCCATGAGAGTTTATATATGAGAAATGTTGCGGTTTGTTGCTCACATAATGCCACTGAGGCTGGCAGTAGTAGTATGTGAATGAGGCTGGTTATACTTCATTTGGGACTGGGTAGTGTAGCCCTGGGCCTTTATGCTACGAATAAGGTAAAAAAAAGGCATGGGTGATAGATAAAAATGAAAGAAAATAAGCTAAAAAAAAATAAAGGTCATTTATATGAACTTCCAATAATTATTCACTAATGCAACCTGCTGTCTTCAGTCACATGGTGGGGAGGGATGCCTTCATGTGGTGGCACTGACATAAGAGTGACTCCTCTGCCTAGTTATACAGATGTCCCTTAACCCTTTAACCGCGGGCATTGTTTTGGCCTGACTGTCCTCTCCCGCGGGGGTTTCAGCCAAATGTAAACAAACCTTTAAACCTTAATAACTCTGCACAGAATAAAGCTAGAGAAAAAAATAAGGTACCATTAGAAAGTACTAACCTTCAGCTTTCCATTGATGTAGGTTTCATGACTTTGTTGACTTTCACAGGACGGGCAGTGCCGTTAGAAGTGAGGGGTGTAAAATCACTATTTTACGCCCCACACACCTGTACCAAATGCCAACACTGCACATACGATAAACACCCACTCTGTGTTCACTGAGGTAGGTAAGAGCCACTTCACTGCGGCTGCGCCCGCACTTCACTGCGGCTGCGCCCGCACTTCACTGCGGCTGCGCCCCACTTCACTGCGGCTTCAACCGCTCACTGACGTTTGGGGCGATCTTTTCATTATTTCTAACTTCTAATATTATTTTACATATATTCTGGGCAATATACATTATATTTACACTGCACTTATTACTATATTGTGTCACTGTCGCATCACAGAATTACACAAGTGCCGCAGAATTACACAAGTGCCGCAGATTCTCTTATTACAATATCACTTATTATACTGGCCAATATTTACATTTTTTTCTAGGCAAAATATCCCTTATTACTACATTATCCATTATACAATTATTGGTAAAGCACGTCACTGTCGCATCACTGTATATCACTGTCACTTTCAGTATTTACTCAGAGAGTGGTACTCGGCAAAGCACGGAGTCACACAGAGAGCGACTTGGCATTCCTGGCACTGGTGTGTGCTCATTTTTCTCGTCCGAGGCCTCCGTGTGGTGTTATGACATACTCTGTAGCGGCCCTGTGACAACCTGCCGCCTGCTGTAAGAGGCAATTTCACAAGCTGGTGCCGGTTCATGTAATTGCGGCACTCAAGACGGTCAGTTTGTGTGTCAGAGTGTCGCCTCGGGATCAATGCCGTCACCTGACCAAATCGTGCAAGCAGCTGCTGCACGACAGTCTTGGAGAACTGTCTCAGGGATGGTTGCCTTATGCCCCCGACTTGTGTCTTGTAGAGGATGAAGGCGTTGAGCATGTGCAGGCAAGCCTTCCTGTACCATTGGGTGTTTCTCCTGAGACAGTCTATTTCGCCAATCATCATATCAGACTTATCAACAAGTCTCATGTTCACATTGTAATCAATGACGGCATCAGGCTTCATGATTGGCTCTCCCGTCCTGTAGCTGACCTTCCCAGTTCTCTGCAATTCCCCCTTGTGGATGGTGCTGATCATATTCACGACCTTCTTGTCATGCCACCTGATCGCCAGAAGCTTGTCTGACTTCTTCAGGTGCACATCTCCCATGGATGAGGATGATGCTTCTGGGAAACTTGGCCACTCTTTCCTATAGCTCCGTACAGTGCCAACAGTGCCAATGATGTGTTCAGCCAGGTATTTGGAGAGTTTTGGTGCTGTGTAATAATTGTCTGTGTACAGCACATGATTCCCACCAAAATACCTCTCCATCAGCACTTTTACAATGGAGCCAGAGAAGCCAAGGGGGTCTTTCCTGTTCACGTCCATTGTGCTTGCAGAGTAGATGACGAAATCAAGGATATACCCCATCTCACAGTCACACAGCACAAAGAACTTTATCCCAAAGCGGTGGCGTTTGCTGGGGATGTACTGCATGAATTTGAGACGTCATCTGAACAATACCAGGGATTCGTCTATGACGACTTTCTGCATAGGACGGAAAAATCGCATAAATCGATCCCTAATCCTGTTGAGAAAATCCCTCACTTTCCACAAAGGGTCATTTTGGGACGGGTTTCCATTGTCAGCGAAGTGCAGGTATCCTAGCAGCTGTCGGAACCGATCCCGTGACATATACTTCCCGAATGTTGGGATAGAAGTAATGTCATCCACGAGCCAGTACTCCTCCAACTCATGTCTCTTGATATGGGGCATCAAGAACATCAGTGCAAAGAACACATACAGCTGTCTGATCCCGACAGGCAACCACGACACTTGCTTTGGTGAGCCAGTAGGTCCCAGCCCTTCTGCTGCACACTGAGCTGCATACCTATTGGTCTCATCGCTGACATGCTGCACGATTTCGTCATCCATGAAGGCCAGGAAGTAGTCAACAAAATCATCTCCTGCGTTGCATGGAAATGCAGGCTGTATTCCAGCATTTGTCATATCAAACGGCGGATTGTGTGGCTGAAAATCTGCACCGTCAGACCAAACAAATGCATCAACTTTCCCTGTGCATGGTTCATTGGAAGTGGCAGGTCGCATTGCACTTGTTTCCCCATGAGAAGGAGCTGAGGTGGAGGCAATGGGTGAGGCAGGAGGCGAGCGGGAGAGGGGTGAGTGGGGGGGTGGCGAGGGTGAGGGAGCTGAGCGGGGGGCAGGCGGGGGGGTTACTGACCTGGTGCGTGGTGAAATTTGACCCTTTCTTCCCCGCTTATCACCTCGCTTATCACCTCGCTTATCACCCAGCTTTGCCCTCCAACTGCCGCGCATCCCCTTTGTTCTAGGCCGGCCTGCCCTGCTTACCCTGCCTGCACGGCCTGCCTTCCTTCGCTGTGCAGGCTCTGGGAATTCATATTCCTCAGATGATGTAGACTGAGGAGAGGGCACGGCAGAAGATGATGATGATGTGAGGGCAATAGGGCTAGGGGAACGGGAAAGTGGTGGGAAATGCTTACTAGGGCCTGGTGTAGGAGACGTAAGTCTGCACTTCACTCCCTTCCCACGTGCAACACCAGTTTTCCCCATAGGCGCCTTCCCTTTCCCAGAGTAAGTTGGGGGTGGTGGGGGGGAAACTACACGCTCACTTTCATCACTGTCAGTGTCAGTGGTAAAGGGTTCACCACCAATCACTGCAAAATCATCACTACTTGCTGTAAGTGTATCACTCTCACTGCCACAATCCAGAGTAGTACTTACAGTTTTGTCCAGCTCTGTTCTAATTTCTGGAGTGCTCAACCCCTTCTGCCTCGCCGTCAGCAGTTCCTTCACCGGTGTAGAGGTCGAAGGCACACTAGCACTGATCGTTTGCGAGGAGGAAGCGAGCGACAATGAGTCGGGACGGAGCGCCATTATCACGCTCAGAGCTGGACAGATACTGACTGATGCGTGTCAGGGCAGGGATGGGGGGGGCCCCCTCGGGGTGGGAGGAGGGAGGTGTGGGATGGCTGGCGTGAAAGAACTCGACAGCTACTTTTGTGTGAGACAATTTGCGCACAGGAAAAACGCGCGGTGTTCAAAATATTCACGAACATTCCAGAATGACACCCGCGGTTTGGTCCAGTTTTGTCAATGTCATTCTGGAATGACACCCGCGGTTAAAGGGTTAACTCCCTTCCTTTCCCTCTACAAGGGGATGGTGAACTGCAAGATGAGACCAACTTCAACCTGCAGTCCACTGGGATCACATGTAGATGAGCTTTGGGTTGCAACTACTTCTACTTCAAATAATAACTTGGCCTAGAATATCCACCTCTCCACCTTGAATGCTGAGTTGTAACAATAGATTAACAGTATGACATTATGCTAGTCACAAAGAAGTGCAGACTCTTTCCTCCTTTTCAGCTAACATGTGTAAGGATGGACTGGCTCTTCTAGTGCTACTTCAAGATACCTCTGTATGCAGCTACAATACTGTTAGCCTACTTGGTTTATTTTCATCTGATGGAATTGGACCACTGACAGTTTGAATACTATGTTATGGTTGTATGAAATTTGATAAGCTTTAGCTGTGAAGTAGGAATGAATCTCCTTGGTTACCAGTCATTTTGTTTTCATCTGATGGAACTCAGATGCTGCCACAACTTGAAAACCAAGTCAAGGTGGCATGAAATTGAATGATCTTTACTTGTGAGGTAGGAAAGTCTCCTTGCTTACTATCACCAGTTTCTTTTCATCTGATGGAACTGGGTCAGTCACACAAGTAGATTAATAAGTTATGTTGCATGAAATTCAGTGAGCTTTTTGAGGTAGGAAAATCTCCTTGCTTACTATCACCAGTTTCTTTTCATCTCATGGAACTGGGTCAGTCACACAAGTACATTAATAAGTTATGTTGCATGAAATTCTATGAGGTTTAGTTGTTAGGTAGAAGTGATTCTTCTTGGTTACTATAGTAGATTAGTGTTCATCTACCACAGCTATATTTATTCAGTGGTAAAATGAAAGCATAAGGAGTAAATATATTGTGTGTACTGTATACTTGTATTATGCTATATATTGCACTGACAGTGTATCACACAGTTATATATTCCCAATACATTGTACAGAAATGTATGATAGTTAAAAGAAAATATCATTGCCCTTCTTGTGCTTTACATTTTGATACAGGATGAGTTTTTAAATTCTTGACTTCCTATGTGTTTTGTTACAATACCCACACTCCATTTTGTTTAACCCCTTCAGTCTGATTATTATTATTATTATTATTATGATGATGATGATGATTATTATTATTATTATTATTATTATTATTATTTTCTTTTGTTACTGTCAGCTACCGCCATACTCTTTTGTTCAGTTTGAGAGCTTTCCTGGAGTTAAAGAGATAATCAAAGCTATATATGTAACATTTCTAGTTTGAAAAGTAATTTAATAACACAGCATTGTAAGCTGCAAGAATAGAGTGGAAAAAATATAACAGAGTGAAGGGGTTAAATTACTATGAAATGGCATTAGCCTAAAGTAACAGGTACTCAGAACAGAGACAAGAGAACCTGACATAAACAAATAAGAAAGAGGCAAAGTGTGATATAAGAAACAAAGAATGATATAAAAAACAGACAAACAATGACATAAAAAATATACACACAAACAAACATGGAAGAAACACACACACACACACACACACACACACACACACACACACACACACAAACATAAGGAAGAAACTTTGCTTATTAAATTTCCGGGCAATGATACTTTCTGACTAAGTGTACATAAAATAATAATATGTAAAAATAGCAGAGTTGAGGCTTAAAATATACCATCAGTTAATAATGGATAGAGTAAATCTACAAAAATAATATAACCAAAATAATACTGTACCAGTTTATCATAAAGATACATCAATCATCCAATCCTACATTGCCCCATGAGGAGCGTAGGAGCCTGGGGCTAGGCAGTTGCTCCCTACATTTAAGATGAGAGGGACCAGCCTCACTTATTCCTCAGTGGCATTACATGAGCAATCAACCCCAACCACCCTTGGATATAAACCTTCACTGGTTCAATCCAATTGGAGCGCAATAATTACCCACTAAACCACCGGGTGCCAAAATTTAGTTATATTGTTACCACCCAGCTTATTAAATGGTTTCCTGGTGTACAGGAAACCATTTGACTTGCTATTCAGTGTAGAGTCACCCACAGGTAGAAGGAAGAGGAAAGAATGAAGGAAAGAAAGATAGAAGAGGGAGTGTAAAGTTACTTGTAGGCAGAAAGACAAGGAAAGAATGAAGGAAAGGCGGAAAGAAGAGGATGGAAGGAAAGAAGGCTGGAGGAGAGGAAAGGCAGACAGAAGAGGATGGAAGGAAAGAAGGCTGGAGGAGAGGAAAGGCAGACAGAAGAGGATGGAAGGAAAGAAGGCTGGAGGAGAGGAAAGGCAGACAGAAGAGGATGGAAGGAAAGAAGGTTGGAGGAGAGGAAAGGCAGACAGAAGAGGATGGAAGGGAAGAAGGCTGGAGGAGAGGAAAGGGCAGACACACGACAGCAGCTCTACATTGAGTGAGTGGATGGTGAGCGCTCCCACCTAAAGATTTAGATATATATTACATCATCATCATTATTTCCCACATGCAGGTAGAGTAGAGAAAGCCAGAAAGAAAAAATACAACAGAGGGAGTGGAAGAACATGTCAACATGTCCAATGAAATGACATTCATTCCCCATTGCAGCCATTGGATTACTGGCTCTATCAGATAGGTACACCTGTCTGCATGTAGCTGCATATGTGCCTGTCACATTTACCCATTCTTTATTAGTTTTGTAACTAATAATGATCATACCTCCAGATCCTTTTTTTCAGCCTTGAGGAAGACATTGTATCAAAGGGCTTCATGGACGCTACATTTAACCTCTCCAGTTTGTAGAGGAATGTGAAAGTTGAGGAATATTTAAATATCTTTACTTTTCTGAATGAAAGCATATTCCATATGTGCAGCTCTGTGGAGTAACTCTAAATGCGTAATAATCAAAATCAAGAAATCGGAGGACAGAATAAAGAATTTGAGACACATGGCACTTTTGGAGTTCCTCCATGGAACACATCATTTTTATACACTGCTCTGTGAAGGAACACTGAAGGCTTCACACACAAGAGGGGGGAGGGGGGGAGAGGTGCCTGGAGGGACAGAGTACAAGAGTGCTGACTGCGGTCAGCCACTCACGCACCAGTAGAGATATACTTCAGCGAAGGGTAGTCACACACTTTTTGCGTGTTTATTTCATTTGCGATTGATCTCAAAAAAAAAAATCCAAATTCCTAAAATAAGCCTGGCTGTGGGAAGGAGATAGGGTGCATGAAGCCCGGCATAAGGAGGTTTAAGGAATCCCTGTACTGGGGTTGGGGGGGCGCGGTAGCACAGTGGTAGCGTGCTGGACTCGTAATCGGGGGATTGCGAGTTCGAGCCTCGCCCGGGCTGCCGTGCCGGGAGTGGTAGCTCGCTCCTGTAACCTTAGCGGGGCTATATAGTCCAATACAGGGCTTAGCTCGGGGGAACTCCATTTTTCCAATTTGTACTGGGGTTGGCCATGGTGCAGCTGAAGTTTTCTATGGACTGGAAGCTAAACCAAGTGCTAAAACCAGCCAGTTACTTCCCAACAGTTGCTGGAAGGTATTGGGTAAAAAAATATTTGACATGGGTAATAAGACTTGTAACAATGTGAGTCTCAGCGTGGACTTTGACTACGTGCAGATACTCAGAGAAGAATATCACCAAGTGACTGTGCTTGTGGCTGCATGTTTCCTGACTAAGAGTGATGACTGTGTGGCTGGTTACCAAGCCTGAAGCCACATGTCACTCACATGGTAGTACCTCCCAAGGTTGGTGGTAGCCACTCGTCTTTGACCCTTAGACAACAAAAATTAATAAAGTGCAAAGAAAAAAACAACTGTATTCATAAACTATGCAAATATAAGCTGGCTTACAAAAGACTAGGAAACTATAGTACAGCAGAGTATCCCAAAAGTGGATCACATATTATCCAAATTCACCACCACCACCGTCATCATCATCATCACCATTCAAACCTCTTCTCCCACTTATGGATGGGGTAAAAAAAACAAAAAGGCCTCAATGAAATATACCAGATAAAATTATTCTTATGTACTTAAATATTACAATCTGTAATCCAATAATATATTTCATACATTAATTTTCTTGACCTGGAATTCTGATTTGAAAAACTCTGTTGTATACTACTGTATATGTAAAATGAATTTCCTACATGACCTCATCAACCATGAGACATCTCTCAGTTTATTTACACTGCCACTATGGATGGTTCATTTTCACCTGACAAATAATCCCTAACCCCCGTCAGCTCAGACGATGGCCAAGTTGTCTGACTGGAGGATATATCTGACCAGTAACCAAGGAGATTTATTCCTATTACACACAACAATGGCTCATTGAATTTCATGCAACCATGACTTAGAATTCAAGCTGTAGGAATGGCCCAGTTCTGTCATGTGAAAATAACTGACTATATATGATTGTGTTCAACTGCTGGTCCTGCCGAGGGATGCCTGCAAGAGGCAGCACTGATATTAGGGGGAGGCGGTGGCTCAATCGGTAAAGGGGTGGCCTGCAGTCCTAACGGGCCCAGGTTCGAATCCCGGCTGGGGCAGGGAACAGTTTAAGGATTTGAATTTCATTAAATCAGGCTTTACTGATCTACCGGAAGATCCGCCAACATGTCGTAAAAATACCCCCACTAATACCAATACACCAGTCCTGTATGAGACAGCCCTAGCATGTATTCAATATGGACTGTGGGTGTTAGCGCCGAAGCGGTGACATGTAGAGGTGTATGGTATGTAGGAGGACTGCTGGGCCTTGATAGCAAGCTGTGAAGCCTATGCCCAGAGTCGGACACATAAAAAAAAAAATAATAACTATAGCCGCGGCGCACAACCCTGAGGTTGCCATTATCGTACCCTGGCAACCTACCATTCAGAAGTGCGTCCAATTTCGTATCATACACGAATCATATTATTATTCACGAGTATTATTATACACGAACATACTATACATGAATCACATGCATCTCACAGTATACATGAAATCGGATGCACTGTTCAGGGGTAGGCTGCCAGGGCACGATAATAACAACGTCAGAGTCGCGCGTCGCGGCTTTGCCAATGAGCTGCCTGGTTATACAAATATCCCTTAACTCTTATCCCCCTGAAAGGAGAATGGTGGACTGCATATGAGGGACACTTTCAACCTGCAGTCCACTGGGTTCATACTCAAATGAACCTGAGACTACAGTTACTACAATACTATTCTATTCAAATGTCTTAGGGAATGGATTAACTTTGGCAATTTTAACCTCTCCAGTTCAAAAAGTATCTCTAAAGTTGAATAAAATCATCCACAGGTATCAAAATGTCCTTAAAAGTTGATGGGGTTAAAAAGGTACATGCATATATAAACTAAAACCAGTCTTACAGGAAAAAAAAAAAAAAAGCACTAACTGAAAAATCACAGTACAGTAAATCTTAACCACCATCCTAACCCAAAATCCCATCAATGAATGGGATGGGTACAGTAAATAATCATCATCTAATCTTAATATTAATAATAATAATAATAATAATAATAATCACCACCATCTTTATCATCCGGAACTCCTTTCCCACCCTAGGGCAGGGTGAGGAGTAACACGTCCAGATAGCCATTCAATGAGCCACGCTTCCATTCCATTCAAGCCCCGGAATCCTGGCTCTATCTGATAATAATAATAATAATAATAATACAGAAATCAGTCCCATAATAGCAACTTTGAAATGTAGGGGTCCAAGTCTAAGTTTCATTCACTCATTCATCATCTAATCCAGTGTTGCCCCGCGAGGAGTGCAGGAGCCTGGGGCTAAGCAAGTTGGTTCTGACATTTAAGATGAGAGTGACCAGCCTCACTCATCCCTGAGTGGCATTATGTGACCAATAAATCCCAACAACTCCTTAGATATAAACTTCACTGGTTCAATCCGATTGGAGCTCCTTCATTACCCACTAAAGCACCAGGTGCCATTATTTGGTTATTTGGTTACCACCCAGTGTAGTAAATGGTTTCCTGGTGTACAGGAAACCGTTTGGCCTGTCACTCAGTGTAGAGTCATTCATAGAAAGAAGGAAGAGGACAGAATGATGGAAAGAGAGACGGAAGAGGAAGGATGGAAAGTAGGAAGGAAGAGAGGAAAGGGCAGGCACCCAAGAGCAGCACTACATAGAGTGAGTGGTTGGTAAGCACTCCCACCAATCACCAGGATACTGACCTATAATATATTCAAGGGTAAACTATCAACTGACACCCCTTAGTTGCATTTAATATGGTACAGTAGTCAGTGAAGTCACGCAGACAGTGAAAGAGCAAGTACAGTATATCACATCTCAGTCACACTTCTACTTCAGGTGGGCAAGTGATGAGCATTACATAATACTGTACATATAAACACGCAAGCCAATCCACTATTATCCCTATGAAGTGTAAGGGGCTGAGATTAAGCTTTAAAATTTCAGAACATTTAAGGGGTGAAGTGAAATATGCCCCCTAATACAGTGCTGCCTTTGGGTGACCCTGCACAGAGTGAGAAGCCAAAGAGTTTCCTGTAACCCAGGAAATCATTTATTACACTGGGTGGTAACCATATAACTAAAAAACACCTGATGGTTTAGTGAGTTTTGGCACTCCAGCTGGACTCAGCATGTAAGGGTTTATACCCATGGGATGGTTAGGGTTTACTGCTCACATACTGCCACATGGGTGAGTGAGGCTGGTCACCCTCACCTTCAATGTCTGGACTTAGCAGTCTAGCCCCAGGCTCCTATACTCCTGATGGGACACAAATGGACTGAATAGCAGAGAGGTAGATACAACAGGTAGTATAAATTAGTCACAGCTCAGTGACCTGTTAACTCTTATCACCAGACAATGTGAAAAAAGTTATGTGAAATGTGGCTGAGTCTTCTATGCAACAGTCAATTTGTTTTGACCTGACAAAGACCTAAGGCCTCTTTGCAGCTCAGCGGATAGCCAGTTGTTGTCAGATTGAAGGATAAATTAGTCTGGTAACCAAGAAGACCCATTCCTACCTCACAACTAAGGCTCACCATATTTCACACAACTATGACTTTGTACAGTACAGTATTCAGGTTATGGTTCAGTTCCGTAAGATGAAAACAAACCAGCTTAACCTCAAAATTATCTCCAATGCCCACATTTAAGATAAAGTATATATAGACAAATTCACCTTCAATTTTTTGTATCATGGTTAAAACTAAATAATGAGATCCTCAAACATCTATTGTCATAATGAGACTTCTGTGTCAAGAGCATGAATCCTGAGATCCTGAAACATCTACTTGGTTATTGAGATTATTGTTCATTGATCTACATCAAAATCTTTGGCAGGGAGATTTGTCAGATACTTCCTGCTTCCATCATCACAGTCAGGAGACTGAAGGAAACAAACTACAGTCAGTCTACATTATACATCAGGGACGTTTCCAAATATAACATAGACGAGAAGCCAACACAGGTGACGCTGTGTACCATGGGTGGAGTGAAGCAACTGTGGAATTTACTCAGGAGCCACACCAGCTCATTTCCCTGTACCTTACCATGGGGAAGGACGCAGGTCTGACCCTGGTGAGGTGCTGTCTAGCCCAAGGGAGTACTGGATCCCCACACAGTATTAAGTGCTGTACTGTGCTGTACTTGTAGAACGGCTCCACAGAAGCAGTTGCTTACCTGTGGTCAATGGCTGAGAGGGTGCAGCTCTATGGACAAGTAGCTGGTATATTTATCTATCAATTCTCAGACGCCATAATCCTTTAAAGGATGGCCACAGACAAATAGCCTCCACATCACTCTGTCCTCTGCCATTTGGCTGCATTGACGTATGTCAAATAATGTGCAAAGGGAATCTAGGCCAAGTTAAGGTGAAAAGAGTGTAGTTAGTGTATACCTGTATCATAATTTGTGCCTTTCATGAATTACATCACAGAAATAAAACCAATAAAAATAAAAACCAACAGGATAAAAGTATAAACGGCAGCAATTTTTCAGGCAAGATAAACTCAGACTTGACAGAATAAATGTAGATACATTTAGTCTCTGTCTACCTATACTGCCTTTTTTTTTTGAGAGAGAGAGAGAGAGAGAGAATTCCAATACATCACAGTTGTTCACTCAAAACACAAAAAGACAAACAAAGCATGTAAACAGAATAATACCCATCTGACCCAACCAGTGGTCAGGGATGCACCCGTACACTGTCACCAATATAATGAAACAAACATCCCTCTACTCTCCCAGTGCACCAAAAAGAGGATGGTGAACTGCAGGAGGGCATCTTCAGCCTGCAGTCCACTAGGTTCACATTCAGATGACATTGGGGCATCAACAACACCACCAATCCTACCAGCCAAAAGCTTAATAAACATGCTGAATATCCCTTTATGGACATACTCAGGCATATAATACTGAGAGAAGTGTTGACAGTCAAAAGGTTCAAACAACAGCTATATGAGATGAATTTCCCACATTTGGCATCAGTACAGCTTACTGCCACTAAATGCTATAGCTAAATATATTCTCACTATATAACTTCCCTCTCAGCACAACCTTATATGAAGCTGCGAGTCATTTAGTATTGTTTGATGCCCACAATCTCCCGCATCATCCTCAGCGCCATATCACTTGCATCAGCTGGGATCTGTCAATAGAGAGGTGTCATTAGCCTCTCTTATGGTTGTTGTTACTGTTATGAGACCAGGCTAATCTGGACAGGACTAGTCTGGCACTCCAAGATACCTGTTGTTGAAGTTATGTTGAAGACCTGTGTTGTGATGCATGAAGTGAGGGCCTAGGAGACATCTTGGGACCTAGATGACAGGGAATATTAAGGCCCCTGACCCATGAGCCATCTATCTATCCATTGCCAGACGCCTTAATCCCGTAATGGGTGGCCACAAACAAATCGCTGCCATGTCACCCTGTCCCCTGCCATTTCTCTGCCCTGCTCCCAGCTCACACCCTCTACTCCAACTCTCCATCTCATCCTTGGCCTCCCCCTCCCTCTCCCCCCTTCACCTCACTCACATACACTCTCCTCATCAGTCTCTCATTCTCCATCCTCTCCACATGCTCAAACCACCCTAATGTGTTTCTCCTAACGCTTTTTATCACATCCACACCACAACGCTCCTTCACATCTTCATTTGTCAGCCTGTCTCTCCATGTGACTCCACATGCTCCTCTTAAATAACTCATTTCCATTGCTCTCACTCTTGACTGGTGTCCCTCCAACAAGGTCCAAGCTTCAATTCCGTACGTTAGAGTTGTCATCACAATATTGTCATTCAGTAACTTTTTCACTTCCATGCTCACTTCTCTGTTTCGTATCACTGCTTTCAAATAACGAACAACTTTTCTTCCTTGTTATACCCTTTGAAGCACTTCACCCTCTAAACTTTCATCCTTACTCATCACACTACCCAACTACTTAAATGCACTCACATTTTCAAAGTTCCTTCTTATCCAATCTCGCTGTACATTCAGTGACTTCTCACAAAGACCATAACTTTATTCTTCCCTACATTCATCTTTCGATTCCATTTCTTGCACACTCTCCCAAAATCATTCACCAAGCCTTGCAACTCCCCTGGTCTTCATTAACAACACAGTATCATTTGCAAACAACAGTACAGGGAGTTTCCACATACTGCCCACTCTCATTAGGGCTGCTCCAACATCCACTGCCCTACCTTATATCTCTTTTATAACCCCATTCATATACACATTGAACAACCATGGAGATGTTGCAGTTAAAACCTGAAATTAGTCAGAGCTGGTTTAAACAAGTCAAAACCAATGTACTAGTGTACAACTATTATTACCTAAGCATAACTAGTTGCACCTAAGGATGTTGGGGAAAACCCAAAATGTCAAGATTAAAAAGGTTAAACCTAGCTTTAGCTGAACGTTTTACTCAAAACTAGTTTCAGCAACAGCTTTGGATGACGGAACTAGATTTACCAAATCACCACAATGAACAGAGGTAAAAACAAAGATATTTAAATTTTGCAAACCTTTAATAACATACGTAAAAATAATATACACTGCTAGAATTCTTTACTTTATTAAAACCGATAATTACACCTTCAATATACTAATACCTTTAAGTTCCACTGCAACGACTCATGCTAAGTAAAAATATCATGTAGTCAAAAATACTGAGAAAAATAAACTGCATTATTTATTTTTGCATGACATACTGTTGTGACACTTTGAATTACATAACAATTTACATTTCTTGCACTGGCATATGTTGGTTGCACAATGTTTTGTACAATTACATCTAAAGAAACCTTGACCTGTTCCCACACTTGACAAAGCAGCAGCACTTCTTAACGATAGGCCTATTTGTTTGCCTTCAGGAACATCAGTCAAGGTCAAGAATGACTGCTTACATTATCAAATTCAGACCGACTTTACAATTTCATGAGAACACCGTCTTTAGTTCCTAATTTATACATTCCATCCTCACTTCTATTTATAACAACTGCAGTAACATTTCAAAGATTTCCTCTTCCCCTGTCAGCTTCTGGAATTGGTGCTAATACATTTTGCCCAATACTTGATGAAGGGTGAGAGGCATCAGATAGCCTACTGTTTTCATTCTTCTTGCTTGCTTCTCCAAACTATTGCCTGCTATTTGGCGAACATGAGATATTCATGCTTCAGTATTACAGGTATGACACACAACTTCTGAACCGAAGCCCTCCTCACCATTCTCGATTTCTATCCCACATATTACATGAATATTAGACCCACATTTTGCATAGGAATGAGCTCTACTTGTCTCTTTTTCACACACACAACACGAGATTACTTCAGATTTACTGTCAGATATTATGTTTATGTTAAATTCACCTGTACTCTGCAAATCATTAATAGTTCCACTTGCGGTTTCCTTATGCACGTTTGCAATGGTCTTCTCTAGATCCTCCTCACTATGTAAGTTTTTACTTAATTCTAATGGAAGACATGTTGTTGCCAGGCCAATCCTTGCATCAACACCAAACATTGCTTTGTATAGGCTTTGATTTATACCAGAATGCTTGGCTCTGTTCTTCATAAATTGAACAAAACGCAGACCTTCGGACCACTTTATTGTATTATTGTTTTCATCCATCCACTCAACATATTTTCAATATCTTGATTTGCCCTTTCCATAGACCCATGACTCTATGTCGTGGTTTTCCATGCACAATTTTCAACTCTGGCCACAATGAAGCTAAGGACGTTATGACTGAAATGCGTGGCTTTGACAGATACAATACTCCGGAATATTCCGGAGAATACCGTAGTATCCCCGACATCGAGGCGGACCAGGAGCAGTGGAGTTCGCCCTCAAGAATGCCGACACCCCCACTCGGACCCCACGGGGTAGCCGCCGCCAGCCACCACCACTCCGGGCAACAACGGCGTACGTCAGCCCGGGCCGTGCGCCCTTGTGACACTCAACCACCACGCCGCCGCCACCGTAGGCGAAAGACTCTACCTTCGTGTGGCGGAATCACCGAGTTAGCTAGGGGTGGAGTCAGAAACTATACTCCAGGCAGCGCCCCTAAGGTAGAGACGATCTATGGTCGCTCTGATAGTGCTAAGGTAGAGACGATCTATGGTCGCTCCCATAAAAACCCGGTAGAGACGATCTATGGTCGCTCCCATAAAACTCAGGTAGAGACGATCTATGGTCGCTCCCCTAAAGCTCAGGTAGAGACGATCAACGGTCGCTCCCTCAGCACCCCGGTAGAGACGATCAATGGTCGCTCCCCTAAAAACAAGGTAGAGACGATCTATGGTCGCTCCCATAAAAATCAGGTAGAGACGATCAATGGTCGCTCCCTGAAAGCTCAGGTAGAGACGATCAACGGTCGCTCCCTCAGCACTCCGGTAGAGACGATCAACGGTCGCTCCCCTAAAAACAAGGTAGAGACGATCTATGGTCGCTCCCATAAAAATCAGGTAGAGACCATCAATGGTCGCTCCCTGAAAGCTCAGGTAGAGACGATCAACGGTCGCTCCCTCAGCACTCCGGTAGAGACGATCAATGGTCGCTCCCCTAAAAACAAGGTAGAGACGATCAATGGTCGCTCCCCTAAAAACAAGGTAGAGACGATCAATGGTCGCTCCCTGAAAGCTCAGGTAGAGACGATCAACGGTCGCTCCCTCAGCACTCTGGTAGAGACGATCAATGGTCGCTCCCCTAAAAATCAGGTAGAGACGATCAATGGTCGCTCCCCTAAAGCTCAGGTACAGACGATCAATGGTCGCTCCCTCAGCACTCCGGTAGAGACGATCGATGGTCGCTCCCAGGGTATAGTGAGGAGAAAGACGTCTCCACGACCGGAGGTTGAACTCCGGGGGCCTCACTCCGGGAATTCTCGGAGAGACCTCCCTGTTTCCCCCGGCCTCTGTTCCCTACGCGTGGCCCTTGAGAAGACCCACCTGTCGGGCCCCCTTGACAGCCGCTGCCGCAGTCCTCCCCTGACGGCGCCCCTGCTCGTGGGAGACCGCAGTCCGTCGCCTCTTCCGGCCCGCCCTAGGACACCCGGGCGAGACCTCACCATGCCCCCGCGACGCCGGGACCTGACCCAGAGGTTCCTAGACCTCTTCGGCCCCAGTCCCAAGGGCCTTACACTGGATCCCAGTCCGGAAACCTCCGGACGTGAGAGGACGCCCTCGCGAGTCGCCCCGTGCCCTCTCGGCTCGCCCCACCCTGACGACGCCCTCAGTCCGACCGGATCACCAATGATGTGTCCGTGTTTCTCTTCATGAGGAAACACGAGTGATCGTGTAATAATCGTGAAGTAGGTTAAGTGTGACTCCTTTTCTCTTAGAATAAGTATGGTGCAGTAATTTCATATAATCTCCATTGGGGTAAACCAGGACATAATACCCCGTTGAAGGACGAGAACGTGGGTTGAGACCTCAAGTGAAAATACGTGCGAGTGTCATCCCGAAGTTTTCTAAGGACATATCTCTAGAGCCCGGAGAAAGACTAAAATATTATTTGAGTGCTATTGGCTAAGCTCTGAGTAATATAGTGGAATAGTATTTACGAGTGTTCCGACTTTGTTACGCGTTGGGAAGTGAGGGTCTACATAACATATCGGGGAGATGTGTAATGCATAAGTTGTGCCGACAGAAACCTAGTGTCACCAAAACAACAAGGACGGCGAGTAATAACGATATTCCCCTGCTCCGCACGCTATTCCTAAAAACTCTCTCCATTCCTCACTCCCGCTCTTAAAGACAAATAAGAACCAGAGTTAATTGCCAAAGAATCTTCGCCAACAGAAAACACCTAAACTCCCTTGCTAATATCGGGCATCCTTAAATATTACCATAACTTCCTCCTCGCCGTTTTAAGTCACTCTCCGTGTCTCCCCTACCTCCTCTTGGTGGATCACAAACCCCCCTCCTTCTCCCCTCACGCGCTCCGCGCGCATGGGTATTTACTGCACTCCTAGTACTAAGATTTGTTGTATTGTCATTAGTATCTAGAAAGCTAGTATCCTGCGAGATACACAATATTTTAGATAAGGTTTTTGTATTGCTCTATATTGTGATGTAATGTTTACTGAAGTGTCCTGTGTCTGACTGAATTAATACACGTGTATGGTGATGCCGAAGGTTTTTATGTCCTTCCTCTCTTCATTGCACTAGCTCCGGTCTCGAAAGAGGACCCCGCTCCGCGTTGAGTTGAATTGGGACGAGAAGTCGAGCCAAATTCAACTCAGCATTACACTGGTGGCCAGCGGTGGTTCTAGATCCGAGCGTAGAAGAGAGGTAAATAGGAAATATTTGGAAAAATGGCAACTAATCCGCACGTCCAGTTACCCAAGTTTGACCCCGACCAGTATGACATACACACATATCTTGCAATAGTTAAACCCTTACTAGATATTGGCTTCGATAATGACCAACAAAAAATTGCAGTCACACTACCACTACTGGGTAAAGCCGCAGCGAATATTGCGCCAAAAATTGTCCCAGAACTCACCTGGCAGAACTTTACCTAGTTCGCAGTCCAAGCCATCACCCCATCACTAGGGAAAGCGGTGGCTCTATCCAAATTGGATAGCTTTACTTATGACGGGGATTTAGATAATACCCTGTTGCAGGCAAGAAGCCTGATTACTGCTGCCTACCCGGAAACAGACGAAGAAACCCGGGATCGGCACACCTTCAATACTCTGCTCCGACTACTCCCAAGTGTTGTGAAGCAACACTTTACTATCCACGATCCGACAGGAGACATGGATAGGGATATACAGCTGATACGGCGCCTCCTGACCGCCTGCCCTCCTCCACAAGAAATTAATGTTGTCAAGAAATTCCCCACCCGGCCCCCGGCTCCCCCAGCCGCACCACGTCCGCCCCTGCCCCACACCAGCCCGACCCCGACGCCTAGCCCACCCAGGGCGCACCCCTCTTGTCGGCGCCCCGCCCCGCGAGAAAACCCAAACTTAATTCTGATCAACCCGTGGGAATTCACAGCCTGCAACTCCCGTTGCCCCCTTCATGACATACGGGACCAGCTGAAAGCTGCTCGCCGCAAAAGCACAACCCTGGGTTCGCGTAAGGTCTCCGCCCTAGAAGGCGAAGCCCCAGGGGACGAGCTGGCGCCAGCGGACGATCCCCCACCAGGAGAATTAGAGCAGGAACAGGAGCACGAGAGCCCTAGCCAGCTGGATTTTTAGGCCCGCCCCCGCACCAACCCACGGTGGCGGGGGCCATCACCCCTAAGTATCGCCCCCCAGTATACCACAAAATGAAAATCAACGTCGTGAAGGCCAGACTACTAGTTAATAAGGGAGCAGCCAGATCCTGTCTTTACAGCCATTATTTCTCCCGCTACAAATCACGGTTTGGCCCGCTCCGCCTCACTACCACCCACCTTATAGATGCGGGGGATGGCCCCCTGCCCATCCGTGGGGAGACTCGGGCCCTACGGGTCGACACCCACCAGCCAGTATCTGCCCAGCACCCCTTCATCATTTTTGATTCCTCCTGCCGGAGCTATGACGGATATTTAGGGCTGGACCTAATTCAAAAACTCGGAGCCACTATCGACTGTCGCAACTGACAACTCCAGTTCCACCCCCCACCCTGCTCCGCTCCCGCCGTTTGTACCTGTACGCCGCAGCCCCGGCCGGAGGACCCACACAAACCCCCCCCGCCGCACTCTTACTTTTCCCCTTCTTCGCCTCCCCCTTCCCCCGCGCCACCCCACCCCACTCTTGCCCCCTCCTTCCCTGCCACCATTTCCGCTGCCGTTACCATCCCCTCACACCACGAGGCATGGGTGCCCCTGAACAGGCCCTTGGGCCCATCCGTTTTGTTCCCCCTCCTCCCTGCTGGACCCCTCTCCTCCTGCCTCATTTCCCCTACCTTTCTCCCCCCCCCACCGCGCTGCCATTCGCATCGCCAATCTCGCACCATCCCCTCTCACCCTTCCCAAAGGAATTATCGTCGGAGAGATGGAAGAAGCCGAGCCCTGCGTCCCATCCCCCCCCCAATGCCCCGCCCCCCTTCTCCCCATCCCTGACCATCTCTCCGACCAACAGTCAGACGCCTTACGCCGCCTCCTCCTGGAGTTCCAGGATTTGTTTGCGGCAGGGCCCGCAGATATAGGACACACTACGTACCTGTCTCACGAGATCCATACGACAGGCCCTCCGATACGACAGCCTTCCCGACGTAAGAACCCCCGACAGAGAGAAGAGGAGGACCGCCAAGTGCGCGAAATGGAAGAGGCGGGTGTTATTTCCCCCTCCACCAGCCCGTGGTCCTCCCCCGTCATTCTAGTGAAATAAAAAGACGGCACGATGTGGTTTTGCATCGATTACCGCCGCGTGAACGACGTCACGATTAAGGATGCTACTCCCCTTCCCCGCATCGACGATTCCCTAGACTCCCTATACGGGGCGTCTTGGTTTTCTACCCTTGACCTCCAGTCTGGATATTGGCAGGTCCCAGTCCACCCGGATTATCGAGGCAAGACGGCCTTCTCTACCAGTAATGGCCGACATTATGAGTTTAATATCCTGCCATTCGGCCTCTGCAATGCCCCTGCCACGTTTTCCAGGCTGATGGAATCTGTTTTAAGCGGCCTCACTTGGGAGATATGTTTGGCCTACCTTGATGATGTCATTGTTTTTAGCCAAACCTGGGCCGATCACTTGCAGCGCCTCCGCCGAGTTTTCACCCGAATTCGCCAGGCAGGCCTCAAGTTACATCCAGCCAAATGTGTCCTGGCCGCAAAAACCGTCGCGTTTCTAGGCCATACCATTTCCCAAGCAGGAATTTCCCCAGACCCCGACAAGCTGCGTGCCATAGCGGACATACCACCTCCGCAGGATGTCCACGGCATCCGTGCCTTTTTGGGGCTCGCATCCTACTACCGCCGCTTCGTGAAGGGGTTTGCACAGATTGCTAAACCTCTTCACGATCTGACGAGGAAAGGGGAACCTTTCCTCTGGACAGAGGACCGACGAACCGCTTTCCAGCAGCTGAAAGACAAGCTTATCTCGGCCCCCATCGTGGCCTTCCCCGACTATGCCCTCCCTTTTCGCCTCTACACAGACGTCTCCCTTGACGCCATTGGCGCTGTTCTAGCCCAGGTACAGGCCGGTCGGTAACACATTATTGCTTGTGCCAGCCGCACACTGAACCCGGCCGAGAAAAATTATGCCGCCACCAAGCGAGAATGCCTCGGCATAATCTGGTCCCTCCAATATTTTAGATCTTACCTTTCCGAGACCCAGGTCACTATAATAACCGACCACCAATCACTCCAGTGGCTGCGACAATCGGACTCCCAGAACGCTCAAACCGTCCGATGGCGTGACACCCTAGAGGAATTCCAATACGAGATCTCATACAGACCCGGGAAGCTCCACACCAACGCAGATGCCCTCTCCCACCTTCCCATCCGCGCGATCCAACCAGACCAGGACCTGCTAGAACTCTGGCACCACAAGGAACGCCCCCCCTGGTTTCCAGCCTACCTGTTTCCCAAATTGTGCCGACAGGGTGACCACCCTTTAACCCCGTCTGGACACATCCTCTTGGCCCCCGATGCGACACGTGACACCCTGCGCCAGTTACACGCCCACAACGGCATCCATTTGGGCACAAAAAAATTGCTACAGGTTTAATGACGTCTACTGGGCCCCGAACCCCTCCACTCTCGCCAAGGAAATTATTCAAGCTTGCCGCGCCTGCGCACTCGGGAAAGACATTACCCGGACCGCCGGGCCTTCTGGCCATATCACCGCCCACAAACCCTGGCAGCTCCTAGCAGTCGACGTGGTAGGACCTCTCCCTCCTAAATCGGGATATAAGTACGTGATCACTTTTGTCGACACGTACTCCAAGTTCGTAATAGCCTGCCCTGCTAAAGAACATCACGCCGTCGCTGTCGCCGATGCCTTGCTCCGACACGTTTTTCCCTACTTTGGCATTCCCCAGGCCATCCATTCCGACAATGCCCCCGAATTCTCCGGGAAAGTCTGGGAAGAGCTGGCCAGGATTTTTGGATACGAAATCTCCCACTCCTCACCATATTGGCCTCAAGGGAACGCGGTATGTGAACGCAGCCATCGTACCTTGGCAAATCAGCTACGGACCAGAATCGAGGCTACAAAAGACAACGATTGACCAGCACACGTCAAAATCGTCCATTGGGGCATGAATTCGTGCCCCCGAGAGGACAGGGTTTCCCCCCACGAAAGGATCTTTGGCGAAACCCCCCTCCTACTACCTTTACGCCATCACCTGCAGCCGCCCACCTCCGCCCCTGCAACGGACCCGCTACACTTGCTAAAAAGGCGGGTATACCACCTACAGCGGAACTTAGATCTTGGACCCGACACAGCCGCCAACCCCTACAAGCAGGGTGACACCGTGGTCATCGCCCAACTCCCCACTCCCCACAAACTTGCCCCCCGTTTCACGGGCCCCCACACCATCACCAAGATCCCCAACCCTTACCAGGTGGTCGTGGACTACCACGGCACTCCCCGTACCCTCCGAAACCGACACGTGCGCCCCTTCCACACGCCCATTCCCCCCGCCCCGACCCCACCCCCCAACCCCACACGTCTCCCGCTCCACCCTCTACAACCACATATGAGTGCTACATCTCCTCCTCCCCTTCCCCCTCTCCCCCCCTACCACCTCCGCCTCTCCTGCCCCAGGCACCTCACCTGACGTCTCCCCCGCCACCCCCCCTCCCCCTCGCCCCACCCATCCGTGGCTTGCCCCTCAGCCCTCACTCTCCCATCTCCGGCCCCTGCCGCCACCCCCTCCCCTCAGCCCATCACCACCCCTTCCGCCCACACCACCACCCCTTCACCACAACCCTCTTCCACCCCCCTTCCCCTGCCCACCACCCGGACGCCCACTCCACCAATACCACGTCCTACCACGCCCACGGCACGAAAGACAACACGCCCACACCTAACGCCCACCTCCCCCCCACCCCTACCTGCACCACCACCACCCCTTCACCACCACCCCCTTCTCCCCCCCTTCCCCTGCCCACCACCCGTACGCCCATTCCACCAATACCGCGTGCTACCACGCCCGCAGCACGAAAGACAACACACCCACACCCAATGCCCCCCTCCCCCACCACCCCTACCCTCACCACCACCACCACCCGCTCGGGCCGCCTTCACGCCCACCCGCCCGATATTCCCACACCCCTACACCACCCACCTCCCCGCGACTTCACACTGTCCAGCTACATCGGGCCCAAATCCCTCCTACCTGTACTCCCCAGAGACTCAACGCCGCATTACTACCGCATAAAACCCGGCCTTCACCCACTCTGTCCGGCATTCCACCTCCAACCACACCGACAACCACACCAAGCAACATGAGGATTAAGCGAGCTGTATGGGCCCCTTCCTTTGCCAAGAACCACCGGCTCCGCGGGCCCCACCACCTGTTAAATATCCTCAAGCACACCACCACCCCCTCCGCCCTCTTCCTCACCTATGACCAAGCACAAGAGGAAAATTCTTACACTGCCACCTGGCAGCACACACTCCGACACCTCCAGTCCGTCTACACCACCTCCAACACTCTAGCATTCCACCTCCAGCCACAGGGACGTGACTTTTTTCAAGAACACGGTGGTGAAATGCGTGGCTTTGACAGATACAATACTCCGGAATATTCCGGAGAATACCGTAGTATCCCCGACATCGAGGCGGACCAGGAGCAGTGGAGTTCGCCCTCAAGAATGCCGACACCCCCACTCGGACCCCACGGGGTAGCCGCCGCCAGCCACCACCACTCCGGGCAACAACGGCGTACGTCAGCCCGGGCCGTGCGCCCTTGTGACACTCAACCACCACGCTGCCGCCACCGTAGGCGAAAGACACTATCTTCGTGTGGTGGAATCACCGAGTTAGCTAGGGGTGGAGTCAGAAACTATACTCCAGGCAGTGCCCCTAAGGTAGAGACGATCTATGGTCGCTCTGATAGTGCTAAGGTAGAGACGATCTATGGTCGCTCCCATAAAAACCCGGTAGAGACGATCTGTGGTCGCACCCATAAAACTCAGGTAGAGACGATCAACGGTCGCTCCCTCAGCACCCCGGTAGAGACGATCAATGGTCGCTCCCCTAAAAACAAGGTAGAGACGATCTATGGTCGCTCCCATAAAAATCAGGTAGAGACCATCAATGGTCGCTCCCTGAAAGCTCAGGTAGAGACGATCAACGGTCGCTCCCTCAGCACTCTGGTAGAGACGATCAACGGTCGCTCCCCTAAAAACAAGGTAGAGACGATCTATGGTCGCTCCCATAAAAATCAGGTAGAGACCATCAATGGTCGCTCCCTGAAAGCTCAGGTAGAGACGATCAACGGTCGCTCCCTCAGCACTCCGGTAGAGACGGTCAATGGTCGCTCCCCTAAAAACAAGGTAGAGACGATCTATGGTCGCTCCCATAAAAATCAGGTAGAGACGATCAATGGTCGCTCCCTGAAAGCTCAGGTAGAGACGATCAACGGTCGCTCCCTCAGCACTCCGGTAGACACGATCAATGGTCGCTCCCCTAAAAATCAGGTAGAGACGATCAATGGTCGCTTCCCTAAAGCTCAGGTAGAGACGATCAATGGTCGCTCCCTCAGCACTCCGGTAGAGACGATCGATGGTCGCTGCCAGGGTATAGTGAGGAGAAAGACGTCTCCACGACCGGAGGTTGAACTCCAGGGGCCTCACTCCGGGAATTCTCGGAGAGACCTCCCTGTTTCCCCCGGCCTCTGTTCCCTACGCGTGGCCCTTGAGAAGACCCACCTGTCGGGCCCCCGTGACAGCCGCCGCCGCAGTCCTCCCCTGACGGCGCCCCTGCTCGTGGGAGACCGCAGTCCGTCGCCTCTTCCGGCCCGCCCTAGGACACCCGGGCGAGACCTCACCACGCCCCCGCGACGCCGGGACCTGACCCAGAGGTTCCTAGACCTCTTCGGCCCCAGTCCCAAGGGCCTTACACCGGAGCCCAGTCCGGGAACCCCCGGACGTGAGAGGACGCCCTCGCGAGTCGCCCCGTGCCCTCTCGGCTCGCCCCACCCTGACGACGCCCTCAGTCCGACCGGAACACCAATGATGTGTCCGTGTTTCTCTTCATGAGGAAACACGAGTGATCGTGTAATAATCGTGAAGTAGGTTAAGTGTGACTCCTTTTCTCTTAGAATAAGTATGGTGCAGTAATTTCATGTAATCTCCATTGGGGTAAACCAGGACATAATACCCCGTTGAAGCACGAGAACGTGGGTTGAGACCTCAAGTGAAAATACGTGCGAGTGTCATCCCGAAGTTTTCTAAGGACATATCTCTAGAGCCCGGAGAAAGACTAAAATATTATTTGAGTGCTATTGGCTAAGCTCTGAGTAATATAGTGGAATAGTATTTACGAGTGTTCCGACTTTGTTACGCGTTGGGAAGTGAGGGTCTACATAACATATCGGGGAGATGTGTAATGCATAAGTTGTGCCGACAGAAACCTAGTGTCACCAAAACAACAAGGACGGCGAGTAATAACGATATTCCCCTGCTCCGCACGCTATTCCTAAAAACTCTCTCCATTCCTCACTCCCGCTCTTAAAGTCAAATAAGAACCAGAGTTAATTGCCAAAGAATCTTCACCAACAGAAAACACCTAAACTCCCTTGCTAATATCGGGCATCCTTAAATATTACCATAACTTCCTCCTCGCCGTTTTAAGTCACTCTCCGTGTCTCCCCTACCTCCTCTTGGTGGATCACAACCCCCCCCCCCTTCTCCCCTCACGCGCTCCGCGCGCATGGGTATTTACTGCACTCCTAGTACTAAGATTTGTTGTATTGTCATTAGTATCTAGAAAGCTAGTATCCTGCGAGATACACAATATTTTAGATAAGGTTTTTGTATTGCTCTATATTGTGATGTAATGTCTACTGAAGTGTCCTGTGTCTGACTGAAGTAATACACGTGTATGGTGTTGCCGAAGGTTTTTATGTCCTACTTCTCTTCATTGCACTAGCTCCGGTCTCGAAAGAGGACCCCGCTCCGCGTTGAGTTGAATTGGGACGAGAAGTCGAGCCAAATTCAACTCAGCATTACAATGACAGTGTTCACAAATTCTCTCCCGTTATCACTGTGCAAAATACATGGCGCTCCAAACATTAAAAAAATGTCAACAAGGTGATATGCAACTTCTTCGGCGCGTTTACACTGCAATGCATGAAGTATTAAAAGTTTTGTTAAATGATCTTGGTATACCATTATGAACTTATATATTCCATCTGGTAGTGTCTGCATGTCTATTAGGTCCACTCGACACCGACTATTCAGCTCGGAATGTAAGATAGGTTTGGAAACCAATCTTTTTTTTTTCTTTTTTGTTTTCTTGCTTGGGCACACTTCACACATAGACAAGAAGAGCATAATAATATCAGATGTAACATTTGCATATTTCTAGCAATTTCACATTTCAGTCTGTCTCGACCACCATGACCGATAGCTAAATGAGATTTTTTAACTCATTGGATCCCAAGGGTGCTGGGCGAGGCATGGCGCTGGGTGGGTACCAAGCGTACCGCCCTCCGCCTATCGGCTCATAGTTGCGAAGCTCATAGGTCCCTGCCCGGGGATTCCCTACTTTACAAAGCCTTGAAAAATCCCAGTTCTGTCCAGTATTCCGGACACCGGGCTCCAATGGGTTCATTACCTCAAATATCTCAGGAGCAGGCAAGTAGTAACGAACTTCATCTTTGTTACTTTTAGCAATCAGTTTCTGAACACCACCAGTTTCAATAACATCAAACTGCTTTAGTCTTCTGTACTGTAAAGTAGTTTTCTTCTCAGCAGTTTTCGTATCTTTCACCTCCTGGAGAAGTGAAGCATACTTGTTAAAATGCCCGCCGTGCCCGCCGCCGGACCTCTCACCTCACCACCCCCCACCCCAACACCCGGGCCCCACCCCACCACCACCCCAGGAGGACACAACGGTGGGGTTAGTGACCCCGATCAAGAGGGTCACCAGGACATCACGATCCTGGGCCCTTGTTCCCCGCAATTGCCCCAGCCCCAGGTGACCAGGGAAAGGAAACTACATTGCGGGCGGAGCAATGGTCGTCAGAATAGGGGTGGGACTGAACAAGTTTCAGTCCCAGGTAACACCGTATTGACGGCTTTGTTACACCCTCTAGGGCAGGAGGCCCAAGGGCAGGAGGCCCAAGGCTACGGCCTAACAAAGTGTACAAAGGGTAAGGCGACCCAAGGCTCCGGCCTTAGTTCACCAGAGAGAGAGAGTTGCCCCAGTGCATCCCTCTCTTGCTGTTCTCCCCTTCAGGAGCAACACCGCGCCGACGGTCTATTTACGTGGCAGGGAAGAAGCGGCCTTGTACGCCCTTCAGTTGTTCCTGATCAGACAAATCGGCTTCCGGCTACGGCCAGAGTACGGACCAGGGTAAAGAGCCCCTGCTACCGTACGTGTAGCCCTTCCCTATTATGGGAGCAACACCGCGCCGACGGTCTATATACGTGGCGGGGAAGGAGCGGCCTTGTACGCCTTCAGTTGCTCTCAGTAAAACGGGTAGGCACTCGGCTCCGGCCGGGGCACATACCAGGGTAGAGAAGCACCTGAAGGTAGTTTCAGTTCGTACTGGAGAGAGTGTGGCCTCTGTGCCCCTCACTCCAGCTTGTCCCCTACTACGGGAGCAACACTGCGCCGACGGTCTATATACGTGGCGGGGAAGGAGCGGCCTAGTACACCCTTCAGTTGTTCCTCGTACGCCGGGCAAGTCCACGGCTACAGCCAGAGTACGTACCAGGGTAAGGCGACCCAAGGCTCTGGCCTCAGGATGTACTAGAGAGGACACGAGTGACGTGAGTCCTTCTCCAGCCTCTTTCCCTTGTGGAAGCCCTTCGTTACCACCCGGGAATATAGCCCCGGAGGAGACGCTAGAGTGGCGGCAAGGCCCGATATCGGACTTACCGCCCACGCCCGGGAGTTCCTTGTTCCTGCCCGAGCCCCGAAGGAGATGCTGCCGCAGCCCAGTCCTGACGGCGCCTCTCTCCCTTGGTGCCCGCAGTACCAGGACACCCAGGCCAGACTCTCCAGCTCCTGACGAAGGCGATCCGGGCTCCCTCACTCCACAGAGCCAAAGACGACAGGCCCGACTACTCTGGCTGTTTGGTCCCAGTCCCGAGGGCCACCTATCAGGTCGAGGCCCCCAGACCAGAGGGCCTTCCTGCACCACACTGACGCGGCCCCAGCACGAGGGCTGCCTATCAGGTCGAGGCCTCCAGACGGGAGAGCCTCCCTGCACCCCACCTACGAGTGTGACCCAGAGGGAACGTTACCCAGGAGATATAGGAAAATAGTGATTCTTCCCCCCCTGTGTCAAGAACAAGTCGGAAAACAAGAACAGTGAACAGTGACTAAGTGAAGAACAGTGTAGTTGATAGTAGCCCACAAGAACTCAGTGTTGGCAGGGCAGAGAATGAACTTTATTGTAACTATCCCAGTCCCCCCATATAAGAGAACTTTCTGTGAACACCTGAGGTAAGGGTGCGTGGGCCCGTCAAAAGCCTGAGTGTGAGTGTCGCCGTGACAAGGTGACGATGTCAAGTGTCGCTATCCGCACCCTACCTCATTTATAGTAATATTTCCCATACAGACTCCCAATCTTGTTTATTCCCTTTGTGAACCATTCTGTATATATCCTGCCTAACAGTGACGCATAAACAATACCATAGATAAGTCAAGATCTCCCTGTATGAACATTGTAGTGTGTGCTAAGTGTAACTCTATTTATTGGTGCTGAATATTAACTCTGTCTCTGTTCCCCTGTATCTCAAATATCACTCTACGTGTATTGTTACGGTTAGAATTAAGGTAATAGATGTGTTAAGGTATACTGCCTGGTTTTTATGTCCTGTTCCTTTGTTGGTGCTTTACTTCCGGTCTAGAAAGAGGACCCCGCTTCAGTAGCTAATGTTTTTACGACGAGAAGTCGCCATAAAAACACCAGCATAACACTGGTGGCAAGCGGTGGTTCTGGATCCGAGTAAAAGCACGGAGGAACGATAAAAAGGAAACTTGCACAATGGCAGCCAAACTGCACATCCAATTACCAAGATTCAACCCGGACCAATGCGACATAGAAGTATAACTAGATATGGTCAAACCCCTCCTAGACATAGGGTTCGACTCAGACAGAGGAAAAATTGCAGTCTCATTACCTAACCTGGGAAAAATAATTGCCACTGTCACACCAAAAATCGTCCCAGAACTGTCATGGGATTAATTCTCACAAATAGTGAGACAGGCTTTCACGCCATCAATAGGCAGAGTCGTCGCCCTCTCTCAACTTGACGCCCTCACCTGTGACGGGAACCTGGATGACACATATGTCCAGGCTCGGCGCCTCGTCAGCGCCGCTTATCCCGAGGCACCTACAAATGCCCGAGGTATACATACATTTAATGCCCTGCTGAGGATTCTCCCTAGCACAGTCAGGGAGCACTTTTCAATCTATGATCCCTCAGGGGACATGGAAAACGACCTGCAACTCGTCAGACGTCTCCTCGCCGCCTGGCCCATACCACAACCACTCCACGCGGTGACAAGATTCCTGACGAAACACAACCCTCCACCCAAACCTAAGCTGCTGCCTCACCAGCCAACTACAGAGCCAACTCCTACTGTGCCCAGGGCTTACCCGCAGAAAAAGCACCCCAACCCCAAGGAACAAGGCAATCTCATCACTATTAATCCTTGGGAGTTCACGGCCTGCAGTCGCACCTGCCCACTGCACGACATAAGAGAACAGCTAAAGGCTAGCAGGTGCAGAAACTTTCACCAAGAGTGCAAGAAAGTCTCCTCCCTAGATGACGACGCTCCGGAAGACGACGCACCGCCAACACTCTACTCGGGAACAGACGACGACGACCACGATGACCCCACTCCTCAGCAGATGGATTATTAGGCTTTCCCCCGCACCTCCCCACGGTGGCGGGGGCCACCTCACATAGCTACAGACCCCCAGTCTACAACAAGATTTGGCTGAACGGGGTCAAGGCACGATTACTGGTAGATACGGGAGCAGCCAGATCGTGCCTCTACTCCCACTTCTACTCCCGCCACACCTCTGCATTTGGCCCCCTTCTCCCCACTTCAGCCAACCTCGTCGATGCGGGGGATGGCCCCCTGCCTATCCATGGGGAAACACGGGCCCTTCAAACCAACACCCACCAACGAGTATCCACTAACCACCCATTCATCATATTCGACTCGACATGCGATCAATATGATGGATATATTGGGCTGGACCTTCTCCAAAAACTCCACACCGCCATTGACTGCCATCAGCGCCGCCTCCACTTCAGTCCAGCCCACCCCAACCAAGCATCAATCAACAAGAAAAAAAATTCTCATCGAAGAAAAAGCAAGAACACCACCCCCCCCTCACCACGCAAACACACACAACCCCCGAACACTCACCTGCCCCAACCCACCTGTACATCTGACCCCAACCCAACCTCACGCAATGCCTCACTTCATCCCCCTCCATCACCACCCCCCACCACACATCAACTGGACCCCTCCCCATCTTTTCCTGCCACTATCGCCTCCTCAATCACCATTCCACCCCACCATGAAGCTTGGGTAAAACTGAACAGACCTTCAGGTACCTCCGTCCTCTTCTCACCATCCATCCCCACTGGACCACTCTCCTCCTGTTTAGTAAGCCCCACCTTCCTTCCCCCACATGCCCATGAAATCTGTATCGCCAACCTCGCCACAACCCCACTAACCCTACCAAGAAGACTCATCATTGGCGACACAGAAGAAGCTGAACCATGCCAAGCACCACCCCCGGACCATCCCACTCTCCCTGACCTACCATCACACCTATCCCCTTCCCAAACCAACAGCTTCCGACAACTCCTCCTGGACTTTCAGGACCTATTCTCCTCCGGCCCAACCGACCTTGGCCACACTACCTATCTCAGCCATGAGATACACATGACCGGACCTCCAATTCGCCAACCATCACGACGAAAAAATCCAAAACAATGGGCAGAAGAAGACCGGCAGGTCCAGGATATGCTTGATGCCGGCGTTATCTCCAACTCCACTAGCCCATGGTCCTCACCTGTTGTACTCGTACGGAAGAAAGCTGGGACTATGCGCTTTTGCGTAGACTACCGCCGAGTCAACGATCTCACTATCAAAAACGCTATGCCCCTACCAAGAATCGATGACTCGCTTGACTCCCTACATGGGTCGACCTGGTTCTTGACCCTAGACCTGCAATCGAGTTATTGGCAAGTCCCTGTACACCCCGACGACAAACACAAAACCGCCTTCTCAACATCAAACGGGAAGCATTATGAATTCAATGTTCTTCCCTTCGGACTCTGCAATGCCCCTGCCACATTCTCCCGCCTGATGGAGTCAGTTCTCAGCGGACTAACCTGGGAGACTTGTTTGGCGTATCTGGACGACGTCATCGTTTTCAGTCATACCTGGGCCGACCACCTCCACTGCCTCAAACAAGTGTTCCACCGTATACGCCAGGCAGGACTAAAACTAAAACCAACAAAGTGCGTTTTGGCCGAGAGATCAGTCTCTTTCCTTGGACATGTAATTAACACTGAAGGCATCTCCCCGGACCCAGAAAAACTACGTGCAATCGCCGACATTCCCCTACCTCGTGACGTGCACGAAACTAGAGCCTTCCTAGGCCTAACATCATACTACAGGCGGTTCGTCAAAGGATTTGCAGATATCGCCAAACCCCTACACGACCTAACAAAAAAATGCGAGCTGTTCGTATGGACCAAACGAAGAAAAACTGCATTCACCACCCTCAAGTCCAAGTTAACCTCTGCCCCAGTAGTTGCTTTCCCAGATTACAACCTCCCATTCCGCCTGTATACCGACGTATCACTCATCGCCATAGGGGCTGTCCTTGCACAAGTACAAGATGGCCGTGAACATATCATCGCCTGTGCCAGCCACACCCTAAATCCTGCAGAAAGAAACTACGCGGCCACCAAATGCGAGTGCCTGGGAATCATCTGGTCCCTCGAATACTTCCGCTCCTACATCTCAGGCACCCATGTGATAGTCATTACGGACCACCAATCCCTGCAATGGTTACGTCAGTCAAACACCACCAACGCACAACTTATACGATGGCGAGAAACACTCGAGGAGTATGATTTCGAGATCTCATACCGACCAGGCAAACTCCACACAAACGCCGACGCCCTGTCCCGTCTACCAATCAATGCAATCTCGACAGAGCCAGACCTAGTCCAAATGTGGCACAACAAACAATGCCCTACCTGGATCCCACCGAACACATTTGCTAAACTCCACCCACATGGCGAACACCTGTTCGATCCAAACGGACACATCGTCCTAAGCCCCACCACTGCCCATGACACTATGCTCCACCTCCATGCCCATAACGGCATCCACCTGGGAACTAAAAAACTCCTACAAGTCTTTACCGACATGTACTGGACCCCTAACCCATCCACCATCGCCAAGAACATTATACAATCCTGCCGAGCCTGTGCTTTGGGAAAGGACATCACCCATACACCCGGCCCTTCAGGAAAATTAACAGCACAGAAACCGTGGCAACTACTTTCCTTAGACGTCGTCGGCCCCCTCACACCCAAAGCAGGGTACAAATACATAATCACATTCGTGGATGTGTATTCAAAGTTTATCATCGCATGCCCCGCTAAAGATCACAGTGCAGTATCAGTTGCCGATGCCCTCACCCGCCATGTCTTCCCATATTTTGGTATTCCCCAAGCACTGCACTCAGATAATGCCCCAGAATTTACTGGAAAAGTCTGGGAAGAACTGGCGAGCATATTCGGATACCACATCTCCCACTCATTCCCCTACTAGCCCCAAGGTAACAGCATCTGCGAGAGAAGCCATCGCTCCCGCATGAACCAGGTCCTCACACGCATTATGCAAACAGGGAACGAAGACTGGCCTGCCCATGTCAAAATTATCCAATGGGGTTTAAAAAGTCGTCAACTGTGCATGGTTAAAGAACTTATGGACTGTTTGTTAGGCTGAGAGTGCAGGTGTGACGTACAGTATATCCTCCATGAATCCCTTCTAAGCTGCCTAAAATAAGAGACATCCTCGTACTGGAAGGGTGAATCAACACTAAACGGATACATATGGAAGAATAAGCCAAAGAATTTCCATAAAAATAATCAAATATGGCGTACTAATGCTGTGAATTTTACCCTTCACTACGGGGACATCATTTTCCGTTGTTCTTGCTGTCTCCAGAGGCTTTACCCAGGGAGGCAGCCTAGTTGTGATGGCGTTAGTGAAGGCTGTATCCATCACCTTCATTTCGAAAAGTTTCTCATACGCTGAAATAGAAAAAAGTATGGAATTAGCGGAAATATAATACACATCAACATATTGAAGTGGTTATCCCTTCAGTCTGATGTAATGTTCATAGTATTGTTTGCCACGACATGACGATTTTTATGTAGCTTTCGAAAGATCTTACGTATTCAAGGGGTTAATGAAGACTATAATCTGACCCTTTCAGTTTGGGAAGTCTATAGTAAGCTGAGGAAAATCGTCTGAAGGCAGTATGAATACAATGAAAATGTGTCATCGGCGTTAAGGTGTTAAAACGTTTGGTGGGAATCTCAAACCAATGGTAGTGCCATGATGTCTTTGTATAATTCATTCTTGCCACCGTCACATGGTTTTAGGCAGTTCAGGGAAAAGCTATTATTGGCAAGGGGATTAAAAAAAAACCTTCATTAACCTCTTCAATCCAGTGATACTTTCAATTATGTTCTTGCTGCAACTAGGCGATTTAATTAAGGTTGGAGAGATTAGGTGTGGCCATGGTTAACCTCTTCAGTGCCAGAGGCCCTTCCTTATTTGAATACAATATTTGGTATTACCCGAGTAGTCTATATAACACGTAATCGGATCAAGAGATTAACCTCTTCAAAATAATGACATCATTTTCATCGCCAGTGTATTGTAACACCACGTGCGCACACCGAGAGTTTTTGTGTAAATTTATCTGATTTTTTTTTTTATCCGATTTTAGCTAAATTTGGTGGTAATATTAAAAAAATAGCCAAGAGGTGAAACCATTGTTTTTGAAAAAGGTTCATCGAGGGTGAAGGTCACATGGCGAGGGGATATACTGGATGAGTCCCTGGCTTAAGGGAAATACAATGTTGTATTAAATCTGTCTTGCCCAGTGGCTCACGGGTAAGGGCAAGAACGCCAGAGAACTCATTTAGAAGGTCCAACAATCTTTCTCTGTGAGCGATATATTGGTCCCACTAACTATCTATCTATATCTATCTGTCTATCTATATCTATCTATCTATATATATATGTCATCATCATCATCAGCCGTTTGAGTATCCACTTCAGGACCGGCCTATCCTGGCCAAAGTGGGGACGATACAACCTATGTATCTCTACCAAGTGGCTTAGGCTGTCTGGTAGAGATTGTATGTAGGGTGAGATGTGCTTGTAAGTGTGACTGTAATGTTGGGGAGGCATTGGATGTGTGTGTAGTCTGTGAACCAAGTGTAATCAGCCCGCGCAAGCCGACTGGGTGCAAGCATACTTTATAGTATACGACACTGGTTCAACCCCAGCACCCCTTATGTCCGCCAAAGCAGTACTTGGCCGGGTGAACACTCCCAAAGTTTATTACCCTGGCAGGGCGCGAACCCTGGTTCTTCCATGTACGGAAACGCACACTCTACCACTGTACCAAAGAGGCTCCATATATATATACTCATATATATATACAGTATATTATACCATCTACTAAATATTCATTTTTAATTATTATTATATGTGGTAGATGGTGGGGACCATCATCCATTCACTTGATGTAGTGCTGTCTACTTCTTCCTTAGCCTTTATCAATCTTTTTCTGTGCCTGCCCTCCTCTCTTCCTATTTCTCCCATTTTTCCTGTCACTTCTTATTGCTTTTCATTCCTTTACAGTTGGCTTTACATTGAGTGACAAGGCAAATGGTTTCCTGTAAGCCAAGAAACCATTTACAACGCTGGGTGGTAACCATATAACCAAACCATACGTGCTCCCTATGTGTCAACAAGTTGGTTGGCGGAGGGTTAATGCACCTCTCCGTAAAACAAATAACTCAGTCAAATGACCACCCCTTACGGGATTGTGGCGTCTGGCGATAGATAGATAGATATTATTATTATTATATAGGTAGATACTGTGTTAATTGTTCATACATTAATTCATCATACAAGGTGGCAACCCTATGTGCCAATATCTCGTGGTGACAGATCTTCTAGCGTCAGCATTGCAGCACCCGGGCTCTAACGCCATGAGTGCAACAGATTCTCTTAGCCACCGTCAGGGCAGACTGTCTCCTTACGCCGTCCTGGCCAAGACCTGTATTTCTTAGGCTGTACATAACTGTAAGAAGTATAGTCTGCAAAGTATCATCTCCAGTTTGAACTACCCTGAAAACGAAGTGGACTAACACCTTCAGTATTATCACAGCTCGACCCGCTATAACCAACTTAAATAGTTTTGACTCGATGTAGACCAAACTCGGTAGAAGGGCTAAGGTTCAGGGATGGATGACGTGATTCAGTTTTGAGAAAAATCAGAAGTCAGGGTCAAAGAGCAGGGTCAATAATCGACCTGTGCATGTCTCTGTGAACAATGTAACTAAAATAGTTCTGGCCAGGTTTAGACCAAAATTAGTGGAAAAACTAAGGTCAGCTAAGGGTTTATTTTTCAAAATTATAAAAGTAGGTCAAAGGTCAAGGTCACATGGTAAGGTAAGCTTAAATAATTTTTATCCACTGCAGACCAGACTTGGATGAATGGTTTAGGATCAGGCAATGATGAGAGGATTTGATTTCAGGAAGAATCAGTCATAATAGGGGCAAGGTCAAATGATAGACCTTATAACTGAATAACTGATATTCAGCCAATGATTAAGAGGTTCGATTTTGAGGACAGTAGGTCAAAGGTCAAGGTTACAAGGTAAGGTCGACTCAGGTTTGATACGATCCGAACCAGTCCTGGTGCAACCACGAATACCAGGCATGAATGAAGTGACGCGATTTTAGACCAATAAGCCGGAGGCCAAGGTCATGGGGCAAAGTCAGCTGTTTGACCTTTGGACCAATTGCAGGGCGCGCTGTTACACTTGTTATGTAATTCTTGCCTCCGTCAGATGATTTATTGGAGTTTTCAGGAGACCTAGAACCTTTTAAGCATTTTTTGGTTATTATCACTTCTACGAAAAAAGAAATCCACAAACGTTGAAGGTTAGTAAAACGCATGTGAAAAGTTAGAATAGCAGAAATCAACTCGCACGGAAAATCGCCTGTAGGTTTAGACGAATCTTAACCAAATACTGTTATCCGTGTGGTGTGTACGAGAGAGAGAGAGAGAGAGAGAGAGAGAGAGAGAGAGAGAGAGAGAGCATTTTTTTACACGTTGTCGTTCCAGTTCTTCAGGTTAAACTGTTGCCACGCTCAGGTATTCCGGCGGTGTTGCTCATAGCCCAGTTTCTCTTACCTTGGACTCTGATCTCTATTCTCTGCTTGCAACCCATTCACTTTAAGGCAGGCACGGTGCACAAGCATGGGGGAGGGGTTGGGTGCAGGTAGGCACAGGAGGGGAAGGGAAGGCATGGAGTGGTTGAGTGAGGTGTGGGAGTGGAATATAGACGGTGAATTGGATGAAGTGGAAGAAAGCTGAAGCGTAATGTCAATCGAACACACGAGGATTATTAAGGAAGATAATATGTACAAAGATTTAATTATTCCCAAGAATATAACATGCAACCATCAGATTTACATCCAGACCTCCATTTGTACTGCTGGCTGAACAGGGACAAGAGGAAGAAAACTATATTTACACTCTGACTAGCTACAGCTTGAAGGAGAAGAGATGCAGTGGTGAAGGTGGGGAGAAGATAGGTGGGGTGAGGTTCTGTGGCTGCTGTTGTAGGTATCCTGTCACCAGCTCACCTCCTCCTATTCCTCTGTGATCTGAGCTGCACGTCTAGCCCTACCCACTCATATTCTGGTGATTCCGTCCTTCACTTTTCCACAAGCGTCTCAAAACGTTCATTACAGCATTTCCTTCGGTAACCACAGGAAGAGGCTGTGGTACACATGTTTTCGCACTTGATCATCATTTCTGACTCCGCTGAAAACAGTTTGTTTTCAGTGCTTCAGAAACTCTTTTGTTCCATCTTTTAACCCGGCAAAATAATCCACAAGAATATCTCTGAATTTTAAACGTACAACAGATTACTTAATCATCTCCAAGCATCCTTGGGGGATCTCACAAGGGACCTATCATGGGTGGATCGTATTACCTTGCAAGAATCAGTTCCCAAAGATTGGATTTCCTGAAACGACCTTTTTTTTTATGTTAATCTACGAGGTCTTTGTCCGTCCGTGTGTTGAGTACTGCTGTCATGTGTTGCACTGACTACAAACAGGATGGAATCAATGGTTTTTATTCTCTTCAGCTTATCTTCCCTTACTGACTCCTTTCAGCCTCTCTGTCTGTCTGTCTGTCTCTGTCTCTCTCTCTCTGCCGATGTTACATCACTCTCCCCCTACTATCGCATTTTGAATGTCACTGGTCATGTGAACTGTCTACTTGCATGCCTTCCACACTGCAGCGGCAACTCACACTCAACCTCTTCTTGTCTGACTCTGATGAATGAGTTAACTGATACTCTCAGTTTTCTTACTTACGAGTATGCAGTTGGTCAGCTCAGGAACTATCGGCCCCTGTCTGTATTTTCCCTTCCCTGTGACGTGCAGTCTGTTCACTGCAGTGTGCTATGGTATCTCGGAATGAACTGGGCTTGATATTACCCCACTTTTATTTTTTCCTGGGGAGGACAGTTTTTTGCTGTCATCCACCCTTTACCTTTATTTTTTCAGTATTTAAATATAGATGGTGTCTTCAGGTCCCCAGAGTGGAGATATCACGAGATACTGCGAGGTTCATGTCTGCCCATGTCTCTTTCAGCGTCTGTTAATGTATCATTATTTCTTTCACACACACTAGTATTTCTTTCATTCCCAGTGTAACCATCTGTATCGTTATCTCTCTCTCTCTCTCTCTCTCTCTCTCTCTCTCTCTCCAGAATATAGATAGACAGATAGATAGATAACCTTCAATAGCTCTTTCACTGCTGGTCACCATTGTGGATAAAATCATACTGAGGTGGCAAAAATAAACGATAATAGTACGCCATGGTGGTGAAGTGGTTCAGTGTCTTTGGTAACCTGGAAAGTGCTCTTTGTGAGCGCTTGACGAGCTAGCGGGTGTTTGTACCTACGCCTATCGTCATTAATTTCTTCTTGGTGTAAAGTTTCAGCATTTCTGGCTAGGTATTTAAACAGTAACAGAAGAATAATTGAGCTAAAATGTTTACTCACATTTACTTTCTCTCACGTTTTCTCTCTGGATGTTCATATAGTGAGGCGCCGTAGCATTTATCTCACGTGCTTGTTCAAGTCTCTGCTTCCGACTTATATACCGTGTCAAAGAAACGCTTGGCTATTGATCAAAGGATAAAACCCAGAAATGGGGCGATTACCCTTGTTGATTTCACCCCGTGAACATAGAAAAAACGTTCATGTAAAATTATAAGCGAAATATCTGATATTTATTTGTGAGAATTCATGTAAGAAAACATAGTGTTACAACAGGATATCTTTTTTAATTCGATTTCATTTTGGAGTATGTCCGTTGAAGCCCTCGGTACATTCCCTTGGAAAGCTGGGATTCCAAGGGGTTTCTATTGTCTCATGAGTAAATGTATAGCTAAAAGCAAACTTTATTGAATGTATCTACTATCTGCTGAACAAATCTCTTCTCTATCTCACATAGTAGAAAAATTATTAGCCTCGGAAAACTATCGCGGTCGGACCGTGTCGTGTCGGGCCGCTCATTTCTCAGCTGAACGTAAACATCGCTTCCATACACTTACTCGTTTCGCTCGCTCGTAAATAGTGAGATGGATGCGCAGCTGCGGACGCTGATTATTTCATTTGGCCACGGATGAGTGTCAGCTGTTTCGTGCTGCTCACTTAACACATTGATTTTTAAAGTTCGTGGAGAGAGAAGCAGTTGAGACAACACTTTTGATGTTGATTGCGCAATACACTTTTTTGGTAGGATTTCAGCATTTGAATAATTTATGGACACACACACACACACACACACACACACACACACACACACACACACACACACACACACACACACACACACACACACACACACACACACACACACACCACCACCACCACCACCACCACCCGGCCTCAGCTAACCCTTCCTCACCGTGTGCCAAGACCGCGGCAGCCTTAAAGACGAGGGTGTGGGTGCCGTGTACGTGTCTGTCCTGCCACGTATTTCCACCCTTATATCCTATTCTGTGGAGCCATGACCTTTCTCGCTCTCACCTCTGACCTCTCAGTACGGGGGTGTTCTGGCCCTTCTAAAATCTAGCGCGGTTGATTTCTGTGTCTCTGGTTCTGTGTTTCTGTTTCTTGCTCTGTCTGCGTCTGTCTTACTTTCTTAGGCATCTTGTATTTTTTAAAATTCACATCGTGACATACAACGTTAGTTCTTTCTCATTGTGTGTCTGTCTGTGTCACACTGTCACTCAGTGTGTATGTATAGTATTTACACACACACACACACACACACACACACACACACACACACACACACACACACACACACACACACACACACACACACACACACACACACACACACACCTTATTACCAGTCACCACCCCGGAGGGGCTCGAGACGGATATTGTTTGCACTCGGTTTGTTTTCTGTCTGTCTGTCTCAACAAAACTTTACGCGAAAACTACTGGTGCGATTTTGACTAAAATTACAGGGATGGTGGGCTATGACCTGATCACCTGATTAAATTTTGGGCCAAACTGGGCCAAGGCTGTAGGCCCAAAAAAGGTGTAAAAAAAAACAAATGTTTTTTCACCATAACTCCTTTCAAATTCGTCATATCGACATGACACCAAAACCTAACCATGCATCTTTCAAAACTGCATCCTATAACATTTTTTTTTTTTTTTTATGTGACCGACTCTGTGCATAGGCTTCACAGCCTGCTTTCAAGGCCCAGTAGTCCTCCTACGTACCGTACACCTCTACATGTCACTACTTCGGCGCTAACAACCACCGTCCATATTGAACACATTCTAGGGCTGTCTCATACACTACTGGTGTATTTTTACGACTTGTCGGCGGGTCTTCTGGTAGATCAGTAAAGTCTGATATTTATGAAATTGAAATCCTTAAACTGTTCCCTGCCCCAGCGGGATTTGAACCCGGATCCGTTAGGACTGCAGGCCAACTCTCTACCGATTGAGCCACCGCCTCCCCCTCATTACATCAGGGGGGTCACCCCTAGTTAGCAGTAGGGGGGTCAGTGTCAGGTGGGTCGGGCCTAAAATTTCAGATGGGCATAAAATCGTCAATTTTCACCCGATTTACTCCTACTTTGATATGTGACATCTTTGACCAGATATCCTGTTGTGTTCATACGTCAGCACTAAAATGGCTGCCGGGGACGGGTTTGCTGTGCCTTGGCACCGCTTCTTGTTGCAATTACTTTCCTTCGTATTAATCTCTCTCTCTCTCTCTCTGGCAGCATTTTATTCAGGTGGCGGCGCTAAACCAGTCCCCAGGTATGTCACACCGCAGCGCCTTTGCTGTGAGGACCTCTTCTGGTTTTGCTTTTGATTTTGCTTCCAACAGACAATTTTCTCCAGCTTAAGAAAAGCCTCGTACTGAATGGATTAGAACCAGTCATTATATACCCTGTCAGTACAAGGACATGTTTTTGTTACCAGTTGGGATAGCAAAGCAGGTATTGTTCTTAATTTGTCCGTCTGTCTGTGTATGTATCTGTTAGCACGATAACTTCGCAACCGCTCAAGATATTATCACAAAATTTTACAGGTGTGTAGTAGGGATGAAATTGGTGAAAGTAGGTCAAGGTCAAGGTTATATTCCGAGCCGCGCTAGATGTATATCGGCTCGTGGCAGGTGTGATTTCTTCCTTGGGGTGGCTCTAGTTACGTTACTGTTATCTCCGGCCATTTTTATTCAGCTTAGGAGAGGTCTCACGTATTGAAAGGATTAGTCTGCACGAATCCCTTCAGTATGATGACCCATTTTTGTTCAACTCTTGCCTTCACCAGGTGGTTTTATTCAGCTAATGAGACGCCTCGTACTGAATGCGTTAGAGACAATAGCAGCACTTCCAGTACGATAGCACATTTTTGCCAGACCCTCCCAGAGGCCGGCCTAGAAACCTTAGTGTCCCTGAGTTACTGTCAAACCAAGGTCTACGTGCGGCTGCCAGCCCTAATCCATGGCAAGGCTCCCCTGTGAACCGAGCCCTCGGTCCGCGGCCTCGCGCTCCCACCTGCGCACCCTCTCACGAGCCCATGCCGGCTAGGTCTGCTCACATTCCCAAGCGGCTGGAGGTCCCGTTGGAGGCTCCTGCTGCTACCCAAATCTCCCCCTCTTCTGATAATGCTCTGCATGATGAGGGCTTTACCCCCGTGGCACGTAAGGGATCAAGGCGTGGTCGCCAGGGAAACGGCCCTTCTCTGGCAGTACGTACTGGGCCTCCTCTCAGGGGTCCCCCTGCTGCTCGTCCCTCCGTGTCAGTAGCTGTGCGTCCGCCGCCCCGCTCTACATTCCCAGCGTTCCGTGTGCCGGTCCAGGACGGACATGCTACGAGTTACGACGCCGTGGCTGCATTAGAGCGTCACCTGCCGGGGCTACGCTGCTCCAACCTGATAGGACGGGATGGAAGCTTGGTGTTGGTGCCAAAGGACGAGGGAGCTTACGACCTCTTGAGAACAGCTCTGCAGGACGAGGCATCCCCTGTCAAGCTAGTTGAACTGACGCCCGGCCAACAGTCAATGAAGGCAGTCGTCATGGGCTATCCCTTGCGGATGCCTATGGAGATACTGCTTCAGCACCCTCAGGTCGAAGAGGCAACCCGTTGCCAGAAAGTGCGGACCAGGGAGGAGACTCGACAGGTCATCGTCACCCTGCGGGGTCCTCTGATCCCTGTGATCGACCTGGGGAACTGGGGAGAATATCACCTTCGCCCCTTCACCCCAGAGCCACTCCATTGCTACAGGTGCCAGTGATATGGGCACCACAGAGCCACTTGCAACCCGGCCACAGTCTGTGGGATGTGCAGCGGCCCGCACGAAACGGAGAGGTGCTTGGCCAAGTTCAAGGCCAAGGAAGCTGTCTCTACCCGCTGCCCCAACTGCTCGGGAAAACATCATGCGTGGCACCCCAGCTGCCCAACCAGAGTTGCACTTGTCGATCGAGGGCGAGAACGCCAAGTTACCTGGGTGAAGGAGAAACAGGTGAGCAGCAACAAACCGGCACCTCCGGGAACTTTCATTTGGGGGCAGCAACGCCGTCCAGCAGCGACTGCACCCCCAGTGCTAGACGAGGCAGCGTTTCCGCCCCTCCAACCTGCTCTCACTCATCACACGACGACTGCGGAGGTCCATCACCCTCCTCCCCCCCCAGTTCAGCAGACAGTCGAGGAGTTTACTCCACCAACGCCCCACAGCACGGGTTCTCCTCTCATAGTCTTCACCAGGGAAGAATTGCGTACTCTGGGGACGGAAATTGCTACAAGCTTGGTTCAGATGCTAGGGATGCTTCTCGGCAGGCCTCTGGAAACGGCACCATTGGTACAGGCTGTGAACGTCATCGTCGACCAAGTGGTGGAGGCAAAACAACACCCGCGCTCCTCCCTGGTACCTCCGGCATCATCTCCCACACAGACAACCGTGGAAGAGCCGCTACTCACCCAGCTTCCTCTGTCTTGCCCTCGTATGCCAGTCAACATTCCTTCGGGGCTCACACCAGCCACAGCTGCGATCGAGGGAGAGCGCAGGGCCCTTGGACTACAGACAGATCATCCCCAGTGCCAGACACCGCTGCCAGCCTCCGAGTCCTACAGTGGAACTGTATAGGGGCATGGAGCAAGCTCACCCACCTTCAGGAGGCGGCTGCCAGGGACCGCCTTCATGTAATTCTTCTGCAAGAGACCCTGCTCCCAGATAATACCACTTTTCGTCTCGCGGGTTACACCACCCATCTCCTTCCGTATGTTCGTGGAGTCACACGGGGATGTGCCGTTCTGGTTCAGGACCACATTGTCTGCACGGATTGTGAGCCCCCTCCTTTCTGTGGACCTGATGTGGAGGTCCAGGGCGTGGTTCTCCATCTGGCTACGTCGCCCCTGACGGTATATAATGTATACTGGAGCCAAAGGGGCACCCTGGAGTTGGAAGACCTGTTCTCCCAGGCTGCCAGGGGAGCCGTGTACATAGGGGGCGACTTTAACACCCACCACGCCTTTCTATCTTCGCCTCTTCAGTCCAATGAAGCAGGACGACACATCTCTTTGGTTCTGGAGGAGATGGGTGGGTTCTCCCTATTAAATGATGTGGCAGAGGCCACCCATATTGCGGGAGGTTGCCTCGATCTCTCCCTAGTGTCAGCACCTCTAGCGGGCTTGGCGTCGTGGTCACTCCACCCCCACCTTGCAAGTGATCACTTTGCCCTTATTGTTTACCTGCCTCTCGCTCCTAACCCTCCACCCCCACCTCCTCCACCACGGTGGAACCTCCGCAAAGCGGACTGGATGGCCTTTGCCCGTGCTCTCTCGGCGGTTTTTGAGACATCACCTCCTACCTCAGACCTCGAGAGCAGAGCAGATCAGGTAGCAAGTATTTTGGCACAAGCTGCTTCTCTTGCTATCCCGCTGCGGCAGCGCTCGACGAGGTGCTACCGAGACGGCTTGTTCTACTGCGACAGGGTCAACGAACTGAACTGGAGACTCAATGCGGCACGCAAGCAGTACCGACGGCGCCGTACATCTCCGCACCGCCGGTACTTGGTTGCCATCACACGGCATGTAGCTTCCGAGAAGCGCCGCCTTAGGGAGGAGGTGTGGATCAGATGGTGTCGCACCCTAGACTCTCACTCCACTCCCCGTGAGATGTGGAGGAGAATCAGGTCCGTCTCTGATCCATGCCCTCCCCGCCCTCCCTCCCATCCTGACCCTGCTGCTGAGGCCAGCCATCTTGCTCAGCACTTCGCTACCGCTCTGCCTCTTCTAATCTCCCGCAGTCTGTCAGAGCCCTACAGGCACAGCTGTCCGCCTCTCGCGCTGCAGCAATTCAGGCAGCGTGTGATAGGCCTGACCCTGCTGAATGTCCGATCACTAGTGGGGAGCTCCACAAAGCGCTGCAGCACAGGGAGGACACTGCACCGGGGCTCGACGGGCTTACATACTCTCTCCTGTCACATGCTGGAGATTGTGGCACAGAACGTCTACTTGATCTGCTCAACCTCTCGTGGTCTGAGGGGCGTCTGCCGAGGTCGTGGAAGGCAGCTGTTATCCACCCAATTCCGAAGCCTCGTGATCCCGCCGCCATGCGCCCCATCTCCCTTCTCAGCTGTGTAGCTAAGACGGCTGAGAGGGTTGTGCGGGCTCGGCTTGCTTGGTGGCTGGGACCGCTGCACCCAGGGATTTACGCCTACCATCCAGGCAGGAGTACCACCCACTGCCTCGCGTCATTCCTTGGGGAGCTGAGGGGAGGAAGGGGAATGGCTGTCTTCCTCGACCTCGAGAAAGCCTTTGAACTGGCAAGCCCCACTGTAATCCTGGCGGCTCTTGCAGCCAGGGGTGTGGGAGGCAGGCTCCTATCCTGGATCCAGGATTTTTTTAATGATCGATCCGCAGGGGTCCGATTCCAGGGACACCTTTCCCCCTTTCACCTATATCCTAACGGCACCCCCCAGGGGAGTGTTTTGAGCCCTCTCCTTTTTAACATCCTTATGGAGGGGCTCTTATCCGTAGACTATGGGCCTGGCATTACCCTCCTCTGCTACGCGGACGATCTGGCCCTCGTCTTTACCAGGAGGGACTGCTTCACGCAGGCTGATTTGGCCCTTTCTCGTTTGCACGCCAAATGTACTGAGCTAGGGCTGAAGATAAATTTCAATAAGACTAAGTGTCTGCCCTTTGGACTCTGTCCCCCAGACTTTCCTATGCTGCTTGGGGGGCAACAGCTCTCTCATGTCACTGTGCATCAGTATCTGGGAGTCTGGCTTGACAGGGGTTTTACCTTTGCCTGCCATGTTCGGTACCTGCGGGAGCGCGCTTCCACCAGACTGGCTGCTCTCCGCTATCTCTCCAAGCGGAGTTTGGGGGCGTTGTATTCAGTCCTCTGAACATTTTATATACATGCCATCCGATCCCTGGTGGACTACAGTGCCATCTGTTTGACCGGACTCGCTCCACCAGTCTCCAGATCTCTGGAGGTTATACAGAACACTGCACTCCGTATCATGCTGGGTGCTCCACCCTGGACCCGGATTGTCAATCTCCGTATGGAGAGTGGTTTGCCTTCTCTGGCGCATCGTGTTGCGTTACGAGCGGCAGTCATCACTCTACAGCTGATACGGTGCCGGCCCCACCTGCCTGTCTCTGCCCTCCTACGACGTCTTTTGTGCCGCCCACCCAAGCCTGCCACTCAGCGTGACTGGGCCCGGACTACAACTGCTGGTATCCATGGCCTGGGAGCTGCTGCGAGCCTCTGCCAAGATCCTGATTCTCCCTTTCCTGGGTACACTGATCCGCCACCATGGGACCCCCCTCTTTTTAAATTTGTATGCCCCTCTGAAGCCAAACCTCGAACTTCCATTCCCGCACTCCTTTGTCAAGAGGGTCTTAGTCGGGTTGTGGCTCTAGATTCACCAGACACAGCCACTTATTTTATGGATGGTTCAGTATCCTCTGATGGCTCTGCTGGGGCGGCCTTTGTCTCTGGGCATACAATTGAATCTTGGTGACTCTCTCAGGGTGTACCCGCTTTTCAGGCAGAGCTTGCTGCCATCCTGGGTGCATTGCGCCACGCTTATCACCATCATCATCATCGTGTCGTAATTCACACAGACTCACTTTCCTCCCTTCAGAGGCTAAGATCTTTCTCCTTTAAGGACAACGTCTTTCTTCAGACGGCAATTTTTACTTTTGCATCCCTTCTCGTCCGTAGGGGTGCCACTATTACTCTCCATTGGCTCCCAGGTCATGTTGGAATCAGCGGCAATGAGCATGCTGATGACGCAGCACGCTCAGCTTGCTCGCTTCCTGATGTCACATTTCAACTGCGCCCCAGCCTATCCCACGTCATTAGCACTCCCACTGCTACCATTAGCAGGCTCTCTCGAGAGGAACATCAGCTTTTGGTGACAGAAGGCTCTCGCTCTGCTACATGGTACGCCACCGCCACTTCATATTCTCTTTTGTTACCCTTTAAAGGCATACCCAACTATATTGTAGTGAGGCTCAGGCGCTTACGTCTGGGGTTTCCATGCTACAAACAAATTGTCGGTACAGAGCCAGACCCGTGTACCCATTGTTTGGTCACATCTGTGGAGCCTCTCATTCACTATCTTCTGTACTGCCCAGCCACTACGATGCTTAGGTCTCACCCTGACATGACTTTTGCTCGGACAGGGGATGATTTCATGGATGCCGCTTGCATCGTTGCACGTGCTCCTCTACATTTATTAATCACCACAGTCAGGGAATACCAACCCCCTCGATAATTCAAGCTCACGCAAGTTAAGCGCATCTCTGACGGGCTCTTTGTTTGCCCGTGTCCCAGCATTGCTCGGACGAATATCTCAAAAAAAAAAAAAATGCAGTGGGGTAGGCTCGGGTTTGGGTATGATGCAGTGAGGTTGAGCGGGGTTGAGTGGGGCTGAGTGGGGTAGGAACGGAGCAGGATGGGTTGCTGTGGGGTAAGAGCAGGGATGGTTAGGGTGCAATGTGGTATGAGCGAAGTTGGGTGGGGTGCAGTGAGGCTGGATCGATTTTGGGTGATGTTCAGTGGGGTGGGATCGGGGTTAGGTGGGGTGCTGTGGGGTAGGAGAGGAGTTGGGTTGGGTGCAGTGGGGTAGGAGAGGAGTTGGGTTGGGTGCAGTGGGGTAGGAGAGGAGTTGGGTGGGGTTCAGTGGGATAAGGGTGGTGCTTGGTGGGATGCAGTAAGGTAGGATCATGGTTGGGTTGGGAGTAATGGAGTAGGATCGTAGTTGGATGTGGTGCAGTGGGGTAGGATTGGAGTTTGGTGAGGTGAGGTTGTGAAGGATATGGGTTACGTTGGGTGCAGTTGGGTAGGATTGAGTTGAGTGGGGTAGGTTGGGTGGGGTGCAGTGGGGTGGGATCGGGACTCAGTAGGGTGCAATGGGGTAGGACCGGCCTTAGGTGCGCAACAGTGGGGTAGGATTGGGGTTGGATGGAGTAAAGTGGGGTTGGATCAGGGTTGGGTGTGGTGCATTGGGGGTAGGACCGGGGATGGGTTGGGTGCATGGGATACAATTGGGTTTGGATGGGTTGGGTGATGTACAAGGAGGTAGGGTCAGGTTTGGGTGAAATTCAGTGGAGCAAGATCGGGGCTGGGTGGGATGTAGTGGGATAGGAGCAGAATTGGGTGGCGTGCACTGGGGTAGGATCGGGGTTTCGTGGGGTGCAGTGGGGATGAATCGGTTTTCGGTGGGGTACCTTGGGGTGGGATTGGGGTTGGGTGGGGTGCTGTGGAGTAGGAGTATAGGACTACATAATAGATAGATAGATAAATAGATAGATAGAGAGACAGATAGAAGCAGGAAGTCAAATGATGAGAAGGTGTTGTGTTTGCGAGAAGCGAGCAGCGCTAAACGCTTACACGGAGGAAAGCTGACGACAGCGGCCAGTAAGGAGATGATGCAGTTAGCAGTCAGCAGTCCTCTCGTGAGAAAGTTCTGTTGCCATGAGGAACATACGTGACACACACACCCTACTACACGAGATGTTAGGAAAGAGAGTTTAGAAGGAGACAAGCGACCCTAGAGAGAGGTCGAGACGGAGATTAGCCTTAGAACAGAGAGAGAGAGAGAGATAGCGAGACAGGGAGGTAGCTGCCCAGGACTTATACTATTATACCTGTTTAATATTTCCAAGACAAATAAAAATAGTCCCATACTATTCTTTACCTCTCCCGTCACTACATGACATCTGGTGGGGAAACTACTACAAGATATAAAAGCCGCTCGACCACAAGTCTAAAATATACTTCTCTACAAGTAACTACAAAGTTTTTATGACATTTGGTAGCAGCGAACGTATACGAACCTCGTCTACGAATCAACATTAAATTCCTACAAAATATCAAGATTGACAACAACCAACAATATCAGCTCCTGCCCCCTCCGTCTCCCAGATCATTACGCTGATGCAGAGGTCAAGAGATCACTCGACGCCTTGCAAGTAGCTTAACGACAAACCAGCAAATCTGCGGACATCGTCTCCGAATTAAAAGCAAATTTCTACAAAAGCAACCGAGACTACAAGGTTAGCTTCAGTTCTACAAAGTCTACAGCCATCTACAATCAACTACAGCCATCTACAATCAACTACAATTAACAACTCTACGTCGTCTGTATAATCTTCTACACGCACCTACAAGTAGCGGCAGTCTTCATCCCACAACGAATAAATCACTAGAGAAAAGGACAGAGAAAACTTCCACATAGAATAAAGGGAACAAACAAACGAAGAGTGAGACACGATTTACAACTCATCTTACTCACTCGTCTTCACTCAAGTTACTCATCGCTACTCATTCACTCACCACAGCTACCAGTGTGGGAAGCCGACGTCACCATGTGCTGAGATGACATCACAACGCGAGTCTGCCATGCCAAGCAACGTGTGACTGACACCAGGCACTTCTCACCCACTACTCATTACTCATTATTCACATAGCTCCTACTCATATTCACTTATTTTCACAGTTAAGTTGGAAATTCGACGTTCTATGTTGAGGTTTGCCTGGGACAGCCGTTAACCACTACAAATACCAGGCCATGGAGTTTCCTGAGTAATATCGTCCATCAACACACCACTAGAATTATCAAGAGATCTTCAATCAAACCTGTATTTTCTTCCGAGATCGACTTTTGTATCGACACACCTCTACGATCTGTATCAAGTGGGTAAAATTATACTTGCTCATTTCTTCTCAGTGCTAAAATTAGCTATATTCAACCTATTTACTCATCTAGTTTGCTAGGACATAAATAAACAAGAGGCGTATTTCATAACATCATATCTTAATGACAGGAATATTTTCGCAACCACCCACGTTAATACCAGATGACACACAAATTGCCACAACATCAGACTCACAATTAAGAGACAGCCCACCCATTGTACAACCCACACCACACGTTATAGATAAGGAAACAAATACGGGAGTTTCGGATGATGAGTGGGAAACCCCTTCAGACGTTGAGAGTATCGACTTCGCAGCTGCCTTAAATACGTATGCCAATATACTTAACAGGGTTCACCGGTCCGGTCATACATATTCTACCATTCCCTCACATAACGATAAACTCGTACAAGTTGAATTAACAGGGCAATCATTAAATATGAATCAAGAAACAAATACTGCTGATCTAAAAACCACACCTCACGTTTTTGTGTATCACGAGGATAAGACTGCCCCAAAATTCTCTGGCACAGACAAGGATCGCATTGATGTCATTTCATTAATCAGTCAGTGCGAACAAATGTTCATCAAGCGCCACATACTAGATGAACAAGAGAAAATTGCTATTTTTTCATCTTGCATAAGCCAGGAAAGATGTCCAGCAAGCAATTTATTGCGCTCCGATAAGCTACATCGTGCTAGGACATATGATGAATTTAAAACTGAATTTCTGAAGAAATTTTCTGGAGGTATGAACTTCTTGCCAGGTATAATTCCAGAATTACATAAAATTGTAGATCTTGTAAGGGAGCACACTACAAACCATGTGCTCAGTGAAATAACTGCTGATGTCTCCACAATCAAGAGAACCCTATTAGCTACTCTGGAGAATTCTAAGTGGATAACAGATGATGGAAAGATGTCCCCAGACCTCGTCGTGGACATCATTGGTTATGTAGCTGCCTTGTGTAAATTACCTGATAGAACCCTGAAGATCGCCAAAACAATTGCGTACACCCCGGGAATGTGCTTACTAGACTTAATGAACGAGGTAGAGATGCAGTGCAGTAAAGCAGGTGTGGTCGACACACATGCACATTCTGGTAGAATCAGGGTACCTGAGACAGTATCAGCTGTGAAAACATCAACACCGACCCCAAACAGAGAACAAAATCGATCGCGACCTGAAATGAGGCAGCCCAAACAACCAAAGACGCCTAGACCTCGTTCCCACACGCCTTCCTACAGGCAGTTTCATAAGTTTTCGCGCAGCCCGAGCAGGTCTCGCGCTATAAACAACACTTTTTATGGGAAATCACCTCGTAGGTCACAGTCAAGGGATAGGTCCATTCTGTGTCATTACTGTGCAAAACCAGGACACACAAGGTATGAATGCTTTATCAAGGCAAAAGAGGATAATCAAAAGACACAAGGGTTTGGTCCTTACTGTAGGCATCATAGATACCAAGGGCACTGGACTAGTGATTGCAAAACAGTAGAAAAAATTGTGTCTATGTTCAAATCGGGGAAGACCAAGTCATGACAAAAAACGAACAAACGTAAAGAAGAACAAGGTTAAACTTCACATAGGAGGCATGTTGGGAAATGAGTGTATCTTGATACCAGCTGTATGTGAGGATCAAAACGTTTCCTTATTTTTAGATACAGGCTCTCCAGTGAACTTAATAACACATGAAGAACTAAATAGAATTCTTAAAAATAAAAAAGAAAGTAACTTTTCTGGATGAAGCTGATTTAGAATTAAACACAGTAGATGGTCAAGAGATTACAGTAAAAGGTATGATAAGATTAAATCTCAGTTTCACAGAAACTACAAGACCATTCTCTGCATTGTTCTATATCGTTGAAAACTTAGCAATTAAAGCTCATATGTTACTGGGCTTAAGATCCATGAGAACTGAGAACATAACTATACTCCCACAAATGAATGGAATAGACTTTGATAATGAATTTATAGAGGAAATACTTTCAGAGCCCTCACCGATTGGTAGAAGAGAGCCAAAAAGAATTGGTAATATTAAAGGCTTTAACAAACATACACAAACAGATGAGTGTATAGATCCACTTACACCAGCAACCCCATCCTCCAGAATTAGTGACCCAGATAACAGTACTGATTTATCAATTTTTCCAGCCCATCTCACTTATGATTTGGTTATACCACCTAATTCATACATGAAGGTTACCATAAAGAGCAAATTACGGAATAGTACTGTTCTTGTCTTAGAAGAATTATGTAAAGTAAAGGGATTGTCAGTAGAAAACGCATTATGTCATACGAACGACGAAGGGCTAACTCAGATATTCATTATTAATCACATGAATGGGGAAGTTCAGTTGAAGAAGGGAACTTGCATAGTCAATATTGAAAAATGTTTAGCCCCTGTGAAGGAAATAAATATTGGTGGAGTAACAAGTGAGATAAAATCTACGGATAGAGAAAGAATAAAAGAGAATTTAATTCACTCAGGTGAATTTGACGAAGAAAATGATTTGTTAACCCTGCTGGAAACACACAGGGACACTGTAGCCTTGCCCGGAGAACAATTAGGGTGTACTAACTTGATTAATCACATGATTAATGTGCACCCAGAAACACCACCAATTTTCGTACCAGCTTATCGCATACCACACTCCCAACGTACACTTGCAAATCAGTATGTCGATGAAATGTTAAAGCTTGGAATTATTGAGCCTTCAGTTTCTCCGTGGAACGCTCCCCTTTTCTTTGTGCCCAAGAGAAATGGAGAAATGCGTGCGGTAGTAGATTACCGTAAACTAAATAATCACACCATCCCAGACAGATTTCCCATGCCATTGCTAAGTGATGTTCTACAGAATATTGGTCCTGAGAATAATATATTCTCGACCATCGATCTCCTAAACGGATACTATCAGATTCCGGTATCTCAGGAGTCACGTAAATACACTGCCTTTTCAACAAACAGAGGCCATTATCAATATACAAGAATGCCAATGGAACTGAGGACAGCCCCCGGTACGTTCCAGCGTCTTATGAATTACATATTGTCCGGAATTTTAGGACAAGGAATATTTGTTTATCTTGACGATATTATTATCGCAACGAAGAATATTAAGGATCATCTCAGGAAATTAGACTTACTCTTACAAAAGCTTAGTGATGCTGGATTAAAAATTAAACTTTCTAAATGCAAATTTTGCTTTAAGGAAATAAATTTCTTAGGCCACAAATTAAGTTCTGATGGTATTCACACCACTGATGACAAAATACAGGCAGTGAGAGATTTTCCTGAACCCACTACGACTGACGAAGTTAGACAATTTTTAGGTCTGGCTGGGTACTATAGGTCCTTCGTACCACAGTTCTCTCATATAGCCTTCCCTCTATTCCAACTACTCAAAAAAGATGCTGTATTCCAATGGGAAGAAGAACAAAAAAGGGCATTTAACAATCTAAAAATTAAACTAACAAATGCACCTTGTTTAGCATATCCGAATTACACGAAATCATTTCTTATTTGTACAGACGCATCAGTTAAAAGATTAGGGGCTGTACTGATGCAGGAAGATAAAAGAGGAAAGAATCAACCAATTGCATTTGCCAGCAGACAGACAAGAGGTGCAGAGAAAAAATTATAGCACTACAGACTTAGAGGCACTTGCAGTGATTTTTGCATTACAAAAGTTTCGAGATTTGGTATATGGTTACGAAATCCACTTATTCACCGACCATAAACCACTGGTGGGTATGTTTAAAGAAAAACTCCTTTCTGGGAGGAGAGCAAGATGGAAATGTACAGTTGAAAACTACAATGTACAAATACATTATATACAAGGTAAAATGAATATAGTAGCTGACGCATTATCTAGGAACCCGAACACAATTCAGGTCGCGGCGTTAGATCTCAAAGGAAATATCCCAAACCACGAGGATATCGCAAAGGCACAAAGACTTGACCCAGTATGGTCAAAAGTAATATACAAGTTAGAAAGTGGAGATGACATACAATTACCCAAACTGCATGTCCCACTTGAACAATTCACAATGGTCAATAATACATTATACAAAATTAACTCTAAACAACCAAAACGCCAAAGAAATACTAACCAGTTGGTAGTACCTAATGACATGATACCCCAAGTATTACGAATGATACACGACAGCCCACATGCAGGACACCCTGGAAAGGATAAGACATTCAACCAAGCCCAGCTATTATATTACTGGCCTTCATTACGAAGAGATATACACAATCATATAGACAGATGCGAATCATGTGCGAAACACAAAGGATACCCAATCACACCTGCACCGATGGGTAATTACCCAGTACCACATCAACCATGGGACGTTGTCGCTGTTGATTTACTCAAGATGCCATTATCATACAATAATAACCTATACTTATTCGTAGCAACGGATCATTTTTCCCGTTATGTCATTTTAGCTCCAATTAAAGATAAGACAGCAGAGACAGTAGCAAAGGCAATAACAGATAATGTAATATGTCGCTTTACTACCCCAAAGGTATTAATAAGTGATAATGGAGGAGAATTTAATTCTGAGATCTTACAAGAAATATGTAAACAATACAACATTAAAAAGGTTAACGTTTTGGCCTATCACCCAGCATCGAATGGGTTGGTAGAGAGACAAAATAAAAAGGTATTAGATGTGCTACGACACATTCTCAGTGAAAATTATGCAAGCTGGGATGATTGGATTCCCAGAGTAGAGGCCTCCATTAATGGGTCTATAAATAAATCCATTGGTGACACACCACATTTCATTATATATGGCACAGATAAAAAATTACCATATGAGCTCCTAGAAGGTGACAGCATGCCTATATACAATTACGATGATTACTCTAAACTCCGTTTACGTGAATTCCAGGACATTCACAAAAGAGTGCAAAAACAATTAACGATGTCCAAGGAAGAAATGACGGAGGCATTTAACAAAAAGGCAAAAGATTCACCTATCAGCTTAGGAGACATTGTTTACGGAGTCATTCATACGAGAGACAATAAATTATCCCCAAAATTTGAGGGCCCATACAGAGTAATTAACATAAAGGCAAACAAAGTTTTAATTAAGTCACTTTCAAGTGGCGAGGAAAAACAAGTTCATATTGACCATTTAAAACGAGTTTCAAGGGAATTATCACATAATTATTCAGCCTCGGATACAACCGAACAGGTGCACGTACCTCAAGAAACCAAGCAAGAACACAACAATGATTACAAAAAGAAATTAAGGTCATATACCAAACAATCGAACATAGGTGCAACTATTCCAATGAAATCTACAGTACATCATTTACGGGAATTAAATATCGATTTAAACTCCTTCTATAAATGAAATAACAGCCAACCGTAACGCACATCATCACTATCATCAACCACAGCTTTATAGGAAATTAATAGATTTTTTTTTTTTTTCGGTAGGTTACGATGAAGGGACTTATGCTATGGATTCTCCTATACATAGTAAGAGTATATGCGCACCTAGACCCCAAGCATATAGTACGACAAGGATGCCTCATAGCTCCAACGGCCACGACTACAATCGTCAAGGACGTCATGAGTACTGAAATAAGTCTAGATTACTTGTATGACTTACCTACTTATATAGAAAGACTTGCGACGCCGATGCGAACTCTGGACTTCAAGATAGGGAATTATGTTTCACAATCACATATCACCAAGGAAGTGGATGAAATGGTGAAGTTAGCGAAATGGAAACTAGAACAGGCGAAGTCAACTATGCTCGTCATGATCCAAGATCTCCCATCTTATGGAACAGAGGTGCTGAGCGACAGGAACAACATCACACGTACTCGCCAAAAGCGCGGTTTGTTCGATCTGGGCGGCGCAATTCTTGGGAACATCTTTGGATTGGCTACAGAGGATGACCTTAAAGAAATAAACAAAAAATTTAATAAGATAGCTCAGGTACTAACATACCAAGATAAATTCATCACAGGACAGAACTCAGCAATGAAAACAATTGTGAAAAATCTGAAACAAGCAGAAAACGTAGCTCTCGAGAGTATAGATAAAATAAATGACTTGGAGGGTAACGTTACCCTTTTCCAGCACTTCTCCATCATCACAGAACATATTGACACGATTCTACTACAATTAGAGAACACTAGAGATCATTTCAGGGCACTTATGCAAGGAATTTCGAATGCTGGTGATGGCAAGATCACAAATGACTTACTCCCAGTTCATGAGCTACGTCAGATAGTTAGTCAAGGCATACATACACATAAATTGAAGCCATTGTTCCGCAGTAGGGAATTTATGCAATATTACCCTTACTTGGAAGCAACACTAACACCAACATCTGTGATAGTTCATGTACCATTCATCACGGAAGACCTGTTCACAGTATACCAAATACACCCCTTCCCCTATAGAAACAACAACACTTTAGTCATCATCAACATCAACACAGACACCGAACTCATCATGGTCTCCAAGAGACGAGACACTGTCACTTTCGCAAGTGAGTCAACGATTGAGCGAAAGTGCCGCACATCCTTACATGCTGTTCATCTTTGTCCTGCGTACATTTTCACGTTTCAGCCTACTGATACGGTCCCTTGTGAAATGGCTATCATCAGCAATAACAATATTCATCATCATTGCAACTTCACTTTTGCTCCAGATAAACTTGTACACCATCAACGCATTGGACACTCGCAGTTTTTTTATTTCCCTCATAACACATCAGTTTACATAGTCTGTCCAGATATACCACCATCTCATACATCAGCCTCAGGATTATACATAGCACCAGACTACTGTGCGGTATTTACACCATCCATGTCTACTTTTTCCACCATCAATCACTACGCCATTATCAACCATACACACAAACATTTCCACCCACTGCCTGATATGGACTTAAACATGAGCACAAGTATTAAGCTGACTTCACCTAAGTTTGAAACTATGCAACTGATCAATGAAACAATGAAGCCCTGGGAAGATTTGAGTTTGAGTATGTTCAACCCATATTATGTGTATAGCCAAGCACCTTCTGTCTTTATAATTATCTGCATTGTGGTTGCAGTATTGCTGTTGGCCATGCACAGAATGCATGCAAGAATTGCTAATTTGGAGTCATTGTTTAGTGGGGGGAGAGTTAACATCACAGTTAACCACCCTGAATGAAGTGTATATATTTTGTATATAGTATTAATTATATATAAACAAAAACAAAAAATAATAATAATAATAATAATATTAATAACACAAAGAAGAATGACCCATATATGGCAGACCAGTACCATTATCTTTAAATGAAATATTAATAACTCTTACAATAATCTTAATTTTAAACTATTTTTATTCTTGCATGTATGCATTTCACTATAATAACCCAAGTACATACTGTATTACAGTTAAATAATTTACTTTAATGCATTTATTCCAATATGTATTCAACTTATTTAAAATGTAATATTACTGAATAATCACTATTTACTATGAATAATATATGTATACAATATTCATACAATTATGTTACTTTACAATATTATGTATTTCACTTAATTAGCTTATAAGTTCATTATAATGTGTATGCAGTATGTATTAATATATTATAACTATTAAATGTCGATGGTACGTCATTTTCGCGCGGCCGAGCAAATATAGGACTACATAATAGATAGATAGATAAATAGATAGATAGAGAGACAGATAGAAGCAGGAAGTCAAATGATGAGAAGGTGTTGTGTTTGCGAGAAGCGAGCAGCGCTAAACGCTTACACGGAGGAAAGCTGACGACAGCGGCCAGTAAGGAGATGATGCAGTTAGCAGTCAGCAGTCCTCTCGTGAGAAAGTTCTGTTGCCATGAGGAACATACGTGACACACACACCCTACTACACGAGATGTTAGGAAAGAGAGTTTAGAAGGAGACAAGCGACCCTAGAGAGAGGTCGAGACGGAGATTAGCCTTAGAACAGAGAGAGAGAGAGAGATAGCGAGACAGGGAGGTAGCTACCCAGGACTTATACTATTATACCTGTTTAATATTTCCAAGACAAATAAAAATAGTCCCATACTATTCTTTACCTCTCCCGTCACTACATGACATCTGGTGGGGAAACTACTACAAGATATAAAAGCCGCTCGACCACAAGTCTAAAATATACTTCTCTACAAGTAACTACAAAGTTTTTATGACAGGAGAAGGTTTGGGTTGGGTGCAGTGGGGTAGGAGGGAGGCTGGGTGGGGTTCAGTGGGATAACGGTGGTGCTTGGTGGGGTGCAGTGAGGTAGGTTTAGTGTTGGGTGGGGTGCAATGGGGTAGGATCGGGGTTGGATATGGTGCAGTGAGGTGGATCGGAGTTCATTGGGGTGAGGTTGTGAAGGATAAGGGTTGGGTGGGGTGAAGTTGTGAAGGATATAGGTTGAATTGGGTGCAGTTAGGTAGGATGGAGTTGGGTGGGGTTCAGAGGGGTTGAATCGGGGTTGAGCGGGGTGGATTGGAGTGAGATTGGGGCTCGGTGGGGTGAAATGGGGTAGTGCCGGGGGGTAGGATGTGGTATAATGGGGTAGGATCAGGGTTGGGTGGAATGCAGTGGGGTAGGATCGGGGATGGGTTGGGTTTATTGGACAGGATTGGGTGTGGATGGGGTGCAGTGGGGTAGGATTGAGATTGGGTGATGTATAGTGGGGTTGACGGGATGCAATGGAGTACGATCGGGGTTGTGTAGGGCGCATTGGGGTAGGACTGGGATTGGGTGGGGTGCATCGGGGAAGATCGGTGTTTGTTGGGGTGCAGTAGGGTGGGATTGGAGTTGGGTGGGGTGCAGTAGGGTAGAATCAGGGATGGGTGGGGTGCGGTGGGTTAGGAATGGAGATGCATCGTGTCAGAAGGGTAGAGTTGGGGTTGGGTGGGATGAAGTTGTGAATGATCGGGGATGGGTGGGGTGCACTGGGGTAGGATTAGACTTGGTTTGGTGCAGCGAGGTCAGATTGGGGTTGGGTGGGATGAAGTTGAAAAGGATTGGGGTTGAGTGGGGTGCATTGGAATAATATCGGGATTGGGTGGGGTGAATTTTTTTTGGACCGTGGCTGAGTGTGGTGCAGTGTTATTGGAGAGAGTTTGGTGGGGTGCAGGGGAGTAGGATCAGGGTTGAGTGGGGTGCAATGGGGCGGGATCAGGGTCCGGTGTTTTTTTTTTTTTTTTTTGGGGGGGGGGGTATTCATCCCAGTTGAACTGGGACACGGGCAAACAAAGATCCCGTCACAGTTGCACATATAGTGCTCATTCCAAAATTAACGTGGTGGAGGGTAGTCCCTAACCATGTTAAGTAAAACATTAAAAGGTGCCCTGGCAACAATGCCAGCAGCATCCCTAAATTCATCGCCTGATCGGGCATGGCCACCATCGGGGCAAGACCTTAGCAGAGATGTAGCGGGGCAGTGAAGGAGGTAATGTACAAGAGGCACATCGGACCTGGCCAAGCAATGAGGACACGGATCAGGCTCCGTACCAGCAATCTGTTTGAAGCAGGGGAACCCCAGGCGCAATCTCTGTATTCTCACTACTAAATAATTAGGCAGGCCCTTAGGAGGCAGGAGGGGAGAGTATGATGTAGCAGTGGCATACCAGTCTGCAGAGCTAGAGCCCCCCGAGATGCAGAGTTGGTGTTCCTCCCGGGACAGCCTGCCTATGGTTGCCTTTAGTGCTCCAAGAATGTATGAGGGGCTGGGGCGGAGGGGGAATGTTATCTCTGGATGAGAGCAGGCAGCGCGTGCCATGTCATCAGCTCTTTCATTGCCAGTAATCCCGACATGACCTGGGAGCCAGTGAAGTGTGATAGTGGCTCCCCTTTGGACAAGAAGAGTTGCAACCGTGTAAATTGCTGTTAGGAGGAACACATTATCATGGAGGGAGAAAGAGCATAGCCATTGAAGGGAGGAAAGACAGTACGTATGGATAATGGCACATCTATAATGGTGGTGATGAGCATGGAGCAATGCACCCAAAATGGCTGCAAGCTCTGCTTGGAAAGCAGACACTCCTGGGGAGAGGCGCCATGATTCAACCAAATTCTCCACGACAAAAGCAGATCCAGCAGAGCCATCAGGAGAAACAGAGCCATCAGTAAAGTAGGTGGCTGAACCCGGGGAGTCTAAAGCAGCCACCCGACTAAGACCATCCTGACGAATCATGGCAGGAATAGAAGAGCGAAGTTTGGCCTCTGATGGACTGATGATATGGAAAGGGAGTGGAGTCCAAGGTGGTGGATCTTCTAAGCCAGGGAAAGGAGAATCAGGGTCTTGGCACAAGCTTGGAGCAGCTCCCAAATAGTGAATGGTGGCAGCTGTGGTTCGGGCCCAGTCACGTTGAGGGAGCGCCTCAGGTGGACAGCTCAAAAGTTGTTTGAGCAGGGTTGAGACAGGTAGATCAGGCCGGCGCTGCACCAGCTGGAGTGTGATTGTTGCTGCACGTAACGCAATGCGGTGCGTCAGTGATGGCAGCCCACTCTCCAAACGCAAATTCACTAGACGGGCCCAAGGTGGAGCTCCGAGCATGATATGTAGAGCATTGTTTTGTAGAACTTCCAAGGACTTGGAGATAGGTGGGGAGAGACCAGTCAAACAGATTGCTCCGTAGTCCACCAGGGATCGTATGGAGTGAATGTAAAACGTGCGGAGGACAGAAAACGATGCCACCAAGCTCCTTTATGAAAGGTACCGGAGAGCAGTGAGGCGGGTGGAAGCACATTCCCGCAGGTATCTGACATGGCTTGCAAAGGTTAGGCCCTGGTCAAACTAGACCCCCAGATACTGGTGTATAGTGACAAGAGTAAGCTGGTGACCCCCGAGAAGCAATGGAAAGTCTGGGGGACGGAGGCCGAATGGCAGACACTTTGTTTTTTCCAGATTGATTTTCAATCCAAGCTCGTTGCATTTGGCACGGAGTCGAGACAGGGCATAGTACGCCTGGGAAAAGCAATATCGGCGTGTGAAGACCAGGGCCAAATCATCTGCATAGCAGAGGAGAGAGATGCCTGGCCCATAATCGACGGTTAAAAGCCCCTCCATTAAGATGTTAAAAAGGAGAGGGCTTAAGACACTCCCCTGGGGGGTGCCATTGGGATGGAGACGAAAAGCTGAGAGATGCCCCTGAAAACGGACCCCCGCAGATCGATCATGGAAAAAATCCTTGATCCAAGATAGGAGCCTGCCTCCTACACCCCTTGCTGCAAGAGCCGCAAGTATAACAGTGGGGTTTGCCAGTTCAAATGCCTTTTCGAGGTCGAGGAAGACAGCCATTCCCCTTCCTCCCCTCAGTTCCCCAAGGAGAGACGCAAGGCAATGATTGGTACTCCTGCCAGGATGGTAAGCATAAATCCTTGGGTGCAGTGGTCCCAGCCGCCAAGCAAGACGAGCCCGCACAACCCTCTCAGCTGTCTTGGCAACACAGCTGAGAAGGGAGATTGGGCGCATGGCAGCGGGATCACAAGGCTTCGGAATCGGGTGAATGACAGCCGCCTTCCACGACCTCGGCAGACGCCCCTCAGACCACGAGAGGTTAAGCAGATCAAGCGGTCGCTTGCTACCACAATCTCCAGCGTGTGATAGAACAGAGTATGTGAGCCCGTCAAGCCCCGGCGCAGTGTCCTCCCTGTGTTGCAGAGCTTTCTGAAGCTCCCCACTGGTGATTGGACAGTCAGCAGGATCAGGCCTATTTCACGCTGCCTGGATAGCTACAACACGAGAGGGGGACAGCTGCGCCTGCAGGGCTCTGACAGACTGCGGGAGATTGGAAGATGCAGAGCGGTCGGCGAAGTGCTGAGCAAGACGGCTGGCCTCAGCGGCAGGGTCAGGATGAGAGGGAGGGAGAGGAGGGCGTGGATCAGAGACGGACCTGATTCTCCTCCTCATCTCGCGGAGAGTGGAGTGAGAGTCTAGGGTACGACACCATCTGATCCACGCCTCCTCCCTAAGGCGGTGCTTCTCGGAAGTCACATGCCGTGAAACAGCAACCAGGTACCGGCGGTGCGGAGATGTACGGCGCCGTCGGTACTGCTTGCGCGCCGCATTGAGCCTCTGGTTCAGTTCCTTGACCCTGTCGCAGTAGATCCAGCCGTCTCGGTAGCATCTTGTCGAGCGCTGCCGCAACGGGATAGCAAGAGAGGCAGCTTGTGCAAAAGTACTTGCTACCTGATCTGCTCTGCTCTCGAGGTCTGAGGCAGGAGGGGATGTCTCAAAGACCGTTGTTAGAGCATGGGCAAAGGCTGTCCAGTCCACCCGGTGTGGGTCCCACCGTGGTGGTGGAGGTGCGGGTGGCAGAAAGGGAGCGAGAGGCAGGTCAACCATAAGGGCAAAGTGATCACTTGCAAGGTGGGGGTGGAGTGACCACGACGCCAAGGCCGCAAGTGGTGCTGACACAAGGGAGAGATCGAGGCGACCTCCCTGGATATGGGTGGGTTCTGCCACATCATTTAATAGGGAGACACCACCCATCTCCTCCAGAACCAAAGAGATGTGCCGTCCTGCTTCATTAGACTGAAGAGGCGAAGATAGAAAGGCGTGGTGGGCATTAAAGTCACCCCCAATGTACACGGCTCCCCAGGCAGCCTGGAAGAACAGGTCTTCCAACTCCAGGGCGCCCCTTTGGCTCCGGTATACATTATATACTGTCAGGGGCGACGTAGCCAGATGGAGAACCACGCCCTGGACCTCCACATCAGGTCCACAGAAAGGAGAGGGCTCACAATCCGTGCACGCAATGTGGTCCTGAACCAGAATGGCACATCCCCGTGTGACGCCGCGAACATACGGAAGGAGATGGGTGGTGTAACCCGCGAGACGAAAAGTGGTATTATCCGGGAGCAGGGTCTCTTGTAGGAGGAATACATGAGGGCAGTCCCTGGCAGCCGCCTCCTGAAGGTGGGCGAGCTTGCTCCATACCCCTAAACAGTTCCACTGTAGGACTCGGAGGCTGGCAGCAGTGTCTGGCACTGGGGATGATCTAGTGTGTAGTCCAAGGGCCCTGCGCTCTCCCTCGATCGCAGCTGTGGCTGGTGTGAGCCCTGGAGGAATGTTGACTGGCATACGAGGGCAAGTCAGAGGAAGCTGGGTGGGTAGCGGCTCTTCCACGGTTGTCTGTGTGGGAGATGATGCCAGAGGTACGAGGGAAGAGCGCAGGTGTTGTTTTGCCTCTACCACTTGGTCGACGATGATGTTCACAGCCTGTACCAATGGTGCCGTTTCCAGAGGCCTGCCGAGAAGCATCCCTAGCATCTGAACCAAGCTTGTAGCAATTTCCGTCCCCAGAGTACGCAATTCTTCCCTGGTGAAGACTATGAGAGGAGAACCCGTGCTGTGGGGCGTTGGTGGAGTAAACTCCTCGACTGTCTGCCGAACTGGGGGGGGGAGGAGGGTGATGGACCTCCGCAGTCGTTGTGTGACGAGTGAGAGCAGGTTGGAGGGGCGGAAACGCTGCCTTGTCTAGCACTGGGGGTGCAGTCACTGCTGGACAGCGTTGTTGCCCCCAAATGAAAGTTCCCCGAAGTGCCGGTTTGTTGCTGCTCGCCTGTTTCTCCTTCACCCAGATAACTTGGCGTTCTCACCCTCGATTGACAAGTGCAACTCTGGTTGGGCAGCTGGGGTGCCACGCATGATGTTTTCCCGAGCAGTTGGGGCAGCGGGTAGAGACAGCTTCCTTGGCCTTGAACTTGGCCAAGCACCTCTCTGTTTCGTGCGGGCCGCTGCACATCCCACAGACTGTGGCCCGGTTGCAAGTGGCTCTGTGGTGCCCATATCACTGGCACCTGTAACAACGGAGTGGCTCTGGGGTGAAGGGGCGAAGGTGATATTCTCCCCAGTTCCCCAGGTCGATCACAGGGATCAGAGGACCCCGCAGGGTGACGATGACCTGTCGAGTCTCCTCCCTGGTCCGCGCTTTCTGGCAGCGGGTTGCCTCTTCGACCCGAGGGTGCTGAAGCAGTATTTCCATAGGCATCAGCAAGGGATAGCCCATGACGACTGCCTTCATTGACTGTTGGCCGGGCGTCAGTTCGACTAGCTTGACAGGGGAAGCCTCGTCCTGCAGAGCTGTTTTCAAGAGGTCATAAGCTCCCTCGTCCCTCGGCACCAACACCGAGCTTCCATCCCGTCCTATCAGGTTGGAGCAGCGTAGCCCCGGCAGGTGACGCTCTAGTGCAGCCACGGCGTCGTAACTCGTCGCATGCCCTTCCTGGACTGGCACACGGAACGCTGGGAATGCAGAGCGGGGTGGCGGACGCATGGCTACTGACACAGAGGGACGAGCAGCAGGGGGACCCCTGAGAGGAGGCCCAGTACGAACTGCCGGAGAAGGGCCGTTTCCCTGGCGACCACGCCTCGATCCCTTGCGTGCCACGGGGGTGAAACCCTCGTCTTCATGCAGAGCAGGATCAGCAGAGGGGGAGATCTGAGTCACAGCAGGAGCCTCCGACAGGACTTCCAGCCGCTTGGGAATGCGAGGAGACCTAGACGGCCTAGGCTCGTGAGAGGGTGCGCAGGTGGGAGCGCGAGGCTGCGGACCAAGGGCTCGGTTCATGGGGGTGCCTTGCCGTGGAGCAGGGCTGGCAGCCGCATGTAGGGAAGCTGACTTGCCCTTGATGGAAGAGAGAGAGGGTGGAGCAGATGCAACCTCCTCCATAGCCTCATGTCGGCGGGCTGCCTTAGCAGAACGGGTTGAGGTACCACGCAAGCGAGCTACGACTCCCGTAGACTTAGGTGTAGAGGGGTCAGCACGAGAAAGCTCGTGAGCTGACGAGTGGGAGCTGGAGTCTGAAAAGTGACGCTCCCGCTTCGTGCCTGTAGCAGGACACAGGTTGGAGAGCCTTGACTGAGGGAGCGGGAGGCGGGAATGCCCCTGGGGCCTAGGGATGCTAGATCCCTTCATACTGCTCACACAAGCAGCAAAAAAACTCAGTCAACACACACACACACACACACACACACACACACACACACACACACACACACACACACACACACACACACCTCACACACAACCACTCAAACAGCACAAACAAAAAACAGCAAAAGTGGCCAAGGTCCCTACAGTGTCGGGCAACCTATGCTCCCCGCCCTCTAAAGGGCGATGGGAGGCCCCGCCACTGCCCCTTTCGGGTCTTCCCTAAACTAACAGAGCCGCCCTCACTGCCTCCTATAACCAGGCCCTAAAGGGCCCCCTTCATGGAAGTGCCCTAACGGCACCCCTTCAGGGTTCGGCGTCGTACTACAGTGAGGGACACTAACGGCAGGCAAAAAAACACCCACACACACAGTCACAAACACACACACACTCCCACTCACACCCAGGCAATCGGAGACTAAGTCCCAGAAAAACCTGGAAAACAGCAAAAAATCCTTCCTCAGTGCCAGAGACTAAGTCCCTAAACAGGCAAAAAGCGAGGAAAACGGACGAAAATCGCCACGAGTAAATGAAGCAGAGTTCAAATCTCGAGACAGATCGGCCAGACCTCCACACCCGACAAAGTCTGAGCTAGGAGTGTCCGGTAGGGTGAAAGAGGGTAAGGTTGGTGTGAGGGCAGGTGCAATGGGGTAGGACCGGGGTTGGGATGGGTGCCCTTTTGTAGGATTGGGAATGGGCGAGGTACAGTGGGGTATTATCAGGGTTGGTTGGGCTGCAGTGGGTTAAGGTCGTGGTTGGCCGAGATGCAACGGAGTAGGATTGGGGTTGGGCAAGGTGCAGTGGGGTGGAATCGCTGCTCGGTGGGGGGAGATTGTGAAGGATTGGGGTTGGGGTGGGTGCAATGGTGTAGGAGTGGGGTTTGGTGGGGTGCAGTGGGGTAGGAGTGGGGTTGGGTGGAGTACAGAGGAGTCGGATAATGGTTGGGTGGGGTTCAGTACGGTAGAATCGGGGTTGGGTGGGGTGCATGAGATAGGATCGGGGTTGAGTGGGGCCACAGAGGGGTAAGAACGGAGCTGGGTGGGGTGCTGTGGGGTGGGAGCAGGGTTGGGTGGGGTGCAGTGTGGTATGAACGAGGTTGACTGGGGAACACTGGGGTTGGTTTGGGATTGGGGGGTGCATTGGGATGGGATCTGGTTGGGTGGGATGCACTGGGGTTGGATAGGGGATGGGTGGGGTGCAGTGGAATGATGGCATTGATTATTGGGGTTCAGTAGCCTAGCTGCAGAGTTGGGTCAGGTACATTTGGTATTACCATTTTCCGACTGGGTGCATTAAGGTAAGAATGGAGATGAGTTGGGTGCAGTGGAGTAGGATTTGGGTTGGTTGGTGTGCAATGGCTTTGGATTGGGGTTGGGTGGGGTGCAGAGGAGTAGGATCGGTGTTATGTGGGGTGCAATGTGGTCATATTGGGGTTGGGTGGGGTGCACTGGGGATACGGTAGGGGTATTTTGAGTTGCATCTGGGTAAGATCGGGGTTGTGAGGAGTGCAGTGGGATAGGATCAGGGGTTGAGTTGGATGCAGTACGGTAGGATCGGGGTTTGGATCGGGTGCATTGGTGTATGATTGGGTTTGGGTGAGGTGCAGTGGTTTAGGATCAGATTAGGGTGAGGTGCAGTGAGTAGGATCGGTGTCGGATCGGGTGCGGTGTTATAAGATCGAGGTTGGGTAGGGTGCATTTAAGGTAGGGTCGGGATTTTTTGAGTTGCAGGGGATATGATCGGGGCTGGGTGGAGTCCAGTAGGATAAGAACGAAGTTAGGTGATGTACAGTGGGGTATAAGTGGGAATGGGTGGATGCAGTACAGTAGGATCAGGGTTGCACAGAGTGCAGTGGGGTAGGACCAGGGTTGGGTGAGGTACAGTTGGGTGGGATCAGGGTTGGATGAGGTGTAGTTAGGTTGGATCGGGGATGGGTAGAATGCAGTGATGTTTGACTAGGGATGGAAGGGGCAGAGTGGTTTAGAAATGGAGCTGTGTAGGCTGCTGTGGGGTAGGAGTGGGGTTGGGTGGGATGCAGTGGGGTTTAATCGGGGTTGTGTGTGGTGCAGTGGCATGGCATCGGGGCTGGGATGGGTGCTGTGGGGTTGGATTGGGGTTGGGTTGGGTGTAGCGGGATAGGATCGGGGTTGGGTAGGGTGGAGTGGGGTAATGGCATTGTTTAGTGGGGCTCAGTAGGGTAGCAGTAGTGTTGGCTTGGGAACATTAGAGTAGGAGCAGTGTTCGGTGTGGTGCACTGGGGTTGGAACTGGGATGGTAGGGGTGCAGAGGGGGTTGAATGGTGTTGATTGGGGTGTAATGGATTTGACTGATTGATTGATCAATCAGTCAAATCCACTGTACCCCAATCAACACCACTCAACCCCCACTACACACCTAAATGCAGTTGGAGCGGTGCTGTGTGGGGTGTAGTGGGGTTTGAGTGGTCTTGGTCTCGATAGCCTGGTCTTAGGTACTTCTAGGGTGATAGGGAAATCGATTATGGATCATTAAGCACAGCCAGAATAAAGTAGCCAGACGTAGTGTAAACGAGGTGGGTTACAGCACTCTTGGGTTGCTGGGTTTTTATTACACGGTTATACCAATAGTGAGTTAAAGCGTAACGGAGCATGACCCTAGTGTCAGACCTTCTCTCTAGCCTCTCTCTCCCTTTTTTCTGATCTGAAGGGAATCTCTCCGACATTTTATACAGCTCGGAGAGGATGTGTGTGTGTGTGTTGTAGTGTCTGGTAGATTTCCATCCACGTGGACTAACAGACTAGGGCTGGTTACTCCACGTGTTTGAATACGTCATAAAATTCTTGTCCGTCTGGACTATGAGGATGTTTGAGATACATCATATGGTTAAGGATTCTTGATGGTCTGGGACAAGATTGTGGATAGACATTATGTGAATTGATACTCCTAGTGGGGAGCTGTGTACGTCTCCAACAGACACTACATCCTGTACATTGTGATTATGAGATATATACTAATGCCTATATAATGTCTACATTGGGTGGGGTACGGTGAGGGTCGGGTGCATTAAGTTAATGGCATTGTTAGTTGGGTTTCAATGAGGTTGGAAAGGGGTAGGGTGGGGTGCAATAGACTGGAGTGGGGTTGGTTGAGGTACTATCTGTTGAAGTGGGGTTGGTTGGGGTGCAGTGGGTTGGAGTGGGGTTGGTTGGGGTGCTGTGGATTGGAGTGGGTTTAGGTGGGGTGCAGTGGGTTGGATGGGGCTGGTTGGGGTGCAGTGGGTTGGAGTGGGGTTTGACGTGTTGTGGTATTAGTAAGGACAAAGAAAATACAGCTAGTCTCCCTCAGTCTTTGGATTAGTTACGATTGTTTCTAGCCTATCATCCCGGGATTTGTTTCTAAAGCTGCTTGAAGTCGTCAAAATCTAGCAGAGTTGGAGGGAAAAATTTCGTCATCCGATGAGTTTTCCGTGTTCCAGACGCTACAGGTTGAGTCCAGGAGGTGGCCAGATTTTTTAATGTCATTTAAATATTTTTTATTTTAATTTTTATGCTTTCAGCAGATTTTAATCAGCTTTGCACAGCATCGTCGTAAGAAGATCCGAGTGAAATTTATATCTAACCCTTGCAGTTCAAAAACGTATTTGTGCGTCCTTGTGCTGAATGGCCTGGAATTCCCAAATCCCACGCACTAGGTGGCACCACCGCTTCGTTGCTGTGAATGAAAGAAGTAAAGCGGACGACACCGACCTTTTTAAACTTACATGTCCTAAAATTTCCATTTGTCCCTCCTGAATGCTGAGTCGAATCTATATATTAACTGGACGGAAATTTTCGTCCTTGAGTAGGTTATTTCCCGTTGTTCAATGGCAGAGTGAGACAGTACCATGGCCCTGCATCCCTTCCGTAGCACTTCTTCGCGACTAGCATCGAATTCCAGTGTTAATGTATTGCTGAGGTGCAGTAAGCTTCTGGTGTTGTTTGCTGGTTTTCAGTGAAGTAGAAAGGGTGTTTGATGGGGTGCAGTGGGGGAAAGGCGGTGTTGGATGGGGCGCATTAGGGTTTGGAGTGACTGGGTGAGATGAAGTGGGGTAATGACGGTTTTTATTGGGGTAGAATGGGGTAGGAGTGGAGTTGCGTGGGGTGCAGAGGAAAAGTTTGGCTGGTCTGCCATGTGGGGGGTTAGGACCGGGGTTGGAGGATTCAGACGGGTTCGAGTGGGGTTGGGTTGGGTTGGGTTGGGTGTAGAGGGGTAGTATCTTGGTTGGATGGGTTGCAGTGTGGTATGATCGGGGTTGGGTTGAATACAGTGTGGTAGGATCGGGGCTGGGTGAGGTGCAGTGAAGTACGATTGGAGGTATGGTGGGTTACAGTGTGATGGGATTGGGGTTTGTTTGGTTGCAGTCAGATAGCATCTTGGTTGGGCTGAATGCAGCGGAGTGCAATCGGGGCTGGGAGGGGTGTAGTGGCGTAGGATCGGGGTTGGATGGCGTGCAGTTGGGTATGCTCTGGGCTGGGTACGATGCAGTGGAGATGAGCGGGGTGTGGTGGGCTCAGTGGGGTAGGAACCGAGCTGGGTAGGGTGCTGTGGGGTAGGAGCAAGGTTTGGTGGGGTGCAGTGGGGTTGGATTGGGGTTGAATGGGGTTCAATGGAGCTGGACTGGGGTTGGGTGGGGCTCAGTGAGGTTGGATTGGGGTTGGGTGGGATGCAGTGGGGTGGGATCGGGGTTGTGTGGAGTACATTAAGGAAGGATAGGGGGTTGGTGGGGTGCAGTGGGGTAAGATCGGTGTTGGGTGGGGTGCAGTAGGGTAAGACCGGAGATAGATGGGGTGCACTGGAAGTAGGTTTTGGGTGTTTTGAGTTGCAGCGGGGTAAAATCGGGGTTGACTGGAGTGAAGTGGGATAGGAGCGGGGTTAAGTGGGTGCAGTGGGGTGGGATCGGGGTTGGATGAGGTGAAGTTTGGTTGGTTCGGGGATGGGTGGGATGCTGTGATGTTTAAGTGGGGATAGGTGGGGCACAGTGGTTTAGGAATGGAGGTGTGTGTGGTGCTGTGGGGTAGGAGCGGTGTTGGGTGGGGTGCTGTGGGGTAGGAGCGGTGTTGGATGGGGTGCAATAGGGTTGGATCGGGGTTGCGTGTGGTGCAGTGGGGTGGAATAGGAATTGGGTGGGGTGCCATGGGGACGGGTCGGGGTTGGGTAGGGTGCAGTGGGTACGATCGGGGTGGGGTAGGGTGCAGTGGAGCAATGGCGTTTTTTAGTGAGGTTCAGTAGGATAGCGGTAGTGTTGGGTGGGATACATTAGAGTAGGAGCAGTGTTCGGTGTGGTGCACTGGGGTAGGAACGGGGTTGGTAATGGTGCAGAGGAGGTTGAGTGGTGTTGATTGTGTTGTAATGGATTTGAGTGACTGATTGATCATTCAAAGCCACTGAACCCCAATCAACAGCACTCATGCCCCTCTACATCCCTGTATGAGGTAGGAGCGGTGCTGGGTGGGGTGCAGTGGAGTTTGAGCGGTGTTGGGTGGGGTATGGTGAGGGATGGGCACTGTTGGGTTGGGTGCAGTAAGTTAATGGCGTTGTTAGTTGGGTTGCAATGGAGTAGAAAAGGTGTTTGATGGGGTGCAGGGGGGTAATCGCGGTTTTGATGGCAAGCCGTGGGCGTGGTGGGCGTAGTGCAATAGGTTAGAGAAGGGTTGTGTGGGGTGCAGTGGGTTGGAGTCGGGTTGGTTGGGGTGCAGTGGGTTTGAGTGGGGTTGGGTGCAGTCGGTTGGAGTCGGATTGGTTGGGGTGCTGTGGGTTCGAGTGGGGTCTTGCTGGGGTGCAATGGGGTTGGATGGGGTGCAGTGGGTTGAGTGGGGTTGAGTGTGATATTAGATAGGACGTAGAATATACAGCCAGTCTCCCTCAGTCTGGGGACTATAGTGACGGCTGTTTCAAGTTTTTCATCCAGAGTTTTTTTTTTTTTTAAGCTGCTTGAAATCGTCTGATTCTAGCAGAGCTGGAGTAATAAATGACGTCAGCCGATGAGTGCTTTGTCTTCTCGGCGCTACGGGTTGAATCCCAGACGTGGCTAGTTGTTTTTATATCATGTAGACGTTTTATACTTTATTTTTTTATACATTTAGAGGATTTTAACCAGCTTTAGGTAGCTTTTGTGTACAGAAGAATTGAATTAAATTTATATATAACCTAAACAGTTCGAAAAATTACTCATGCGTCCTCGTACTAAATGGCCGAGAATTCCCGCATTCCACGACAAGGTGGCGTCACCGCTACATTGCTGTGAATAAAAGAAGTCAAGCGGACGACACTGCACTTTTTACACTAACTTGGTTTTAAATTGCCATGCCTCCATCTTGAATCTGAGTTGTAAGTATATGGTAACTGTAGGATTTTTTTTGTCCTTTTGTAGGTTATTTCCCGTAGTTCAGTGGCAGAGTTAGACAATACTATGGCCAAGCATCCAACCCGTAACACTTCTTCGCTAGTAGCATCGTATTCCAGTGTTACTGCATTGCTGGGGTGCAGTAAGTTACTAATGTTCGCTGGGTTGCAATGAAGTAGAAAAGGTGTCTGATGGGGTCAAGTGGGGGAATGGAGGTGTTGGATGGAGCGCAGTCAAGTAGCGAGGGTGTGGGTGGGGTGAAGTGGGGTAATGGCTGTTTTTATTGGGGTGTAGTGGTGTAAGGGTGGGGTTGAGTGGGGTGGAGTGGGATAAGAGTGTTGTTGTGTGGGTTGCATTTGGGCAAGAGTTTGGTTCGTCGGGGTGTGGTAGGATAGGACCGGGGTTGAGGTGAGCAGTGAGGTTGGAGTGGGGGTGGGTGGGGTGTAGTGGGGTATGATCAGATTTAGATGGGTTGCAGTGGGGTGTGATTGGGGTTGGGTAGGGTGCAGTTGGTTAGGATCATGGATGGGTGGGGTACAGTGGGGTAGGGTCAAGGTTTGGTGGAGTGCAGTGCGGTAGGATTGGGGTTGGGTGGTTTGCAGTGGGGTAGGATCGGGGTTGGGTGGGGTGCAGTGGGGTAGGATCGGGGTTGTGTGGGGTGCAGTGGGGTAGGATCGAGGTTGTGTGGGGTGCAGTAGGGTAGGATTGGGGTTGTGTGGGGTGCAGTAGGGTAGGATCGGGGTTGTGTGGAGTGCAGTGGGGTAAGATCGGGGTTGTGTGGGGTGCAGTGGGGTAGGATCGGGGTTGGGTGTAGTGCAGTGGGGTAAGATGGGGTTGTGTGGGGTTGGGTGGGGTAGGATCGGGGTTGAGCGGGGTACAGTGGGGTAGGATCGAGGTTGTGTGGCGTGCAGTAGGGTAGGATCGGGGTTGTGAGGGGTGCAGTGGGGTAGGATCGGGGTTGTGTGGGGTGCAGTAGGGTAAGGTCGGGGTTGTGTGGGGTGTTGTGGGGTAGGATCGGGGTTGTGTGGGGTGCAGTAGAGTAGGATCGGGGTTTGTATGGGATGCAGTGGAGTAGGATCAGTGTGGTGTGGGGTGCAGTAGAGTAGGATCGAGGTTGTGTGGGGTGCAGTAGGGTAGGATCGAGGTTGGGTGGGGTGCAGTGGGGTTGGACTAGATGTTGAGTGGGGTGGAGTTGGGTACTAGCGATACTGAATGGGGTGCAAAGGGGTAGGATCGGGGTTGGTTGGGGTGCAGGGGTTTAAGTGGGGTGGGGTGTGATATCAGTCTGACCAAAGTAAATAAGTCGTTCTCAGTCTGTGGGTTAATGAAGACTGTTTTTGTCCCATCATCCTAGGATGGTTTTCTTAAGCTGCTTGAAATCGTCTGACTCTAGTAGAGTAGGAGTTAAAAATAACGTGAGCGGATGAGTGCTCTGTGTTCTAGGAGCTACCGATCGAGTCCCAGGGGTGGCCAGATGTTTTTAGATCATGTAGACATTTTATATTTAATTATTGATACTTCAGACGACTTTATTCAGGTTTAGGTAGCCTTGTCGTACGGAATGACCCAGCGAAATTTATGTCCAACCCCTCAAAACAGAAAAGTAAATATGCGTCCTCGTCCTGAATGGCCTGGAATCCCCGGATTCCATGCACAAGGTGGCGCCATCTCTGCATTGCCGCTAAGGGGAGGGGTCAAGCAGACGACCCTGCTCATTTTACTCTAACTTTGCCAAAAACTCCAATCTCTCCATCTTGAATGCTGAGTCGTAGCTGTTAACTGGGCGGAATTTTTCGTCCTTTTGTAGGTTATTTCCGGCGTCTCAGAGGCAGAGACAATACTATGGTCCTTCATCCTTTCCATAGCATTTCATCGTTGACTAGCATCGTATTCTGGTGTCAGTGTATTGCTACAGGTCATAAATCAAGATGGAGGCATTGCAAATACTTTTTTTCGCCAAGCTAATGTGGGTAAAGTATCGTATTACCACGCTCAGGCTCCTGTGACTCTCAGTTGAATAACCTAGTCCCCCCTTGTCAGCTGGACATAAAGTGCTCCCAAATATTCAAGGGTTAACCTAGGCATTTATTAGCCCCTTGATGCTCGGGACAATTCAAGTGACATTCTAGTTAAATCAGACGATTTTATTCGGCTAAGAGTGAGTCATAGGAGCCTGGGAAAGTTAATACACTGTCAGCATTAACTCCTGCTTGACCAGCATATTCTTTACAGCTGATTCCAGGCGATTTGGTTCAGCCGAGTGGGTCGAAGGAGCTTGAGAGACACGGTAAATAAAAATAAGACATTGGGAGTAAAGAAAGTATTGTAAATTACTCAAAATAAAAAATGAAAAATAAAATAGTATGTTCCAGTTTTTATTTGCTTCTTACATACAGGTCGATACACGATACTCTTCACTTCATCGTGACTAGCATTAAATTACAGTCTTTCTATCCAACTGGTTCTGGATTGTAATAACTCTTCCTTAGAAACTTACTCTGCATATTAGGGCTTAATAACCTTTTTGTTAATTTTTGACACCAAACAACCAAAATACTGTAGAAGTCCTGGGCGCAAAGCTAGCGGGGCTGTGGTGGCCGAGTGAGGAGAGCGTTGGCTTGCCAATGCTGACGACCTGGGTTCAACTCCCGGGCAAGGTTATTTATAAGACATATGGCATTGTCCTTAGTGGCCTGTCGTTGGACCCGGGTTCGACTCCCGATTGATGCAGAGGTAAATCGTGGCAATTTGGCAGGCACTTAGTGGTCTGTGGTGTGGTGTGGTGGGGTAGGCAGTCACGTAGTGGCTGCCTATAAGGGGGGAATGTTAAAATAGGCTTACTTTCACACACACATATCTACATACACACACACCTCACACACGCTCACTTACACTACCACTCACACGCATACACAGCCCACACACACACCTCATTTGCACAAGACACCCCCTCCCACACACACACACCTCACTCACACAGAGGGCTTATACAAAACAGTAGGTCGTGGAAAGGAGGGGGGTTTTATTTCCAAGTCCAAAAAAGGGTATACCCTTTCTTAGATTTGGAAATAAAACCCCTCTCCTTTCCACGACCTACCGTTTTGTATAAACCCTCTGTTTATCTGTCTGTCTTAGGGAGTGTGTCTTGTGTGAGGTGTCTGTGTCTTGTGAGAAGTGTGGTGAGGTGTACTGTATGAGTCTTGTGAGAGTAAGATTGTGTGTGTGCACATGTATGTGACGAGTGTGTGTGTGTCTGCCCCCCTTAAAGGCAGCCACTATGTGACTGCTGAACCCACCACACCACACCGCTGACAAACCACTAAGTGGCTGCCAAATTGCCCCAGTTTATCTCTATATCAACCGGGAGTCGAACCCGGGTCCAATGACAGGCCACTACCATATGGTTTAAATAACCTCTAATTGCCCGGGAGTCGAACCCAGGTCGTCAGCATTGGCAAGCCAACGCTCTCCTCACTCGGCCATCACGGCCACGTTAAATATGCGCCTCAAACTTGTACTGTATTTTAGTTATTTGGTATCGGTAATAAACAAGGGGAAACTGAAGTGTATGGTGCATATTAAGTGGCAAGAATGGCTTGGTAATAGTGCAAAAGGAATCGGTATTCTGTTGTCTTTTGAAATAAGGAAATACGTAAATGGAATAGCCATTAACTACACTGAAAATGGGTTGGACAAGAGCAGTGGCTTCCATAACACAGGCAGGCCTCTTCATACGTCTTGACAGAAAACATACCAACCTGGGGGAAACGGGCAAATGTGTTCCATAGGTAGCAATGGAACTTTTATTAGTATTTTTACGTCACTTTAGACCTAAGTTATGAGGACTTTCTGTGTTTACTGGTTACATAAAACTTACTAAGCTGGGGCAAGCTGGTAAATCTGTTCATGGGTAGCAATGGAACTTATAATAGTATTTTTACGCCAGTGTGGACCCAAGCTGTAAGGACATTCTGTATACACCGATAACTGAACAGATTTTGAATAAGATGTTGGACAAAAATGTATGAACCTAATGGAGGACGGCAGGCTATTGGTATAAAGCAAGGTATAATAGTGCTGGTATGAAATACTGTTATATAAAGCATAAACCTGAGTGACTGCAGATACAAGATGATCTGGAGGACTAGGGTACAGGAGCATCACCAGGTATCTCCCCTAAGCTGTATGAAATAGCCTGGCAGTAGCGAGAAACACTGCAGGCACTACGTGAAACTAGCACTGTGCAGGATTACGAAGTCCAGCCAAGATGAGGCCATTAAGGCTAGTCACTTAACATGCCAGTAAATAGCGCCTGGGACTCAAGCTGTATAACTTTGTAAATGACTATAGTCATGTAGATTATTGTACTTACCAATAAAGTATAAGTAATGGAAGGCCTAGGTTTGATTTCGATATTCGTGGATTATGAATACTCTGAGCTGAAATAAGTTTGATTCTGTACCCGTTGAATTGTAGGTTTTGCATCTATTGATTTTATGCCATATTCCACAAATCTCTAAAATCATAAGTTGAATTGTGAGTTTCTGTGCCGCTGGAGTTCGTATGGACTTCTTTTTTGTTCCATCTAAGTACTGTGAATTCTCATGTAATACACATTTTTTGTAACTATACCGTTAAAGGTCGAATAAACTTGATATACAACTTGCTCTTTTATTAAATTTTCTTACAAGTGTTCACATTCGCAATGCATAATTGCAGAGTACATTAGTAGCTATGACGGCAGCATGCCAAGTTACCCTGGCAGGAGGATCCAGAGCGGTGGCATCTTCGCCGTGGGTCTACCCTTTCCCCCCTGAGGCTGTCGAAGCAGAAGAGGAGGACAGCATGGGGTCCAAACCACCGCAAACCCCCTTGGCCCCTCACGGGGCTCGAGAACCTGGGAGTGGCTTCGGTCGCCGTGGCAAGTACCACATCTCTCAACACAACACACACAACAACAACGTTTTTTTCTTACCGAGAAATGGTTCCCCAGTGGTCATTTCTAGACGACTTCTTATAGCCAGGGACATTGAGGGCAATCCAGGACCCACCAACAAATACATATGTCCAACATTCTCAAAACCTATCACTTCGAGCCGACAGACAAAGGTTTCAGTTCAGTGAAATTCCTGCAAGAACTGGACCCATTACACCTGCACAACATTTGCATCCAGAAAACATTACACAAACACGTGGACCTGCTCCTTATGCTGCTTCCCCCCACCCACTAACACCTCCACCAGCCCCACTCCTACTTCCTCCACACCTCCTCAGCCTAATCCACCGATCCTTCCCACACCATCCAATCCCCCAACCCCTCCTATTCCACCTCAGTCTAATCTACCCCAACCCTTACCTCCATCACAACCTTCTACCCCTTCCCCTCCACCCCCACCCCCCCCGTGCTGCAGCTCCCAACGCACATCGCACACACAACATAAACATCCTTCAAAGAAACAGAGATGGCATAAACACCAAAAAACAAGAACTCATATAATAGATCAAACAACAAAACATACACATTGCCATCTTGCAAGAAACAAAACTACAAAGACCACAAAAAATACCTACATTTCATAATTTCACCACCTTAAGACAAGACTGGGCCAACGGCGGTGGCGGTGGACTCATCACCCTGGTACACAAATCAATCAACCTTTCAGATACCAGTGCACACACAAAGTCACTTCTCCCCCCACATGACACCACAACAGAAATGCAATCAATTAAAATACGCACTGGTAACAAATCACACATAACGATCGCCAATACATACATTCCCCCCCCCCCAGACATCCACATAGTTACTATCCACAAATACACCACAACACTAACATACCCATCATCATCCTGAGTGATGATTTCAGCGCCAAGATGTCGGCCTGGCATGTCAACAACAATGACACAGGCAGAGGGCTGGTACTACAATCCCAAACAGATAATCTTTTCATACTTAATAATCTCCATGAACATACTTATATCGCACAACAAGCCCTCTTCCTCCCATCATCCCCAGACATCACCTTTTGCTCACCAAACCATGCCCCCACAACATCCTGGAGAATGGTCAGAGCCAAGGGCTCTGACCATCTTCCAGTCATCATCACTATGAAAACCAGAATCACCCCAGCTGACCACAGACACACATGCACTAATTATAAGCCAATTGGGAGGCCTTCATAAATGAAACAGAACAACACTTTGAAACACTGAACAGTACATCCAACACAAACATCAAGACCGCTGTGCACACTTTCAATACAATTATTCAAAACGCAGACAAAAGACACATCCCTAGAGGCAACAGAAAGAGAGACATCCCCAGCTTCACACCAGAATTTCAAGGCCTCATCAGTCAACGGGACACAATGCGACACTCCCCAACACCCCACACTCAAGACACCGTACAACAAATACAAGAACTCAACACTCAAAATAAACAATAAAATATCGGAACAGCAAACACTAAACTGGAATAATTATCTCCAAACACTTGATCACAAAACAAACACCAGCAAACCCTACAAAACACTAAACAGCATCACACACACCAACAGCAGCAACACACAATCACACGCTGCCATCACGACAATACACACCATACCCTCAAACAGACAACAAGCAAATACTCTCGTCAATCACTTTTCACATGTCCGCCATGTAAACCCCCACCACGAAGACCGACGTGTCGTCCGAGTAAAAGACAGTTCCCCACAAACCCAGACTTCGCACCTTTCACTTACAGCCAGACGAAGCACATCACTAGCAACCTTAAGCACCCATCTGCCTGTGGACGAGACAACATAAGCAACATACACCTTAACACCTTGGACCACAAAGCATACAAGCACTCACCAACATACCAAACTACAGCTACTCACACAACATAATACCCAACATCTGGAAGCATGGCATTATCATCACTATATCCAAACCCAACAAAGACCCCACGCTACCTCTCTCACACCGCCCCATCACACTCCTCTGCACCCCCTCCAAAGTCACTGAACAACTGGTACTACAACAAGTTACACCTCACACCCCCCTAGCCCCATCACAACATGGTTTTTGGCCACTACACTCCACAAACACCCTTCTTACAGACCTTACACAGAGAGTTTTTGATGGCATGAATTCAGCTAGGCCATCACACTCCTAGTCACACTAGACATTAGTAAAGCCTTTGATGCCATTCCCCACCACAACCTCACAAACAAAATACTCAACACAAACATGCACAGTAAGACAAAAAGATGGCTGGCAAACTACTTAGCAGGAAGATGTGCACATGTAACATTTGCTGGTCTGTCTTCAAACATCAGAATCTTCACAAATGGCGTCCCCCAAGGATCTGTTTTGTTCCCTACACTCTTTAACCTATACATGCACGAAATACCCACACCCCACACACCACGGATACACATAGCTTCCTATGCAGACAACATAACACATGAACGCACCAAAACGCAAACAGCTGCACACATCCTCCAACCTTACCTCAACACACTACACGAATGGTTCACCACAAGCAGGCTCAAAATAGCCCCAGCCAAATCTACAGTGACCCTTCTCACAAACTGGACAGCAGAACACAGTCACATTCCACACCTCACCATAAACAACACTCCTCTCTCTCTCTCTCTCTCTCTCTCTCTCTCTCTCTCTCTCTCTCTCTCTCTCTCTCTCTCTCTCTCTCTCTCTCTCTCTCTCTCTGTACACACACACACACACACACACAAATCATTGGTGTAACATACATCAAAGTCATTTAAAGAACACATCACAAACATTAAAGATAAATTAACACCAAGATTCAATGCCTTGAGGTCACTTGCCCATACGACATTTGGACACAACAAAGAAAGCATCACCACAGTATACAAACAATATATACGTTCAATGATGAATTATGCAAGCCCTACTTGGGCTTCTAACCTCACTAAAACACACAACACTCTGCAGACCATACAGAACAAGGCCCTAAAAATAATCACAGGCTGCACAGCTGCTACGCCCACAGACCACCTACACCAAGAAACCTAAGTCCTCGAAGTCAAGGATCATCTAGACATGAGAGCCACCCAAATTCTCCCCACAGCCTCCGCAAACCCACACCATCCACTACACTACATGGCAGCACATCCACACACACCAAGGAACATCAAAACAGCACCCAGCACACGATATCATAAACTGGCGGAACGAGTAAACAGATTAGAGATGGCTTTTCAGAATGAGATGGATGAAATTAAGAAACAGTTGCACTTGCAGAAGGAAGAAATAGAAAAATTAGGAAAGGAAGTCAACAAGAAAGAGACGACAATAGATGAGCTGACAGTAGAGGTGGGTTCACTTAGGAGGAAAATTAGTGAAATGGCAAGTACAGCAGTCAACCACGAGAGTATTATGGAAGAGTTCAAAAATGATAGACAATTAGGCAAATAAGCAATCCGATAGATCAGAGCAGTGATATCGAGGAGAAGATAACACAGGTGAATGAAGCTGTGCAAAGCTACAAAAATCATGTGGAAACCACTTATGGTGAAATGGTGAAAGTAAAGAAAGACTTAGAAACAAGGGTGGAAGAAAAAAGCATTACAATGAAAGTGAAAAGAATAATCCAAAACAATCCTAAATTGGTCAGAGATTCAGCAGATATCAACAAATCTATAGTAATCACTGGTATAGAAGAGGAAGAAATAAGAAACAAGTTCTCGAGAGACAAAAAGGAGATGGCAAATGTAATGAGCATATTGAAGGAATATCAGAGGAAATCTGTAATAAAGACATAGAGGAACACAAAAGGTTAGGGAAATATCAGAGAAATAAATCAAGGTCCCTTCCAGAGTGAAAGATTGTGGAGGAGATACAAAAAAATGCAAAGAAACTCTTGGAAAAAGAGGATATCAAAAATGTTTGGACAAAAATATGCCTAACTCAAGAAGAGCTAGAATTACTAAAAGAGAAGAGGGAGGAGCAAAAACAAAGAACGGGGGAAGATCAGAGGAGGAGAAGAATACTTTTTTTTTTTTTCACAAAGTAATCGGATTGCAGGTTCGAAAGTGGTACATTAGCAGGAGGGAATAAAAAGGAAAAAGGTAGTAGAACCAAGTCATGACAAGTATATAAATAAGATGATTAAGTTGATGTACTCAATTGTGGGTGGAATGGTGTCTAAATTATTAGAGATGAATATTATACCACATATAAAATGCCTAACTGAAACAAAATTAACGCCAAGGATATCAAATGCCATCCTAAACTTAGAGGAATATAATATATGGAGAAGAGATAGAACTTAAAAAAAGGAGGAGGAATTATAATATTAAAGAAAAATCTGAAAGTCAAAGAAATAGAACTATATTATACCCTCACTAGCAGAACTGATTGCAGTAGAGATCAGTGCATCTGAAGGGAAAGTAATTGTAGCCAATTTGTACATGCCACCCAGATCAAACACATGGGAAAGAGGAGAAAATGAGGATCTGACAGAGAATACAATTCAGAGTTTAAGAGCATTACTACACAGAATGGAAGAGAAATCGGAAAGAATTATACAAACTGGAGATTTTAATACAAATATAAATAGGAATACTCTAGATATAATAAGCCAAGAAAGCTGTTGGGACCAAAAGCTCCTGGATCTCGTGCAGGAGTTTTTCCTAACGCAACATGTAAGGGAAAGCACCAGAAAAAGAGGACTCCATGTACCCTCAGTGCTAGATCTTATATTTACTAGGCAAGAAAACGATATTGACAGTTTAATATATCACCCTCCATTTGGCAAAAGCGACCATGCAGTACTAAATTGCAACTTCAGGATTGCATAAGACATAGTTAACAGCAATGAAAGTTACAAAAAGAGCCTAAATTATAAAAAGGGAAGCTATCATGACCTAAAGAAATACTTCTTAAAAATAGAGTGGGAAAAGGAGCCTAGAGGACAAGATTTAAATGCTATATATAAAAAATTCTGTGAACTTTATGAAACAGGAGTCCAGAAGCACATCCCACAGCACAAAGAAGTATAAAAGAAAAGAAAGAAATGGTTCAATACAGAATGTAAAAAATCAAAAGAAAAGAGAGACTTGTTGTGGTATAGATACACAAGACACAATAGTGAAAGGACATATAATAACTATAAACAGGCAAGAATCTGTTATACAAGAATAAGGAGGGAAGCCCAAAAACAGTTTGAGGAGGATATAAAAAATGGAAGTAATGATCAACCGATGCTATTTTACAGCTACATCAGAAGCAAAACCAAAGTAAAAGATAAAATACAATTCCTTACGGATGAGGGAATAACCTATTCACAAGAGAAGGATATTTGTGAAGCACTAAATAAGAATCTTCAGTCAGTTTTTACAGAAAAAAAATAATTTTGAGAGGGATGATATGGAACATGCATGCCCACACATATTACCAGATATACAAATATCAGAAAAAGAAATACAGGAGGAGCTAAGTAAATTAGACAAAGGAAAAGCAAATGGTCTTGATGAAATTTCATGTTGGGTGCAACATGAATGTGCAAAGGAGTTAAGTAAACCATTATCTTTAATTTTCAAGAAATCCTTGATACAAGGTAAACTACCTGATATTTGGAAGAAAGCAAACATTGTTCCCTTATTCAAGAAAGGGAATTGACAAAATCCACTCAACTACGGACCAGTATCACTAACCAGTGTTGTAAACAAGGTATTAGAAAAGCTTACAAGAAAAGCTTGGGTAAATCATCTAGAAGAACACATTATGATAACAGAAAGACAGTTTGGTTTCAGAAAGGGAAAATCATGTTACTAATCTGTTGAGCTACTATGACAGAGTAACAAAAACATTACAGAAAAGAAAAGGATGGGTGGACAGTATCTATTTATATTTCAAGAAAGCATTTGACAGAGTACCGCACCAAAAACTTTTATGGAAACTGTACCATAATGGAGGAATCCGAGGCAAACTGTATTGTTGGATGCAAGATTTTCTCAAAAAAAGAGAAATGCGAACAGTACTAAGGGGAAATTACTCATCATGGAGGGAAGTTACTAGCGGAGTTCCACAGGGCTAAGTGCTGGCATCAATCATGTTTTTAGTGTATATAAATGATGTAGATAGCAACATTGGAAATGAAAGCTATCTAATTATGTTTGCTGATGATGCAAAAATACAAAGGACAATTACTAATGCCGAATCTTGTAAAGAGCTACAAGAAGAATTAAATAAACTTCATGAATGGAGCAATACATGGCAAGTGGAATTCAATGTGGACAAGTGTCATGTAATCAAGTTTGGTAAAAGTGGAAAAAGACTTGATTGGGATTATAAGTTAGGAAATAAAACCCTACACACATCAGAAAGAGAGAAGGACCTAGGTGTGATTATTAATAACAGACCATCTCTGGCTGACCACATCAGTGAGAAGGTATGGAACATCTATACACTGCTTGCAAATATGAGAATAGCATTCACATAAATGAAGATATGCTAAGAAAGATAATAACATCATTCATCAGACCAACCCTGGAGTATGCATCAGTAGTCAGGAGTCCTCATCTCATAAAAGAAATAGATAATTTTGAAAAAGTTCAAAAGGCCGCTACAAGATGGGTACCAAGCTTAAGGGATCTAAGCTACGAAGAAAGACTAGAAAAACTGAATCTGTCTACACTACAAGAGAGAAGGAAAAGAGGTGACATGATTATGCTATATAAATGCATATCAGGGAAGGAGAAAATAGGCATAAATGATTACATAATCTATGGGGATGCATCAGCAAGAGGACACTGCAAAAAACTGCATAAAAAGAGAGGCGATAAAGACGTAAGGAAATTTAGTTTCCCAAATAGAGCAATTGATCAGTGGAATGCACTACCGAATGAAATGGTGTGTGCCAAAACAATTCATAAATTTAAGGATATGTATGATAAATATGGTTTAAGACACTGGACAGTACGAGCTTGATTCATTCCTGTAAAGATACAATTAGTTAAGAACAATTAGGTAAGAACAAATACTGTCATCTCTCCCCCCTCAGCCCAGCTTCCAGAAGCATATCCATACTCAAATCACTCGCCGCTCCATTCAGTCACTTAAAGAAAACACACAGCTGCATGCACGGCCTCTCGATATCCACCCTTCTGAATCCTATCTCCGTAGTGAGGACAGGGTCCACATATGGGCATCATCCAGCCCTCTTAAGTTATCAGAAGAGGTTGCATGACTCCGTTGCTGATGCCTGTCCAAGATATAACACAGTACCCCATACTATTAAGCATATTATGGAAGACTGCATTGCACACAATCACCTATGCCAACAACACAACATACAATCCTTGAGAGCTCTGTGGGAAAGCCCGGTCTCGGCCGTGGCCTTCCTTAGGGACTTGGGGCTGTTCGGCCAGACTGCCTAGGGAACAACAACTACTACTACTACCCTGGCAGGAGGTAGTGTTATTATCTAAAGGTATATTGTAAACAAACAAAATGCCTTGGACCAGGCCTGACCAACAGGTGATGGCCAAGGACCAAGCAAAAGACAAGGTGTGAATTTCAACATGGAATGTTAGGGGTGTGAATGATGAGGTGAAAGAGAGAGAGAGAGAGAGAGAGAGAGAGAGAGAGAGAGAGAGAGAGAGAGAGAGATTGTCCAGGTGCTTGAGAATGCAAAAGTGGACATATGTGGATTGACAAACTAAATGCAAAAGTTGAGTATGGATTGGGTATATGGGCAGGAGTAGGTGAGAATGAGAGGGCAAAGGAGGGTGTACGTATTGTTGTGGGCTAGAGATGGAAAGAGAATATGAGAGCGAATGGATCAGTTGGTTCAAGGATTGTGTGGGTAAGATTGAAAGCTGGAATACAAGCATAGGCGCCAACGAAAGACCGTGCAAGTTGAGTCAAAGGGGAGTTTTGGACATATGTGGTGGTGTGCAAGGAAAAGTTTGAGAGGAGTGAGAGAGTGTTTTTGACTGGAGATATGAATGGAAAAATAGGGAAAATGGAGGTGGATGGAGTAGTTAGGGGTATGCCTGCAGAAGTGGATGAAAATGTCATTGCTCTAGTGGACATTTGTGCAGGGAGGGGTTGGTGATAGCCAATACACTGTTTAGGCACAAAATGATCTACAGGTATACATGGCGTGTGAAGAAAGGGTGGGTGGTGAACTGAATGAAAAGAAGGCAATGATCGATGGTGTGTGTGTGTCGATAAGAATGAGAAGGTATGTACTGTGTGCAAGAGCATACAGAGGTTGGAGGAGTGGACTTTCTGACCATCACTTGGTGGTGGTGAGAATCAAGGTACATATGAAATGGATGAATAGAAGAAGAGAAGGACAGGAGGAAGAAGTCAATATAAGGAGGGTGGAAAGGTTGCAAGAAGATGAAAAAAAGGCAGAATATAAGAGAGAAGTGGAGGAGCGATTGGGTAATTATGGACTGGAGCAGATGGGGAAGGTGGAAGGTGTGTGCAAGATATTCACAGAAGAAATCTGTGCATCATGTGAAATGGTGTGTGGGATGAGGAGAAGACGAAAGAGGGTGCAAGGAACAGCATTGTGGAATGAAGTGGTGAAACAGGCTGTGGCACAAAAGAAGAAAGCATATAGTGAGTGGATGAGAAACAGGGGTGTGGAAGAAGTTGAGAGACGGAAGAGAAATTTACATGTAGAGAGGAAGAGAGGGGTGAAAAGATTAGTAAGAGAGAGTAAGAAGACAGTGGTTAAGGAGTTTGGAAGGAATTTGAGTGTAAAGTGGAGGGAATGTAAGAAAATGTTCTGGGAAGAGGTAAAGAGAGTTAGACAGGGTGCAAAGAAGTTAGTTGAGGAGTGAAAGATAAAAATAATTGATTACTGGGGGAGAGGGGAGAAAAAGTGAGCAGATGGAGAGAACATTTTGAGGAACTGTTAAACATAGAGAATAAAAGTAATGCGAGTATATGTGGCTGGGAAATGACTGGGAGACGGAGGGATGTGAGAAAAGAGGAAGAAATCAGCAACACGGAAGTTGTGGAAGCAATGAAGAAAGTCAAAATGGGGAAAACCCCAGGAATTGATGGAGTGTGTGGTGAAATGCTGAAGCATGGGAAAGTGATAGTAGTAGAATGGATGTGGAAGATGTGCAGACTGGCGTGGGAGGAAGGTAGAGTCCCGGAGGATTGGAAGTCAGGTATATTTATTCCCCTGTACGTAGGAAAAGGGGAAAAAGGAGTGTGTGGTAATCATAGGGGCATTAATAAGAAAAGTAGATGGTAGGATACTTATTGACAGACTTAGGGAAATAACAGAGGAATTAGATGGAGAAGAACAGGGTGGGTTTAGGAGGGGAAGAGGTTGTGTAGATCAGATATTCATTCTTAAGTTTTAGTGGAAAAGTTTCTAAAGTAGGGAAACAAGTTAAGTGCAGTCTTCATGGATTTGGAGAAAGTATATGACAGGGTGGATAGACAAGGATTGTGGAAAGTATTAAAAATATATGGAGTAAATGGGAAGTTGTTGAATGCCGTGAAGAGTAGGCTATGTAGGATGGGGCTAAGGCTCCAGTGTGTGTGTGGATAGTGAACTGAGTGAATTTTTCTATTTGAAGGTTGGACTGAAACAGGGATGTCATGTCTCCATGGTTGTTTAGTCTGTATATGGATGGGGTTATAAAAGAGATACAAGGTAGGGCAGTGGATGTTGGAGCGGCCCTAATGAGAGAGGGCAATGTTTGGAAACTCCCTGTACTGTTGTTTGCAAATGAAACTGTGTTGTTAAGTGAAGATGAGGGGGAGCTGCAAGGCTTGGTGGATGAGTTTGGGACAGTGTGTACGAAACGGAATCTAAAGGTGAATGTAGGTAAGAGTAAAGTTATGGTCTTCGAGAGAAATGAAATCAGTGAATGTACTCGTACTGTGAGGTTAGATCAGGAGGGAATGGAAAATGTGAGTGCGTTTAAGTAGTTGGGTAATGTGATGAGAAAGAATGGAAGTTTAGAGGGTGAAGTGCTTGAAAGGGTACAACAGGGAAGAAAGGTTGCCGGTTCCTTGAAAGCAGTGATAAAAATCCAGGGAAGTGAGCATGGAAGTGAAAAAGTTACTGCATGACCGTACCGTGATACCAACTCTAACGTATGGAAATGAAGCTTGGATCTTGTTGAAGGGACATAATTTAAGAGTGAGAGCAGTGGAAATGAGTTATTTGAGAGGAACATGTAGCTGTAGAGTTACATGGAGAGACTGACAAATGAGGAAGTGAAGGAGCGTTGTGATGTGGATGTGGATGTGATAGGAAGCGTTAGGAGAAACACACTGAGGTGGTTTGGCCATTTGGAGAGGATGGAAAGAGATGGACTGACGAGGAGAGTGTATGTGAGTGAGGTGGAGGGGGGGAGAGGGAGGGGGAGGCCATGGATGAGATGGAGGTACGAAGTGGAGAGGTATGTGAGAGAGGGGGTGTGAGCTGGGAGCAGGGTAGTGAAATGGCAAGGGACATGGCGACATGGAGGCGATTTGTTTGTGGCCACCCCTTGAAGGATAAAGGCGTCTGGCAATAGATAAACAGAGATAGACATTAGTAGCTATGACGACAGCAGGTTAAGTTACTGTGGGAGGAGGTAATGTTATCTAAAAGTATATTATAAGTATATTGCAAAAAGATTCAGGCATGTTACAGAATATTTCGGGTATTATCAAAGTATATCAGTGAATTTAATGCAACAAACTATCCCCATCTCCAGCTGGCCTGCTCTCCTACTGCTCTCTACCCTGCTCGCTCTAGAACACACACTTATATCACACCCAAAAAGAAAAAATACAAAAGAAAATACAACCTGCAACCTGTCCTGTCTGGTGCTCCCATCCCCTCTGCTCTCTCTCAGCCGGAGCCAGCCCCGATTTTAACTCTCTCTCTCTCTCTCTCTCTCTCTCTCTCTCTCTCTCTCTCTCTCTATATATATATATATATATATATATATATATATATATATATATATATAATCTATCTGTCTATCGCCTGGGGAAACACAGCAACATTAAAGGTGCCTAGGGAGTGAATTGCCTATCACAATGACAGTATAAAAGAGCTGCCATAACTGCTTCTATCATCCCAACTACATCACCTACAAATACACACAACACGGTCGTAATTCATGTGGCTTTGGAGGCTTCATAACAACTCTTCCTTAGCGATTTAGTCCACACATTTCACTTTAATCTTGTTACTGATGCAAACTATGGATATTAAAACTATTAACTGCATGCGAAGGCAAGCTTGAGTGTAAAGGAAAATGAATCACTAAAGGACAGGTGCTATGAAGTTTCCTATGCCACATTTGACCCAGACGCTGATGGTTTCTCTAGGCTGCCATTCTTGCTCTACTGGGTTGCCATCTTGTTTTTGAGTTGTCTCCTTCTGTTGCCATCTCGCCATCCAAGGTTGCCATTTGTCGTCCCGGATTCCCATTTGTCATCTCAGGTTGCCATCTTGTCTTCGGCTGTTGTCATCTCGTCATTGTAGGGTGCCATCTCGTCGCCTGCTGTCGTTTCACTATCATATATCGCCATCCCGTTGGCCCCGGGTTGTCTTGTCTTCCGGGGTTGCTATCTTGTTGTCTCTGGCTGTCGTTCTAAGACTGTGGGGTTGATGCTCTGCGGCTGCCATCGTTTTATGTGGAGGAAAATAGCAATTAGACGAATACTTTTCTGTCTTATGATATACTACACTACAAGCACTTGGCATTATCACATACTTTACCATACTATGTCACAGGGGTTGACGCCAGCAAGGGACTGCGGCCAGAAAATTTCGTTCCTGCTACCTAGTGACGGACTTGAAGGGGGGCATTGTGTGGGCTGTGTCGGTGCAGTTTTGGGGATGGGTTAGGGCTCAGATCTGTGCCAGAGGGTACAAGATACTGTGATTCACAGGCTGCGGCTTCTGCCCAACAGAAAGAGGCCCAAACATTGGAGTAATGCCCTATGATGTTGTATAATGGCGGGGCAGTTACGGTGCCAAGGTGTGCTTGGAGGGTGCCCCTGTTGCTGTCCTGGCAGTGCCCTGAAACCACTGCCACAGCCACAGTCACTGTCCATGGATGCTGGGATATGGGATCTTGACCCCTTGCCTGGATTTGAGACTGTTCTGGTGGGCGGGACCTGTGGTTCATCCCATCTTTCACTTAGCTATCATGACTAAATCATAGCCAAGCGTAAAAAGCAAGCTTGGGGAATCCAAATCTCGTTAGGGGTTCACAGTGGCATTTTGGAAAGTGGGTAGCTTGAAGGGTAAGGGTGGGGAACAAGTGAAGACTTTGACCTGGAGGCAGGTAGATGTCTGCTGCTTATGTTAGGTTCTGGAGAGGGTCAGCTAGGAAGGACTGTAGGTATAAATCATTTGGAAGGGAGGTGTGGAGATAGTGGTGTGGGCGTGCTGGTCGAAGAGAAATGGGTTGAATATTTTAGGCATGTAACGGGAGTAAAATGAAAGGATTAAAGCATAGATACCGGAAATCTTGTCTGGAAAACTCATGGTTACATTTATTTTGGCATATGCCGACAGGTTGGCTTGGATGATGATGAAAAGGCAGTTTCTGGCATTATTTGGTATATGAAGTTGGTGGCATGCAGGCTGATGATTGTTGTTTTGGACTGGAATTCAAACCGCCATGTGGGTGCCGCAGCTCATGGATATGAAGGGGTGCACAAGGAAAGCACATATGGTACGAAAAATGCGGAAGGGGAAAGGGTGCTATAGTCCGAGGAGGCAATGAATATGACTGTGTGCAATGCGCTTTTTAGAAGAGAGAGTAGCCTGATTAAAAATGAGTCTGGGAGTCAGAGTAGCCAGAGTGATTATTTCCGGGTCAGAAGAGCTCATAGGAAGTTAGCAAAGGAGGTAAAAGTTAAAAAGAGTGATGAGTGTGTGCAGCAACACAAATTACTGGCATGTAACATGATGCTGAAGGAGCAGGCAGTGAAGAAAAGGACACACACCCAGGAGGAAATTATTGAAGTTGAAAAACCAGGCAGTATGGGATGCATTCTATAGCGAGATAAGTAGAGTGGTGACTGAACAAGGAGCTGTAGACAGTGTTAATGAGCAATACATAGCTCTCAGTACAGTTTCTTTTGAGTTACTGATTCAGTGTGGATGGACAATGGGCCCACCAAAAGAGTTGTATGGTGGTGAGATGAGGGTGCAGAAGCTGCACTTAAGAAGCAGAGAAGACTTTTCCGGAATAGGAAAAAGGGTGGTAACAAATTGGAATACTTGGCTGCCAGGTGTGGGGCCAGAAAGGATGTATACAGAGCAAAATCAGTCTCGGAGACTTTTATTGAATGGTCTCAATAGTGCCAAACGGAAGAATGTGGTATTTAAGGTAGCAGATCTTATGACAGAAAACAAGGATATCATAAGTGAGCAGTGTGTGAAGAATGATGAAGGAAAGGTAGTGGTGGACAGTAAGGATATTAATGATGATTGGGGAGAACATTAAAATTGGTTGCCGAATGAGGAGTTTGACTGGAATGGAGAAGGTTTGGAGTCAGTGGATCCAGTGTTTGGCCTATGACCTTTGACTGATGCTGCTACTGTGAGCAGGGCAATATGCAGGATGCAGCTGTGGAGTGTGGAGTGTATGTGTCAGGGTTGACTGTTGAAATGTTGAAGACCTCAGGAGATATAAGAGTGGATTTCCTTACTGATTTGATTAATTGGTTATATATTAGTGTGTTGTCCCAGGTGACTGGCTGTAGTGTGATTGTAAATGAGTATAAGGGAAAGGGTGAGACCCTAAAAAGAAGACACTATTAAGGCATAAAACTTCAGGACCAGATTATAATGTTACGAATAGAGTCCAGGAAGGTATGATACAGGAAAGAGGGAATACTGACGAAATGAAGTATGGGTTTATGCCAGGCAAATGGGCCATTGATGCTGTATTCATTGTGCGACAGCTACAGGAAATATATACTGGAATAATAAGGGAGCTGTACTTCGTTTTTGTTGATTTGGAGAAAGCCCTTAACAGAGTTCCTAGAGAATTGGTTAAGTGGGAAATCAGAAAGCTTGGGATCGAGGAGTGGCTAGTTAGAGCGTCAGTGGCAATGTACAAGGGTGCTTGCACCCAGGTAGAGTTAATGAAGATTTGAGTGATGAGTTTTTCTTGAATGCTGACTTGCATAAGGAGCCGGTTTTGAGCCGCTTATTGCTTATCATGGTGCATCAAGCTCTCTTATGTAACTTTAGATATTGACTCCACTGGGAGATGATGTATGCTGATGGCTGTTGACTGCAGCCAATGTAAGGAAGGCGGGGGAACGATTCAGGAGTGAAGAGATGAAATGGGGCACAAGGGTTGGAAGGGAAACGCAGATAAAACAAAAGTGAGGATAACTAAGGCTGGTGGCAGTATTGTCACCAGAGAGTGTGGCAGTGTGTGTGTGGCCAGGTTCAGTTTGTCACAAGTGTGTGGGAAGTAAGTTCATCTTGAGCAGTGTCTGTGATAAGTGAGAGCATAAGAGATGTAGTGACATTAGAGGTAGACTGCAAAATAATTTCGATTTCTTAAGTGCAGTGTATCGAGGAAAGCATACAGAGCTTAACAGTTGGGAAAGGATTGATCTTGCTTGAGAGTCTCTTGAGGTTGTGGAGGAGTTTTGTTATTTGAGGGACACATTATGTGCTTGAGGTGGGACAGGAGCAAGCTCTATGGCTAGAGTCAGGAGCGCATGGAGGAAATTCTGGGAGATGATGCCTCTTCCGACAATGAGACGGTCGGTTATGTTTTTAATAATGTATATCGGTGCTCCGTAATATAGGCACGTTTGGCTCTGCAGTTTTTATATGTAATGTTTGGAACACTATACATCTATGTTGTTGTTGTTGTTATAACTATTATTATCGCCCACCTTTAGAAGGCGGAGCGATAATGTTTTTGCCTGTCTGTGTGTATGTGTGTGTGTGTGTGTGTGTGTGTGTGTGTGTGTGTGTTCTTACCTAATTGTATCTTTACAGGAATGAGTCAAGCTCGTACTGTCCCGTGTCTTAAACCATATTTATCGTACATCTGTCTATCTATCTATCTATCTATTACCAGACGCCTCAGTCCCGTTTGGGGTGACCACAAACAAATCGCCTCTAAGTCGCCCTGTCCCCTGCCATTTCACTGCCCTGCTCCCAACTCACACACCCCTCTCTCATATGCCTCTCCACCCCATCCCTCCATCTCATCCTCGGCCTCCCCCTCCCTCTTCCCCCCTCCACCTCACTCACATACACTCTCTTCGTCAGTCTTTCACCCTCCATCCTCTCCACATGGCCAAACCACCTCAGTGTGTTCCTCATAACGCTTCCTATCACATCCACATCAACACCACAACGCTCCTTTATATCCTCATTCGTCAGCCTGTCTCTCCATGTGACTCCACAGGCTCCTCTTAAATAACTCATTTCCACTGCTCTCACTCTTGACTTGTGTCCTTCCAACAACGTCCAAGCTTCACTTCCGTACGTTAAAGTTGGTATCACAATACTGTCATGTAGTAACTTTTTCACTTCCATGCTCACTTCCCTGTTTCTTATCACTGCTTTCAAAGAACCAGCAACCTTTCTTCCCTGCTGTACCCTTTCAAGCACTTCACCCTCCAAACCTCCATCCTTACTCATCACAATACCCAGGTACTTAAACGTACTCACATTTTCCAATTCCTCACCATCCAGCCTCGCTGTACATTCACTGACTTCACCTCTCTCAAAGACCATCACTTTACTCTTCCCTACATTCACCTTTAGATTCCGTTTCTTACACACTCTCCCAAACTCATCCACCAAGCCTTTCAGCTCCCCTTCGTCTTCACTCAACAACACAGTATCATCTGCAAGCAACAGTACAGGGAGTTTCCAAACACTATCCTCTCTCACCAGGGCCACTCCAGCATCCACTACCCTACCTTGTACCTCTTTTATTACCCCATCCATGTACAGATTGAACAACCATGGAGACATGACTCATCCCTGTTTCAACCCAACTTTCAAAGAGAAAAATTCACTTAGTTCACCATCCACACGCACTGCAGCCTTCGCACCATCGTACATACTCTTCACAGCATTCAACAACTTCCCATCTACTCCATATATTCTTAACACTTTCCACAATCCTAGTCTATCCACCCTGTCATATGCTTTCTCCAAATCCATGAAAGCCGCACACAACTTCTTTCCCTTCTCTAGAAACTTTTCCACTAAAGATCTAAGAATGAATATCTGATCTACACAACCTCTTCCCTTCCTAAAGCCTCCCTGTTCTTCTCCAACTAATTTCTCTGTTCTTTCTCTAACTCTGTCAATAAGTAACCTACCATACACTTTTCCTATTATACTAAGAAGTCAAATGCCCCTATGATTACCACACACTTCTTTTTCCCCTTTTCCTTTGTACAAGGGAATAATTATACCTGACTTCCAATCTTCCGGGACTCTACCTTCCTCCCAGGCCAATCTGCACATCTTCCACATCCATTCTACTACACTCTCTCCCCCATGCTTCAGCATTTCACCACACAATCCATCAATTCCTGGGGCTTTCCCCGATTTAACTTTCTTCATTGCTTCCACTTCTATCCTACCGATTTCTTCCTGTCTTCTCACCTCCCTCCTTCTCCCAGCCATTCCCCAGCCACTTATACTCACATTACTTCCATCCTCTATGTTCAACAATTCCTTAAAGTGTTCTCTCCATCTGCTCACTTTTTCTCCCTTCTCCACTAGTAATCTACCATTTTTATCTTTCACTCCCCTGCTAACTTCACTTCCACCCTGTCTTACTCTTTTCACCTCTTTCCAGAACATTTTCTTACAGTCCCTCCACTTTACACTCAAATTCCTCATCCATTCTCTTCTTACTCTCTCTTACTAATCTTTTCACCTCTCTCTTTCTACATATAACTCTCTCTTCTGCCTCTCAACTTCTTCTACGCCCCTATTTCTCATCCATTCATTGTATGCTTTCTTCTTTTGTGCCACAGCCTGTTTCACCTCTTCAGTCCACCACGCTGTTCCTTGCACCCCCCTCCGTCTTCTCCTTCCACACACCACATCACATGCTGCACATATTTCTTCTGTAAATATCCTACACACACCTTCCACGTCTCCCATCTGCTCCAATTCATATTTCCCCAATCGTTCCTCCACTTCTCTCTTATACTCTGCCTTTTTCTCATCCTCTTGTAACCTTTCCACTCTCCTTGCAACTACTCCTTCTTCTCGTCTTTCCATTCTTCTATTCCTCCATCTTACCTGAATTCTAATTCTGGCCACCACCAAGTAGTGGTCAGAAAGTCCACTTCCCCAACCTCTATACACTCTTGCATCCATTACACATCTTTGCATCCTTTCATCCACACACACATAATCAATCATTGCCTTCCTTTCATTCAGTTCACCACCCACTCTTCTCATCACTCGCCATGTATACCTGTTGATCATTTTATGCCTGAAGAGGGTATTGGCTATCACCAACTCCCTCCCAGCACAAATGTCCACTAAAGCACTCCCATTCTCATCTATCTCAGCAGGCACACCCCACTCACCAACTATTCCATCCACCTTCACATTCCCAACTTTACCATTCATATCACAAATCAAAAACACTCTCTCATTCCTTCCAAACGTTTCCATGCACATTTCTACATTTGTCCAGAACTCTTCTCTCACTCTTCTAGCACGATCTTGCGTTGGCGTATACACACACACAATCGCCCACATTTGTATTATAACTTTCAACTTTACCCACACAATCCTTGACCCAACTGATCCATACTGTCTTATGCTCCTCTTCCATCTTTTACTCACAGCTATAAATACTCCTTCCTTTGCCCTCTCATTCTCACCTGCTCCTGCACATATACTCCATCCATACTCCCATTCTCTCACCCTTTCTCCTCTCCATTTTGTTTCAGTTATTCCACATACATCCACTTTCGCACCCTGAAGCATCTGGACAATCTCTCTCTCTTTCACCTCATCATTCGCTCCCCTTACATTCCACGTTCTGATAACCATGTCCTATGTCCGGTCCTTGGTCGTCATCGTTTGGTCAGTCCTTGTCCGAGGCTTAATTTTTTTTTTTTTTTTTTTTTTCCGGGGAGGGGCACTAACCCTCCGCCAACCCTTTTAGTTGCCTTTTACGACAAGCAGGGATACTGGGGGAGTATTCTTGGAAAAAAAACCCTACCCCCAGGGGGTACATATCGTACATATCCTTAAATCTGTGAAATGTTTTGGCACACACTATTTCATTCGGTAGTGCATTCCATTGATCAATTGCTCTGTTTGGGAAACTGAATTTCCTTACGTCTTTATCACCTCTCTTCTTATGCAGTTTTTTGCAGTGTCCTCTTGCTGATGCTTCTCCATATGTTAAGTAATCATTTACGTCTATTTTCTCCTTCCCTGATGTGCACTTATATAGCATTATCATGTCACCTTTTTTCCTTCTCTCCTGTAGTGTTGGTAGATTCAGTTTATTTTGTCTTTCTTCGTAGCTTAGGTCCCTTAAGCTTGGTATCCATGTTGTAGAGGCCCTTTAAATTTTTTCAATCTTGTCTATGTGTTTTTTGAGATGAGGACCCCAGACTACTGATGCATACTCCAGGGTTGGTCTAATGAATGATGTTATTATCCTTCTTAGCATGTCTTCATTTATGTATGTGAATGCTATTCTCATATTTGCAAGCAGTGTATACATGTTCCGTACCTTCTTGCTGATGTGGTCAGCCGGAGATAGTCTGTTATTGATAAACACACCTAGGTCCTTCTCTCTGATGTGTATAGGGTTTTATTTCCTAACGTATAATCCCAATCAGGTCTTTTTCCACTTTTACCAAACTTGATTACATGACACTTGTCCTCATTGAATTCCATTTGCCATGTATTACTCCATTCATGAAGTTTATTTAATTCTTCTTGTAGCTCTTTACAAGAGTCTGTGTTAGTAATTCTCATTTGTATTTTTGCATCATCTGCAAACATATTCAGATAGCTTTCATTTCCAGTGTTACTGTTTATATCATTTATATACACTAAAAACAGATTGGTGCCAGCACTGAACCCTGTGGTACTGCACTAGTCACTTCTTTCCATGATGAGTAGTTTCCTCTTAGTACTGTTCTCATTTCTCTTTTTATGAGAAAATCTTGCATCCAACAAAACAGTTTGCCTCAAATTCCTCCTTGATGGTACAGTTTCCATAAAAGTCTTTGGTGTGGTACTGTGTCAAATGCTTTCTTGAAATCTAAATAGATACTGTCCACCCATCCTTCTGTTTCCTGTATTGTGTTTGTTACTCTGTCGTACTAGCTCAACAGATTAGTAACACATGATTTTCCTTTTCTGAAACTAAACTGTCTTTCTGTTATCATACTGTGTTCTTCTAGATGATTTACCCAAGCTTTTCTAATACCTTGCTTACAACACTGGTCAGTGATACTGGTCGGTAGTTGAGTGGATTTTGTCTATTTCCTTTCTTGAATAAGGGGACAATATTTGCTTTCTTCCAAATATCAGGTAGTTTACCTTGACTCAAGGATTTCTTGAAAATTAAAAATAATGGTTTACTTAACTCCTTTGCACATTCTCTTAGTACCCAACATGAAATTTCATCAGGACCACTTGCTTTTCCTCTGTCTAATTTACTTAACTCCTGTATTACTTTTTCTGCTATTTGTATATCTGGTAGTATGTGTGGACATGCATGTTCCACATAGTCCCTCTCAAAATTTTTTTCTTCTGTAAAAACTAATTGGAAATTCTAATTTAGCACTTCACAAATATCTTTTTCTTGTGTATAATTGATTCCCTCGTCCGTAATGGATTGTATTATATGTTTTACTTTGGATTTGCTTCTGATGTAGCTGTAAAACAGCTTTGGTTGATCACTACTTTTATTTATTATATCCTCCTCAAACTGTTTGTGGGCTTCCCTCCTTATTCATGTATAATCGTTTCTTGCCTGTTTGTAATTATTATACGCCCTTTCATTATTGTGTCTCCTGTATCTATTCCACAACCAATCTCTTCTTTCTTTTGATTTTTTACATTCTGTATTGAACCATTTCTGTATTTTCTTATCTGCTTCTTTGTGTTGTGGGATGTACTTCTGGACTCCTATTTCATAAAATTCACAAAATTTGTTATATACACCATTTAAATCTTGTCCTCTAAGCTCATTTTCCCAATCAACTTCTAAGAAATACTTCTTTAGGTCTTGATAATTTCCCTGTTTATAGTTTAGGCTCTTTTTGTAATTTTCATTGCTGTTAACTATGTCATATGCTATCCTGAAGTTGTAATTTAGTACTGCATGATCGCATTTGCCGAGTGGAGGGTGATATATTAAACTGTCAATATCATTTTCTTGCCTAATAAATATTAGATCTAGCACTGAAGGTACATCGAGTCCTCTTTTTCTGCTGGTTTCCCTCACATGTTGCGTTAGGAAAAACTCTCGCACGAGATCCAGGAGCGTTTGGTCCCAACGGCTTTCTTGGCTAATTATATCTAGAGTATTCCAATTTATATTTCCATTAAACTCTCCAGTTAGTATAATTCTTTCCGATTTCTCTTCCATTTTATGTAGTAATGATCTTGAACTCTGGATTGTACTCTCTGCCAGGTCCTCATATTCGTCCCTTTCCCATGTGTTTGATCTGGGTGGCATGTACAAATTGGCTACAATTACCTTCCCTTCAGATTTGTTGATCTCTACTGCAATCAGTTCTACTTGTGATGGTATATCTAGTTGTATTTCATTTACTTTTAGATTTTTCTTAGTTAATATTATAATTCCTCCTCCTCTTTTTTTTTTTCTGTCTCTTCTCCATATATTGTATTCCTCTAAGTTTAGTATGTCATTGGATATCCTTGGTGTTAATTTTGTTTCAGTTAGGCATATTATTTGTGGTTCGTTTTCTCTGACAATCATTCATCTTTAGTAATTTAGATACCATTCCATCCACATTTGAGTACATCAACTGTATCATCTTGTTTATATACTTGTCATGACATGGTTTTACCACCTTCCTCCTTTTTATTCCCTCCTGTTTGTGTACCACTTTCGTACCTGCAATCCTATTACTTTGTAAAAAAAATGTGTTCTTCTCCTCTTCTGATCTTCCCTCATTTTTTTGTTTTTGCTTCCTCCCTCTTCTCTTTCAGTAATTCCAGTTCCTCCTGTGTTAGGCATCTTTTTATCCATACATTTTTGAACTCCTCTTTTTCCATAAGATTCTTTGCATTTTTTAGTATCTCTTCCACAGTGTTTACACTCTGGAAATTCACCTTTAGAGGTCTTGTCTTGCTTTTCTCGCATTTCCCTAACCTTTTGTGTTCCTCTATGTCTTTACTACAGATTTCCTCTGATACTTCTTTCAGTAAGCTCATTACATTTGCCATCTCCTTTTTGTCTCTTGTGATCTTGTTTTTTACTTCTTCCTCTTCTATACCAGTGATTACTATAGATTTGTTGATATCTACTGAATCTCTGACTAACTTTGGGTTGTTTTGGATCATTCTTTTCACTTTCTTTTTAAAGCTTTTTTCCTCCACCCTTGTTTCTAAGTCTTTCTTTACTTTCACCATTTCAGCATAAGTGGTTTCCATATCATTTTTATAGCTTTGCACAGCTTCATTCACCTGTGTTATCTTCTCAGTATCACTGCTCTGGTCTATCGGATTGCTTATTTGCCTAATTGTTTCTGTATCATTTTTGAACTCTTCCATAATACTCTCGTGATTGAATACTGTACTTGCCATTTCACTCATTTTCTTCCTAAGTGTACTCATTTCCACTGTTAGTTCACTAATGGTTGTGTCTTTCTTGTTGGCCTCCCTTCCTAGTTTTTCTATTTCTTCCTTTTGCAAGTGCATCTGCTTCTTTATTTGTGTGTGTGTGTGTGTGAGAGTGTGTGTGTGTGTGTGTGTGTGTGTGTGTGTGTGTGTGTGTGTGTGCCCATTATATCTCATGAACGGCTTAAGCTATCAACATGAAACTCTCAGGGCATCAGGATATGGCCAAAATCTTGGACGAGTTCTAAAATGGGCACTCGGGGTCAAGGTCAAGATCACCAAAATGGCTGCCACAGGTCAACTAGTTCTTATCGCCCGCCTTTAGCACCATTATATCTCATGAACGGCTTGAGCTGTCAACATGAATCCTTCAGGGTATCAAGATATGACCTAAATCTTTGACTTGGCCAACAACATATCCTGGCTGGCGATTAGAATTCGGCTTCCGAATCCCTTTCTTCCATTATTAATGCATACCTCATATATTCAACGGTTAAGGGTGGATAACAGACCTGGTGGCCCAGGGATGAGGTGAGGGGTAATGTGGTGTCGGAGTGGAGGAGGAGGAGGGTCGGAAAGGGGGAGGAGTAGGGTCGATGGTGGCTGGAAGAGATGGGGGTGCATCTGGGGCAGTAGTGGGGGTAAGTGACGAGTTGTCGACGGTGGGACAACGAAAATGTGGTTGGCAGATACACGGATATAAGGACAATCATATGTATTATTACACACATTAATAGTGGATTAGTTGTAGGAGTAACAGTAGTAGTATCGTGAGGGAAATAAGACAGTCAGTGGGAAAAGGGGGGTTAGTAGTGCCAGTTCCACTAATGGTAGAAACAGATTCAACAGCCTTGTGCTAACGTTGTTCGTGTGGGGGTGATGATGTGACGAATAATGTTATACAGTAGGGGTTATAGGACCGGACGACTAGAGAACCCCTAAGGAATATGACGGCATTCAGTAAGAGGATACCGGGAAGACTAATAAAAAAAGAAGAAACTGCATGAAAATAATGCACGTATGAGGTGAAGCAACAGTAACGAGGTGGAGCAGGATACCACAACTGTATCTTTGTTGTCTCCATGTTTTATGTTCTTTACTTCTAATTTCATCTGGTTATAGTTAATTATTGGTTTATTCGTCCAAAAAATAATTTTAACATTTATAACCATCCGCAAAGCTACTGTAGGAATTAGCATTTACCCCACAATCATTCTATATTATAGCTATAGACAATCCAAGAATAACATTCACAAAAATTATCACTGCAGTGATAATGACCAGTCGCGTCTTATATTCAACTGGCTAGGGGCTTTATTTGTATGATGAGGATCCGAAACAGATGAGCTGTGTCTGGATCATTTTCACAGGACTCCATGATAACATAACAGTCTGTGGTATAATATATGCTATGTATGTTACGAAAGCATAATGTTTTCAAGGTGAATAGCATCGAAATGTTTCAATTCCAATTTCATTAACTTTTTCACCATTCGCCTCACAGCTCAGTACCAAACTATTGCTCACGGTTGTCTGTTCTCCTGCCCTCTCTCTAACCCTGACTTCCACTTCCTTTCATCGAGGGGGCACAGAAACTTTGATGCGTGGGTGTACAGTACATTTGTATAAATGTATGCATATATATGTAGGTATATATGAATGCGAGCATGTGTATGTGAATGTAAAGAATAAGCGTGTGTGTGTGTGTGTGTGTGTGTGTGTGTAATTATATACGTGAAGGTACTTTTGTATGTGTGCATGTATGGACGTATGGACGTGTTAAGTCTGCGTGTATATATTTGCGTATGTATTATGTTTATGTATGTTTGTATTAACATATGTATGCAGGCAAGTCAGTGCGTATGTATGTTTTCATTTTCGTACATGCATGTATGTCTGTGCTGTTATGTATGGGTGTGCATGTGCGCTAGCGTGTGCGTCCGTGAGCTCAGGCGCGTTTGAATGAGTGACTGTGTGTGTGTGTGTGTGTGTGTGTGTGTGTGTGTGTGTGTGTGTGTGTGTGCGTGCGTGCGTGTGCGTGTGTGTGCGTGTGTGTGTGTGCGTGTGTGTGTGTGCGTGTGTGTGCGTGTGCGTGCGTGTGCGTGCGTGTGCGTGTGCGTGCGTGTGCGTGCGTGTGCGTGTGTGTGTGCGTGTGTGTGTGTGCGTGTGTGTATGAGTGTGTGTGTGTGCGTGTGTGTGTATGCGTGTGTGTGTGTGCGTATGAGTGTGTGTGTGTGCGTAGAGTGTGCGCGTGTGTGTGTGTGCGCATGTGTGTGTGTGCGCGTGTGTGCGTGTGCGTGTGCGTGTGAGTGTGCGTGTGTGTGTGAGAGAGAGAGAGAGAGAGAGAGAGAGAGCGGAAGTTTAAAAATCCTTTAGACAGTACACGAAAGAAAATCAATGAACATGTATTTTGCGAAAAGGTAGGTTATAAGAGTCCTGTGTGCTTAAAAGGCAAAAAGTGCCATCGAAAAATAAGTAAAATCTAATCCTTTCTAAATAAAGCATAAACAAGGTCCACCTGCAGCACAAAACATCTGCATGTAGAATAAAGTAGAATAACATTACTTGAGTGGTAGTTGGGGTGGGGGGTTATGATGGCTGGGGTGGTGGTAACTACGGTTAGAGTGGTGAGGCCAACTTGTTTTGTCTTCTCTGCTCCTGTATTGTCTTGTATTTTATCTTCTTGTTATATCTTGTCATTCTCAGCTCACCAGGATCAATTCAATCTGCAAAAATATCATACTAATACATGCACTTCAGACAGGTAATAGGAGCAGAATATTCTCCATTATACACATCCTAATTTAATTTTGGTAAACACAAACATTCTGCTGCTTTACGGGTACCATTACAACATTATAATATTATTTTACTGAAGTGGGAAAGGCACAAACATAATAATACGGATAATAATGGTGATGGTGGTGGTGATTATGATGATGATGATGATGGGGGTGTTGGTGGAGATAATGGAGTGTTCGAGGTGATGGTGGTTAGTGGTGGTGGTGGTTAGTGGTGGTGGTGGTGGTGGTGGTGGTTAGTGGTGGTGGTGGTGCTTAGTGGTAGTGGTGGTGGTGGTGGTTAGTGGTTAGTGGTGGTTATGGTGGTGGTTAGTGGTGGTTATGGTGGTGGTTAGTGGTGGTGATGGTGGTGGTGGTTAGTGGTGGTGGTGGTGGTTAGTGGTGGTGGTGGTGGTTAGTGGTGGTGGTGGTTAGTGGTGGTGGTTGTTAGTGGTGGTGGTAGTTAGTGGTGGTGGTGGTTAGTGTTGGTTAGTGGTGGTTAGTGGTGGTGATGGTTAGTGGTGGTGGTGGTTAGTGGTGGTGGTGGTGGTGGTGGTGGTTAGTGGTGGTGGTGGTGGTGGGGGTTGGTGGTGGTGGTGGTGGTGGTGGTTAGTAGTGGTTAGTGGTGGTTAGTGCTTAGTTTAGTGCTTAGTGGTGGTGGTGGTGGTTAGTGGTGGTGGTGGTTAGTGGTTAGTGGTGGTGGTGGTTAGAGGTGAGTGGTGGTTAGTGGTGAGTGGTGGTTAGTGGTTAGTGGTGGTGGTGGTTAGTGGTGGTGGTGGTGGTGGTGGTTAGTGGTGGTGGTTAGTGGTGGTGGTGGTGGTTAGTGGTGGTGGTGGTGGTTAGTGGTGGTGATGGTAGTTAGTGGTGGTGGTGGTGGTTAGTGGTGGTGGTGGTGGTTAGTGGTGGTGGTGGTGGTTAGTAGTGGTGGTGGTGGTTAGTGGTGGTGGTGGTGGTTAGTAGTGGTGGTGGTTAGTGGTGGTGGTGGTGGTGGTTAGTGGTGGTGGTCGTTAATGGTGGTGGTGGTTAGTGGTGGTGGTGGTTAGTGGTGGTGGTGGTTAGTGTTGGTTAGTGGTGGTTAGTGGTGGTGATGGTTAGTGGTGGTGGTGGTTAGTGGTGGTGGTTGGTGGTGGTGGTGGTGGTGGTGGTTAGTAGTGGTTAGTGGTGGTTAGTGCTTAGTTTAGTGCTTAGTGGTGGTGGTGGTAGTTAGTGGTGGTGGTGGTTAGTGGTTAGTGGTGGTGGTGGTTAGAGGTGAGTGGTGGTTAGTGGTGAGTGGTGGTTAGTGGTTAGTGGTGGTGGTGGTTAGTGGTGGTGGTGGTGGTTAGTGGTGGTGGTGGTTAGTGCTGGTGGTGGTTAGTGGTGGTGGTGTTAGTGGTGCTGGTAGTGGTGGTTAGTGGTGCTGGTGGTGGTGGTTAGTGGTGGTGGTGGTGGTTAGTGGTGGTGGTGGTGGTTAGTGGTGGTGGTTAGTGGTGGTGGTGGTGGTTAGTGGTGGTGGTGGTTAGTGGTGGTGGTGGTGGTTAGTGGTGGTGGTGGTGGTTAGTGGTGGTGGTGGTTAGTGGTGGTGGTGGTGGTTAGTGGTGGTGGTGGTGGTTAGTGGTGGTGGTGGTGGTTAGTGGTGGTGGTGGTGGTTAGTGGTGTTGGTGGTTAGTGGTGGTGGTGGTTAGTGGTGGTGGTTAGTGGTGGTGGTGGTGGTTAGTGGTGGTGGTGGTGGTTAGTGGTGGTGGTGGTGGTGGTTAGTGGTGGTGGTGGTGGTGGTGGTTAGTGGTGGTGGTGGTGGTTATTGGTGGTGGTGTTTGTGGTTAGTGGTGGTGGTGTTTGTGGTTAGTGGTGGTGGTTAGTGGTGGTGGTTGTTAGTTGTTAGTGGTGGTGGTGGTGGTTAGTGGTGGTGGTGGTGGTTAGTGGTGGTGGTGGTTAGTGGTGGTGGTGGTGGTTAGTGGTGGTGGTGGTGGTGGTTAGTGGTGGTGGTGGTGGTGGTGGTGGTTAGTGGTGGTGGTTAGTGGTGGTGGTGGTTAGTGGTGGTGGTGGTGGTGGTGGTTAGTGGTGGTGGCGGTGGTGGAGGTTAGTGCTGGTGGTGGTGGTGGTTAGTGCTGGTGGTGGTGGTGGTTAGAGGTGGTGGTGGTGGTTAGAGGTGGTGGTGGTGGTGGTGGTGTTGGTGGTTAGTGGTGGTGGTGTTGGTGGTTAGTGGTGGTGGTGGTGGTTAGTGGTGGTGGTGGTGGTGGTTAGTGGTGGTGGTGGTGGTGGTTAGTGGTGGTGGTGTTTGTGATTAGTGGTGGTGGTTAGTGGTTAGTGGTGGTGGTTGTTAGTGGTTAGTGGTGGTGATGGTTAGTGGTGGTGATGGTTAGTGGTGGTGGTGGTTAGTGGTGGTGGTGGTGGTGGTTAGTGGTGGTGGTGGTGGTTAGTGGTGGTGGTGGTGGTAGTGGTTAGTGGTGGTGGTGGTGGTAGTGGTTAGTGGTGGTGGTGTTTGTGGTTAGTGGTGGTGGTGTTTGTGGTTAGTGGTGGTGGTGTTTGTGTTTAGTGGTGGTGGTGTTTGTGGTTAGTGATGGTGGTGTTTGTGGTTAGTGGTGGTTGTGGTGGTGGTGGTTAGTGGTGGTGGTGGTGGTTAGTTGTGGTGGTGGTTAGTGGTGGTGGTTGTTAGTGGTGGTTGTAGTTAGTGGTGGTGGTGGTTAGTGTTGGTTAGTGGTGGTTAGTGGTGGTGATGGTTAGTGGTGGTGGTGGTTAGTGGTGGTGGTGGTGGTGGTGGTGGTTAGTGGTGGTGGTGGTGGTGGGGGTTGGTGGTGGTGGTGGTTGTGGTGGTTAGTAGTGGTTAGTGGTGGTTAGTGCTTAGTTTAGTGCTTAGTGGTTTTGGTGGTGGTTAGTGGTGGTGGTGGTTAGTGGTTAGTGGTGGTGGTGGTTAGAGGTGAGTGGTGGTTAGTGGTGTGTGGTGGTTTGTGGTTTGTGGTGGTGGTGGTTAGTGGTGGTGGTGGTGGTGGTGGTTAGTGGTGGTGGTGGTGGTTAGTGGTGGTGGTGGTGGTTAGTGGTGGTGGTGGTGGTTAGTGGTGGTGATGGTAGTTAGTGGTGGTGGTGGTGGTTAGTGGTGGTGGTGGTTGTTGGTGGTGGTGGTGGTGGTGGTGGTTAGTGGTGGTGGTGGTGGTTAGTGGTGGTGGTGGTGGTGGTTAGTAGTGGTGGTGGTTAGTGGTGGTGGTGGTGGTGGTTAGTGGTGGTGGTGGTTAATGGTGGTGGTGGTTAGTGGTGGTGGTGGTTAGTGGTGGTGGTGGTTAGTGTTGGTTAGTGGTGGTTAGTGGTGGTGATGGTTAGTGGTGGTGGTGGTAGTTAGTGGTGGTGGTGGTTAGTGGTTAGTGGTGGTGGTGGCTAGAGGTGAGTGGTGGTTAGTGGTGAGTGGTGGTTAGTGGTTAGTGGTGGTGGTGTGGTTAGTGGTGGTGGTGGTGGTTAGTGGTGGTCGGGGTTAGTGCTGGTGGTGGTTAGTGGTGGTGGTGTTAGTGGTGCTGGTAGTGGTGGTTAGTGGTGCTGGTGGTGGTGGTTAGTGGTGGTGGTGGTGGTTAGTGGTGGTGGTGGTGGTTAGTGGTGGTGGTGGTGGTGGGGGTTGGTGGTGGTGGTGGTGGTGGTGGTTAGTAGTGGTTAGTGGTGGTTAGTGCTTAGTTTAGTGCTTAGTGGTGGTGGTGGTGGTTAGTGGTGGTGGTGGTTAGTGGTTAGTGGTGGTGGTGGTTAGAGGTGAGTGGTGGTTAGTGGTGAGTGGTGGTTAGTGGTTAGTGGTGGTGGTGGTTAGTGGTGGTGGTGGTGGTGGTGGTTAGTGGTGGTGGTGGTGGTTAGTGGTGGTGGTGGTGGTTAGTGGTGGTGGTGGTGGTTAGTGGTGGTGATGGTAGTTAGTGGTGGTGGTGGTGGTTAGTGGTGGTGGTGGTGGTTAGTGGTGGTGGTGGTGGTTAGTAGTGGTGGTGGTGGTTAGTGGTGGTGGTGGTGGTTAGTAGTGGTGGTGGTTAGTGGTGGTGGTGGTGGTGGTTAGTGGTGGTGGTGGTTAATGGTGGTGGTGGTTAGTGGTGGTGGTGGTTAGTGGTGGTGGTGGTTAGTGTTGGTTAGTGGTGGTTAGTGGTGGTGATGGTTAGTGGTGGTGGTGGTTAGTGGTGGTGGTTGGTGGTGGTGGTGGTGGTGGTGGTTAGTAGTGGTTAGTGGTGGTTAGTGCTTAGTTTAGTGCTTAGTGGTGGTGGTGGTAGTTAGTGGTGGTGGTGGTTAGTGGTTAGTGGTGGTGGTGGTTAGAGGTGAGTGGTGGTTAGTGGTGAGTGGTGGTTAGTGGTTAGTGGTGGTGGTGGTTAGTGGTGGTGGTGGTGGTTAGTGGTGGTGGTGGTTAGTGCTGGTGGTGGTTAGTGCTGGTGGTGTTAGTGGTGCTGGTAGTGGTGGTTAGTGGTGCTGGTGGTGGTGGTTAGTGGTGGTGGTGGTGGTTAGTGGTGGTGGTGGTGGTTAGTGGTGGTGGTGGTGGTTAGTGGTGGTGGTGGTTAGTGGTGGTGGTGGTGGTTAGTGGTGGTGGTGGTGGTTAGTGGTGGTGGTGGTGGTTAGTGGTGGTGGTGGTGGTTAGTGGTGGTGGTGGTTAGTGGTGGTGGTGGTGGTTAGTGGTGGTGGTGGTGGTTAGTGGTGGTGGTGGTGGTTAGTGGTGGTGGTGGTGGTTAGTGGTGGTGGTGGTTAGTGGTGGTGGTGGTTAGTGGTGGTGGTTAGTGGTGGTGGTTAGTGGTGGTGGTGGTGGTTAGTGGTGGTGGTGGTGGTTAGTGGTGGTGGTGGTGGTGGTTAGTGGTGGTGGTGGTGGTTAGTGGTGGTGGTGGTGGTTATTGGTGGTGGTGTTTGTGGTTAGTGGTGGTGGTGTTTGTGGTTAGTGGTGGTGGTTGTTAGTTGTTAGTGGTGGTGGTGGTGGTTAGTGGTGGTGGTGGTGGTTAGTGGTGGTGGTGGTTAGTGGTGGTGGTGGTGGTTAGTGGTGGTGGTGGTGGTGGTTAGTGGTGGTGGTGGTGGTGGTGGTGGTTAGTGGTGGTGGTTAGTGGTGGTGGTGGTTAGTGGTGGTGGTGGTGGTGGTGGTTAGTGGTGGTGGCGGTGGTGGAGGTTAGTGCTGGTGGTGGTGGTGGTTAGTGCTGGTGGTGGTGGTGGTTAGAGGTGGTGGTGGTGGTTAGAGGTGGTGGTGGTGGTGGTGGTGTTGGTGGTTAGTGGTGGTGGTGTTGGTGGTTAGTGGTGGTGGTGGTGGTTAGTGGTGGTGGTGGTGGTGGTTAGTGGTGGTGGTGGTGGTGGTTAGTGGTGGTGGTGGTGGTGGTTAGTGGTGGTGGTGTTTGTGATTAGTGGTGGTGGTTAGTGGTTAGTGGTGGTGGTTGTTCGTGGTTAGTGGTGGTGATGGTTAGTGGTGGTGATGGTTAGTGGTGGTGGTGGTTAGTGGTGGTGGTGGTGGTGGTTAGTGGTGGTGGTGGTGGTTAGTGGTGGTGGTGGTGGTAGTGGTTAGTGGTGGTGGTGGTGGTAGTGGTTAGTGGTGGTGGTGGTGGTAGTGGTTAGTGGTGGTGGTGGTGGTGGTTAGTGGTGGTGGTGTTTGTGGTTAGTGGTGGTGGTGTTTGTGGTTAGTGGTGGTGGTGTTTGTGGTTAGTGATGGTGGTGTTTGTGGTTAGTGGTGGTGGTGTTTGTGGTTAGTGGTGGTGGTTCGTGGTTAGTGGTGGTGGTTGTTAGTGGTTAGTGGTGGTGGTGGTGGTTAGTGGTTAGTGGTGGTGGTGGTGGTTAGTGGTTAGTGGTCGTGGTGGTGGTTAGTGGTGGTGGTGGTGGTGGTGGTGGTTAGTGGTGGTGGTGGTGGTGGTGGTGGTTAGTGGTGGTTGTGGTGGTGGTTAGTGGTGGTGGTGGTTAGTGGTGGTGGTGGTTAGTGGTGGTGGTGGTGGTGGTGGTTAGTGATGGTGTTGGTGGTGGTTACTGGTGGTGGTGGTGGTGGTGGTTAGTGGTGGTGGTTAGTGGTGGTGGTGGTTAGTTGTAGTGGTTAGTGGTGGTGGTGGTTAGTGGTAGTGGTTGTGGTGGTTAGTGGTGGTGGTGGTTAGTGGTGGTGGTGTTTGTGATTAGTGGTGGTGGTTAGTGGTTAGTGGTGGTGGTTGTTAGTGGTTAGTGGTGGTGATGGTTAGTGGTTAGTGGTCGTGGTGGTTATTGGTGGTGGTGGTGGTTAGTGGTGGTGGTGGTGGTTAGTGGTGGTGGTGGTGGTGGTGGTGGTTAGTGGTGGTGGTGGTGGTTAGTGGTGGTGGTGGTGGTGGTGGTTAGTGGTGGTGGTGGTGGTGGTTAGTGGTGGTGGTGGTGGTGGTTAGTGGTGGTGGTGGTGGTGGTGGTGGTGGTGGTTAGTGGTGGTGGTAGTGGTGGTTAGTGGTGGTGGTGGTGGTGGTGGTGGTTAGTGGTGGTGGTATTTGTGGTTAGTGGTGGTTGTTAGTGGTTTGTGGTGGTGGTTGTTAGTGGTTAGTGGTGGTGGTGGTTAGTGGTTAGTGGTGGTGGTGGTGGTTAGTGGTGGTAGTGGTGGTGGTGGTTAGTGGTGGTGGTGGTGGTTAGTGGTGGTGGTGGTGGTGGTGGTTAGTGGTGGTGGTGGTTAGTGGTGGTGGTTAGTGGTGGTGGTGGTTAGTGGTGGTGGTGGTGGTGGTGGTTAGTGATGGTGGTGGTGGTGGTTACTGGTGGTGGTGGTGGTGGTGGTTAGTGGTGGTGGTTAGTGGTGGTGGTTAGTGGTGGTGGTGGTTAGTGGTGGTGGTTAGTTGTGGTGGTGGTTAGTGGTGGTTAGTGGTGGTGGTGGTTAGTGGTGGTTAGTTGTGGTGGTGGTTAGTGGTGGTGGTGGTGGTGGTGGTTAGTGGTGGTGGTGGTGGTGGAGGTTAGTACTGGTGGTGGTGGTGGTTAGTGCTGGTGGTGGTGGTGGTTAGAGGTGGTGGTGGTGGTTAGAGATGGTGGTGGTGGTTAATGTTGGTGGTGGTGGTGTTGGTTAGTGGTGGTGGTGTTGGTGGTTAGTGGTGGTGGTGTTGGTGGTTAGTGGTGGTGGTGGTGGTTAGTGGTGGTGGTGGTGGTGGTTAGTGGTGGTGGTGGTGGTGGTGGTTAGTGGTGGTGGTGGTTAGTGGTGGTGGTGTTTGTGATTAGTGGTAGTGGTTAGTGGTGGTGGTTGTTAGTGGTTAGTGGTGGTGATGGTTAGTGGTTAGTGGTGGTGGTGGTTAGTGGTGGTGGTGGTTAGTGGTGGTGGTGGTGGTTAGTGGTGGTGGTGGTGGTTAGTGGTGGTGGTGGTGGTGGTGGTTAGTGGTGGTGGTGGTGGTTAGTGGTGGTGGTGGTGGTTAGTGGTGGTGGTGGTGGTGGTTAGTGGTGGTGGTGGTGGTGGTTAGTGATGGTGGTGGTGGTGGTTAGTGGTGGTGGTGGTGGTGGTAGTTAGTGGTGGTGGTGGTGGTTAGTGGTGGTGGTGGTTAGTGGTGGTGGTTGTTAGTGGTGGTTGTAGTTAGTGGTGGTGGTGGTTAGTGTTGGTTAGTGGTGGTTAGTGGTGGTGATGGTTAGTGGTGGTGGTGGTTAGTGGTGGTGGTGGTTAGTGGTGGTGGTGGTGGTGGTGGTGGTTTGTGGTGGTGGTGGTGGTGGGGGTTGGTGGTGGTGGTGGTTGTGGTGGTTAGTGGTGGTTAGTGCTTAGTTTAGTGCTTAGTGGTTTTGGTGGTGGTTAGTGGTGGTGGTGGTTAGTGGTTAGTGGTGGTGGTGGTTAGAGGTGAGTGGTGGTTAGTGGTGAGTGGTGGTTAGTGGTTAGTGGTGGTGGTGGTTAGTGGTGGTGGTGGTGGTGGTGGTTAGTGGTGGTGGTGGTTAGTGGTGGTGGTGGTGGTGGTTAGTGGTGGTGGTGGTGGTTAGTGGTGGTGATGGTAGTTAGTGGTGGTGGTGGTGGTTAGTGGTGGTGGTGGTGGTTAGTGGTGGTGGTGGTGGTTAGTAGTGGTGGTGGTGGTTAGTGGTGGTGGTGGTGGTTAGTAGTGGTGGTGGTTAGTGGTGGTGGTGGTGGTGGTTAGTGGTGGTGGTGGTTAATGGTGGTGGTGGTTAGTGGTGGTGGTGGTTAGTGGTGGTGGTGGTTAGTGTTGGTTAGTGGTGGTTAGTGGTGGTGATGGTTAGTGGTGGTGGTGGTAGTTAGTGGTGGTGGTGGTTAGTGGTTAGTGGTGGTGGTGGTTAGAGGTGAGTGGTGGTTAGTGGTGAGTGGTGGTTAGTGGTTAGTGGTGGTGGTGTGGTTAGTGGTGGTGGTGGTGGTTAGTGGTGGTGGTGGTTAGTGCTGGTGGTGGTTAGTGGTGGTGGTGTTAGTGGTGCTGGTAGTGGTGGTTAGTGGTGCTGGTGGTGGTGGTTAGTGGTGGTGGTGGTGGTTAGTGGTGGTGGTGGTGGTTAGTGGTGGTGGTGGTGGTTAGTGGTGGTGGTGGTTAGTGGTGGTGGTTGGTGGTTAGTGGTGGTGGTGGTGGTTAGTGGTGGTGGTGGTGGTTAGTGGTGGTGGTTAGTGGTGGTGGTGGTTAGTGGTGGTGGTTGTTAGTAGTGATGGTGGTTAGTGGTGGTGGTGGTGGTTAGTGGTGGTGGTGGTGGTTAGTGGTGGTGGTGGTTAGTGGTGGTGGTGGTTAGTGGTGGTGGTGGTGGTTAGTGGTGGTGGTGGTTAGTGGTGGTGGTGGTTAGTGGTGGTGGTGGTTAGTGGTGGTGGTTAGTGGTGGTGGTGGTGGTTAGTGGTGGTGGTGGTGGTGGTTAGTGGTGGTGGTGGTGGTTAGTGGTGGTGGTGGTGGTTATTGGTGGTGGTGTTTGTGGTTAGTGGTGGTGGTGTTTGTGGTTAGTGGTGGTGGTTAGTGGTGGTGGTTGTTAGTTGTTAGTGGTGATGGTGGTGGTTAGTGGTGGTGGTGGTGGTTAGTGGTGGTGGTGGTTAGTGGTGGTGGTGGTGGTGGTGGTTAGTGGTGGTGGTGGTGGTGGTGGTTAGTGGTGGTGGTTAGTGGTGGTGGTGGTTAGTGGTGGTGGTGGTGGTGGTGGTTAGTGGTGGTGGCGGTGGTGGAGGTTAGTGCTGGTGGTGGTGGTGGTTAGTGCTGGTGGTGGTGGTGGTTAGAGGTGGTGGTGGTGGTTAGAGGTGGTGGTGGTGGTTAGTGGTGGTGGTGGTGTTGGTGATTTTTGGTGGTGGTGTTGGTGGTTAGTGGTGGTGGTGGTGGTTAGTGGTGGTGGTGGTGGTGGTTAGTGGTGGTGGTGGTGGTGGTTAGTGGTGGTGGTGGTTAGTGGTGGTGGTGGTGGTGGTTAGTGGTGGTGGTGTTTGTGATTAGTGGTGGTGGTTAGTGGTTAGTGGTGGTGGTTGTTAGTGGTTAGTGGTGGCGATGGTTAGTGGTGGTGATGGTTAGTGGTGGTGGTGGTTAGTGGTGGTGGTGGTGGTGGTTAGTGGTGGTGGTGGTGGTTAGTGGTGGTGGTGGTGGTAGTGGTTAGTGGTGGTGGTGGTGGTAGTGGTTAGTGGTGGTGGTGGTGGTGGTAGTGGTTAGTGGTGGTGGTGGTGGTGGTTAGTGGTGGTGGTGTTTGTGGTTAGTGGTGGTTGTGTTTGTGGTTAGTGGTGGTGGTGTTTGTCGTTAGTGATGGTGGTGTTTGTGGTTAGTGGTGGTGATGTTTGTGGTTAGTGGTGGTGGTTCGTGGTTAGTGGTGGTGGTTGTTAGTGGTTTGTGGTGGTTGTGGTGGTGGTGGTTAGTGGTGGTGGTGGTGGTTAGTGGTGGTGGTGGTGGTGGTGGTGGTTAGTGGTGGTGGTGGTGGTGGTGGTTAGTGGTGGTGGTGGTTAGTGGTGGTGGTGGTGGTGGTTAGTGGTGGTGGTGGTTGTGGTGGTTAGTGATGGTGGTGGTGGTGGTGGTTAGTGATGGTGGTGGTGGTGGTTACTGGTGTTGGTGGTGGTGGTGGTTAGTGGTGGTGGTGGTTAGTGGTAGTGGTTAGTGGTGGTGGTGGTTAGTGGTGGTTGTTAGTGGTGGTGGTGGTTAGTGGTAGTGGTGGTAGTGGTGGTGGTGGTTGGTGGTTGTGGTGGTGGTGGTTAGTGGTGGTGGTGGTGGTGGTTAGTGGTGGTGGTGGTTAGTGGTTAGTGGTGGTGGTTAGTGGTTAGTGGTGGTGGTTGTTAGTGGTTAGTGGTGGTGATGGTTAGTGGTTAGTGGTCGTGGTGGTTATTGGTGGTGGTGGTGGTTAGTGGTGGTGGTGGTGGTTAGTGGTGGTGGTGGTGGTGGTGGTTAGTGGTGGTGGTGGTGGTTAGTGGTGGTGGTGGTGGTGGTGGTTAGTGGTGGTGGTGGTGGTTAGTGGTGGTGGTGGTGGTGGTGGTGGTTAGTGGTGGTGGTGGTGGTGGTTAGTGGTGGTGGTGGTGGTGGTTAGTGATGGTGGTGGTGGTGGTTAGTGTTGGTGGTGGTGGTGGTTAGTGGTGGTGGTAGTGGTGGTTAGTGGTGGTGGTGGTGGTGGTTGTTAGTGGTGGTGGTATTTGTGGTTAGTGGTGGTATTTGTGGTTAGTGGTGGTTGTTAGTGGTTAGTGGTGGTGGTTGTTAGTGGTGGTGGTGGTTAGTGGTTAGTGGTGGTGGTGGTGGTTAGTGGTGGTAGTGGTGGTGGTGGTTAGTGGTGGTGGTGGTGGTTAGTGGTGGTGGTGGTGGTTAGTGGTGGTGGTGGTTAGTGGTGGTGGTGGTGGTGGTTAGTGGTGGTGGTGGTTAGTGGTGGTGGTGGTGGTGGTTAGTGGTGGTGGTGGTGGTGGTGGTTAGTGATGGTGGTGGTGGTGGTTACTGGTGGTGGTGGTGGTGGTGGTTAGTGGTGGTGGTTAGTGGTGGTGGTTAGTGGTCGTGGTGGTTAGTGGTGATGGTGGTTAGTGGTGGTGGTGGTGGTGATTAGTGGTGGTGGTGGTGGTGGTGGTTAGTGGTGGTGGTGGTGGTTAGTGGTGGTGGTGGTGGTTAGTGGTGGTGGTGGTTAGTGGTGGTGGTTGTTAGTGGTGGTGGTAGTTAGTGGTGGTGGTGGTTAGTGTTGGTTTGTGGTGGTTAGTGGTGGTGATGGTTAGTGGTGGTGGTGGTTAGTGGTGGTGGTGGTGGTAGGGGTTGGTGGTGGTGGTGGTGGTGGTGGTTAGTAGTGGTTAGTGGTGGTTAGTGCTTAGTTTAGTGCTTAGTGGTGGTGGTGGTGGTTAGTGGTGGTGGTGGTGGTTAGTGGTGGTGGTGGTTAGTGGTGGTGGTGGTTAGAGGTGAGTGGTGGTTAGTGGTGAGTGGTGGTTAGTGGTTAGTGGTGGTGGTGGATAGTGGTGGTGGTGGTGGTGGTGGTTAGTGATGGTGGTGGTGGTTAGTGGTGGTGGTGGTGGTTAGTGGTGGTGGTGGTGGTTAGTGGTGGTGATGGTAGTTAGTGGTGGTGGTGGTGGTTAGTGGTGGTGGTGGTGGTTAGTAGTGGTGGTGGTGGTTAGTGGTGGTGGTGGTGGTTAGTAGTGGTGGTGGTTAGTGGTGATGGTGGTGGTGGTTAGTGGTGGTGGTGGTTAATGGTGGTGGTGGTTAGTGGTGGTGGTGGTTAGTGGTGGTGGTGGTTAGTGTTGGTTAGTGGTGGTGATGGTTAGTGGTGGTGGTGGTGGTTAGTGGTGGTGGTTGGTGGTGGTGGTGGTGGTGGTGGTTAGTAGTGGTTAGTGGTGGTTAGTGCTTAGTTTAGTGCTTAGTGGTGGTGGTGGTAGTTAGTGGTGGTGGTGGTTAGGTGGTTAGGTGGTGGTGGTTAGAGGTGAGTGGTGGTTAGTGGTGAGTGGTGGTTAGTGGTTAGTGGTGGTGGTGGTTAGTGGTGGTGGTGGTGGTTAGTGGTGGTGGTGGTTAGTGCTGGTGGTGATTAGTGGTGGTGGCGTTAGTGGTGGTGGTATTGGTGGTTAGTGGTGGTGGTGGTGGTGGTGAGGGGTGGTGGGGGTGGGTAGGGGTGGTGGTGGTGGTGTGTGGTGGTGGTGGTGGTTTGTGGTTGTGATGGTTAGTGGTGGTGGTGGTGGTTAGTGGTGGTGGTGGTGGTTAGTGGTGGTGGTGGTGGTGGTGGTGGTTAGTGGTGGTGGTGGTTAGTGGTGGTGGTGGTGGTTAGTGGTGGTGGTGGTTAGTGGTGGTGGTGGTTAGTAGTGGTGGTGGTTAGTGGTGGTGGTGGTGGTTAGTGGTGGTGGTGGTGGTGGTTAGTGGTGGTGGTGGTTAGTGGTGGTGGTGGTTAGTGGTGGTGGTGGTTAGTGGTGGTGGTGGTTAGTGGTGGTGGTGGTTAGTGGTGGTGGTGGTTAGTGGTGGTGGTGGTGGTTAGTGGTGGTGGTGGTGGTTAGTGGTGGTGGTGGTGGTTAGTGGTGGTGGTGGTGGTTAGTGGTGGTGGTTAGTGGTGGTGGTGGTTAGTGGTGGTGGTTGTTAGTAGTGGTGGTGGTTAGTGGTGGTGGTGGTGGTTAGTGATGGTGGTGGTGGTTAGTGGTGGTGGTGGTTAGTGGTGGTGGTGGTTAGTGGTGGTGGTGGTTAGTGGTGGTGGTGGTTAGTGGTGGTGGTGGTGGTTAGTGGTGGTGGTAGTGATTAGTGGTGGTGGTGGTGGTTAGTGGTGGTGGTGGTTAGTGGTGGTGGTGGTTAGTGGTGGTGGTTAGTGGTGGTGGTGGTTAGTGGTGGTGGTGGTGGTGGTTAGTGGTGGTGGTGGTGCTGGTGGTTAGTGGTGGTGGTGGTGGTTATTGGTGGTGGTGTTTGTGGTTAGTGGTGGTGGTGTTTGTGGTTAGTGGTGGTGGTTAGTGGTGGTGGTTGTTAGTTGTTAGTGGTGGTGGTGGTGGTTAGTGGTGGTGGTGGTGGTTAGTGGTGGTGGTGGTTAGTGGTGGTGGTGGTGGTGGTTAGTGGTGGTGGTGGTGGTGGTTAGTGGTGGTGGTGGTGGTGGTGGTGGTTAGTGGTGGTGGTGGTGGTGGTGGTGGTTAGTGGTGGTGGTTAGTGGTGGTGGTGGTTAGTGGTGGTGGTGGTTGTTAGTGGTGGTGGCGGTGGTGGAGGTTAGTGCTGGTGGTGGTGGTGGTTAGTGCTGATGGTGGTGGAGGTTTGAGGTGGTGGTAGTGGTTAGAGGTGGTGGTGGTGGTTAGTCGTGGTGGTGGTGTTGGTGGTTAGTGGTGGTGGTGTTGGTGGTTAGTGGTGGTGGTGGTGGTGGTTAGTGGTGGTGGTGGTGGTGGTTAGTGGTGGTGGTGGTGGTGGTTAGTGGTGGTGGTGGTTAGTGGTGGTGGTGGTGGTGGTTAGTGGTGGTGGTGTTTGTGATTAGTGGTGGTGGTTAGTGGTTAGTGGTGGTGGTTGTTAGTGGTTAGTGGTGGTGATGGTTAGTGGTGGTGATGGTTAGTGGTGGTGGTGGTTAGTGGTGGTGGTGGTGGTGGTTAGTGGTGGTGGTGGTGGTTCGTGGTGGTGGTGGTGGTAGTGGTTAGTTGTGGTGGTGGTGGTGGTTAGTGGTGGTGGTGTTTGTGGTTAGTGGTGGTGGTGGTTGTGGTGGTTAGTGATGGTGGTGGTGGTGGTGGTTAGTGATGGTGGTGGTGGTGGTTACTGGTGTTGGTGGTGGTGGTGGTTAGTGGTGGTGGTGGTTAGTGGTAGTGGTTAGTGGTGGTGGTGGTTAGTGGTGGTTGTTAGTGGTGGTGGTGGTTAGTGGTAGTGGTGGTAGTGGTGGTGGTGGTTGGTGGTAGTGGTGGTGGTGGTTAGTGGTGGTGGTGGTGGTGGTTAGTGGTGGTGGTGGTTAGTGGTTAGTGGTGGTGGTTAGTGGTTAGTGGTGGTGGTTGTTAGTGGTTAGTGGTGGTGATGGTTAGTGGTTAGTGGTCGTGGTGGTTATTGGTGGTGGTGGTGGTTAGTGGTGGTGGTGGTGGTTAGTGGTGGTGGTGGTGGTGGTGGTTAGTGGTGGTGGTGGTGGTTAGTGGTGGTGGTGGTGGTGGTGGTGGTTTGTGGTGGTGGTGGTGGTGGTTAGTGGTGGTGGTGGTGGTGGTTAGTGATGGTGGTGGTGGTGGTTAGTGTTGGTGGTGGTGGTGGTTAGTGGTGGTGGTAGTGGTGGTTAGTGGTGGTGGTGGTGGTGGTTGTTAGTGGTGGTGGTATTTGTGGTTAGTGGTGGTATTTGTGGTTAGTGGTGGTTGTTAGTGGTTAGTGGTGGTGGTTGTTAGTGGTTAGTGGTGGTGGTGGTTAGTGGTTAGTGGTGGTGGTGGTGGTTAGTGGTGGTAGTGGTGGTGGTGGTTAGTGGTGGTGGTGGTGGTTAGTGGTGGTGGTGGTGGTTAGTGGTGGTGGTGGTTTGTGGTGGTGGTGGTGGTGGTTAGTGGTGGTGGTGGTTAGTGGTGGTGGTGGTGGTGGTTAGTGGTGGTGGTGGTGGTGGTGGTTAGTGATGGTGGTGGTGGTGGTTACTGGTGGTGGTGGTGGTGGTGGTTAGTGGTGGTGGTTAGTGGTGGTGGTTAGTGGTCGTGGTGGTTAGTGGTGATGGTGGTTAGTGGTGGTGGTGGTGGTGGTGATTAGTGGTGGTGGTGGTGGTGGTGGTTAGTGGTGTTGGTGGTGGTTAGTGGTGGTGGTGGTGGTTAGTGGTGGTGGTGGTTAGTGGTGGTGGTTGTTAGTGGTGGTGGTAGTTAGTGGTGGTGGTGGTTAGTGTTGGTTTGTGGTGGTTAGTGGTGGTGATGGTTAGTGGTGGTGGTGGTTAGTGGTGGTGGTGGTGGTAGGGGTTGGTGGTGGTGGTGGTGGTGGTGGTTAGTAGTGGTTAGTGGTTGTTTGTGCTTTGTTTTGTGCTTTGTGGTGGTGGTGGTGGTTAGTGGTGGTGGTGGTTAGTGGTTAGTGGTGGTGGTGGTTAGAGGTGAGTGGTGGTTAGTGGTGAGTGGTGGTTAGTGGTTAGTGGTGGTGGTGGATAGTGGTGGTGGTGGTGGTGGTGGTTAGTGGTGGTGGTGGTGGTTAGTGGTGGTGGTGGTGGTTAGTGGTGGTGGTGGTGGTTAGTGGTGGTGATGGTAGTTAGTGGTGGTGGTGGTGGTTAGTGGTGGTGGTGGTGGTTAGTAGTGGTGGTGGTGGTTAGTGGTGGTGGTGGTGGTTAGTAGTGGTGGTGGTTAGTGGTGATGGTGGTGGTGGTTAGTGGTGGTGGTGGTTAATGGTGGTGGTGGTTAGTGGTGGTGGTGGTTAGTGGTGGTGGTGGTTAGTGGTGGTGGTGGTTAGTGTTGGTTAGTGGTGGTTAGTGGTGGTGATGGTTAGTGGTGGTGGTGGTGGTTAGTGGTGGTGGTTGGTGGTGGTGGTGGTGGTGGTGGTTAGTAGTGGTTAGTGGTGGTTAGTGCTTAGTTTAGTGCTTAGTGGTGGTGGTGGTAGTTAGTGGTGGTGGTGGTTAGTGGTTAGTGGTGGTGGTGGTTAGAGGTGAGTGGTGGTTAGTGGTGAGTGGTGGTTAGTGGTTAGTGGTGGTGGTGGTTAGTGGTGGTGGTGGTGGTTAGTGGTGGTGGTGGTTAGTGCTGGTGGTGATTAGTGGTGGTGGCGTTAGTGGTGCTGGTATTGGTGGTTAGTGGTGGTGGTGGTGGTGGTTAGTGGTGGTGGTGGTGGTTAGTGGTGGTGGTGGTGGTTGGTGGTGGTGGTGGTGGTTAGTGGTGGTGGTGGTGGTTAGTGGTTGTGATGGTTAGTGGTGGTGGTGGTGGTTAGTGGTGGTGGTGGTGGTTAGTGGTGGTGGTGGTGGTGGTGGTGGTTAGTGGTGGTGGTGGTTAGTGGTGGTGGTGGTTAGTGGTGGTGGTGGTTAGTAGTGATGGTGGTTAGTGGTGGTGGTGGTGGTGGTTAGTGGTGGTGGTGGTTAGTGGTGGTGGTGGTTAGTGGTGGTGGTGGTTAGTGGTGGTGGTGGTTAGTGGTGGTGGTGGTTAGTGGTGGTGGTGGTGGTTAGTGGTGGTGGTGGTGGTTAGTGGTTGTGGTGGTGGTTAGTGGTGGTGGTTAGTGGTGGTGGTGGTTAGTGGTGGTGGTTGTTAGTAGTGGTGGTGGTTAGTGGTGGTGGTGGTGGTTAGTGATGGTGGTGGTGGTTAGTGGTGGTGGTGGTTAGTGGTGGTGGTGGTTAGTGGTGGTGGTGGTTAGTGGTGGTGGTGGTTAGTGGTGGTGGTGGTTAGTGGTGGTGGTGGTTAGTGGTGGTGGTGGTGGTTAGTGGTGGTGGTAGTGATTAGTGGTGGTGGTGGTGGTTAGTGGTGGTGGTGGTTAGTGGTGGTGGTGGTTAGTGGTGGTGGTTAGTGGTGGTGGTGGTTAGTGGTGGTGGTGGTGGTGGTTAGTGGTGGTGGTGGTGCTGGTGGTTAGTGGTGGTGGTGGTGGTTATTGGTGGTGGTGTTTGTGGTTAGTGGTGGTGGTGTTTGTGGTTAGTGGTGGTGGTTAGTGGTGGTGGTTGTTAGTTGTTAGTGGTGGTGGTGGTGGTTAGTGGTGGTGGTGGTGGTTAGTGGTGGTGGTGGTTAGTGGTGGTGGTGGTGGTGGTTAGTGGTGGTGGTGGTGGTGGTTAGTGGTGGTGGTGGTGGTGGTGGTGGTGGTTAGTGGTGGTGGTGGTGGTGGTTAGTGGTGGTGGTTAGTGGTGGTGGTGGTTAGTGGTGGTGGTGGTTGTTAGTGGTGGTGGCGGTGGTGGAGGTTAGTGCTGGTGGTGGTGGTGGTTAGTGCTGATGGTGGTGGTGGTTAGAGGTGGTGGTAGTGGTTAGAGGTGGTGGTGGTGGTTAGTCGTGGTGGTGGTGTTGGTGGTTAGTGGTGGTGGTGTTGGTGGTTAGTGGTGGTGGTGGTTAGTGGTGGTGGTGGTGGTGGTTAGTGGTGGTGGTGGTGGTGGTTAGTGGTGGTGGTGGTTAGTGGTGGTGGTGGTGGTGGTTAGTGGTGGTGGTGTTTGTGATTAGTGGTGGTGGTTAGTGGTTAGTGGTGGTGGTTGTTAGTGGTTAGTGGTGGTGATGGTTAGTGGTGGTGATGGTTAGTGGTGGTGGTGGTTAGTGGTGGTGGTGGTGGTGGTTAGTGGTGGTGGTGGTGGTTCGTGGTGGTGGTGGTGGTAGTGGTTAGTTGTGGTGGTGGTGGTGGTTAGTGGTGGTGGTGTTTGTGGTTAGTGGTGGTGGTGTTTGTGGTTAGTGGTGGTGGTGTTTGTGGTTAGTGGTGGTGGTGTTTGTGGTTAGTGATGGTGGTGTTTGTGGTTAGTGGTGGTGATGTTTGTGGTTAGTGGTGGTGGTTCGTGGTTAGTGGTGGTGGTTGTTAGTGGTTAGTGGTGGTGGTGGTGGTTAGTGGTTAGTGGTGGTGGTGGTGGTTAGTGGTTAGTGGTCGTGGTGGTGGTTAGTGGTGGTGGTGGTGGTGGTTAGTGGTGGTGGTGGTGGTTAGTGGTGGTGGTGGTGGTGGTGGTGGTTAGTGGTGGTGGTGGTGGTGGTGGTGGTTAGTGGTGGTGGTGGTGGTGGTGGTTACTGGTGGTGGTGGTGGTGGTGGTTAGTGATGGTGGTGGTGATGGTTAGTGGTGGTGGTTAGTGGTGGTGGTGGTTAGTGGTAGTGGTTAGTGGTGGTGGTGGTTAGTGGTGGTGGTTAGTGGTGGTGGTGGTTAGTGGTAGTGGTGGTGGTGGTTAGTGGTGGTGGTGGTGGTGGTTAGTGGTGGTGGTGTTTGTGATTAGTGGTGGTGGTTAGTGGTTAGTGGTGGTGGTTGTTAGTGGTTAGTGGTGGTGATGGTTAGTGGTTAGTGGTCGTGGTGGTTATTGGTGGTGGTGGTGGTTAGTGGTGGTGGTGGTGGTTAGTGGTGGTGGTGGTGGTGGTGGTTAGTGGTGGTGGTGGTGGTTAGTGGTGGTGGTGGTGGTGGTGGTTAGTGGTGGTGGTGGTGGTGGTTAGTGGTGGTGGTGGTGGTGGTTAGTGGTGGTGGTGGTGGTGGTTAGTGGTGGTGGTGGTGGTGGTTAGTGGTGGTGGTAGTGGTGGTTAGTGGTGGTGGTGGTGGTGGTGGTGGTTAGTGGTGGTGGTATTTGTGGTTAGTGGTGGTTGTTAGTGGTTAGTGGTGGTGGTTGTTAGTGGTTAGTGGTGGTGGTGGTTAGTGGTTTGTGGTGGTGGTGGTGGTTAGTGTTGGTAGTGGTGGTGGTGGTTAGTGGTGGTGGTGGTGGTTAGTGGTGGTGGTGGTGGTGGTGGTTAGTGGTGGTGGTGGTTAGTGGTGGTGGTGGTGGTGGTTAGTGGTGGTGGTGGTGGTGGTGGTTAGTGATGGTGGTGGTGGTGGTTACTGGTGGTGGTGGTGGTGGTGGTTAGTGGTGGTGGTTAGTGGTGGTGGTTAGTGGTGGTGGTGGTTAGTGGTGGTGGTTAGTGGTGGTGGTTAGTATTGGTGGTTAGTGGTGGTGGTTAGTGGTGGTGGTGGTGGTGGTGGTTAGTGGTGGTGGTGGTGGTGGAGGTTAGTGCTGGTGGTGGTGGTGTTTAGTGCTGGTGGTGGTGGTGGTTAGAGGTGGTGGTGGTGGTTAGAGGTGGTGGTGGTGGTTAGTGTTGGTGGTGGTGGTGTTGGTTAGTGGTGGTGGTGTTGGTGGTTAGTGGTGGTGGTGTTGGTGATTAGTGGTGGTGGTGGTGGTTAGTGGTGGTGGTGGTGGTGGTTAGTGGTGGTGGTGGTGGTGGTTAGTGGTGGTGGTGGTTAGTGGTGGTGGTGTTTGTGATTAGTGGTAGTGGTTAGTAGTGGTGGTTGTTAGTGGTTAGTGGTGGTGATGGTTAGTGGTGGTGGTGGTTAGTGGTGGTGGTGGTGGTTAGTGGTGGTGGTGGTGGTTAGTGGTGGTGGTGGTGGTTAGTGGTGGTGGTGGTGGTGGTGGTTAGTGGTGGTGGTGGTGGTTAGTGGTGGTGGTGGTGGTGGTGGTTAGTGGTGGTGGTGGTGGTGGTTAGTGGTGGTCGTGGTGGTGGTTAGTGATGGTGGTGGTAATGGTTAGTGGTGGTGGTGGTGGTGGTGGTTAGTGGTGGTGGTGGTGGTTAGTGGTAGTGGTGGTGGTTAGTGGTGGTGGTGGTTAGTGGTGGTGGTTGTTAGTGGTGGTGGTAGTTAGTGGTGGTGGTGGTTAGTGTTGGTTAGTGGTGGTTAGTGGTGGTGATGGTTAGTGGTGGTGGTGGTTAGTGGTGGTGGTGGTGGTGGTGGTGGTTAGTGGTGGTGGTGGTGGTGGTGGTGGTTAGTGGTGGTGGTGGTGGTGGGGGTTGGTGGTGGTGGTGGTGGTGGTGGTTAGTAGTGGTTAGTGGTGGTTAGTGCTTAGTTTAGTGCTTAGTGGTGATGGTGGTGGTTAGTGGTGGTGGTGGTTAGTGGTTAGTGGTGGTGGTGGTTAGAGGTGAGTGGTGGTTAGTGGTGAGTGGTGGTTAGTGGTTAGTGGTGGTTGTGGTGGTGGTTAGTGGTGGTGGTGGTGGTTAGTGGTGGTGGTGGTGGTTAGTGGTGGTGGTGGTGGTTAGTGGTGGTGATGGTAGTTAGTGGTGGTGGTGGTGGTTAGTGGTGGTGGTGGTGGTTAGTGGTGGTGGTGGTGGTTAGTAGTGGTGGTGGTGGTTAGTGGTGGTGGTGGTGGTTAGTAGTGGTGGTGGTTAGTGGTGGTGGTGGTGGTGGTTAGTGGTGGTGGTGGTTAATGGTGGTGGTGGTTAGTGGTGGTGGTGGTTAGTGTTGGTTAGTGGTGGTTAGTGGTGGTGATGGTTAGTGGTGGTGGTGGTTAGTGGTGGTGGTTGGTGGTGGTGGTAGTGGTGGTTGTTTGTAGTGGTTAGTGGTGGTTAGTGCTTAGTTTAGTGCTTAGTGGTGGTGGTGGTAGTTAGTGGTGGTGGTGGTTAGTGGTTAGTGGTGGTGGTGGTTAGAGGTGAGTGGTGGTTAGTGGTGAGTGGTGGTTAGTGGTTAGTGGTGGTGGTGGTTAGTGGTGGTGGTGGTGGTTAGTGGTGGTGGTGGTTAGTGCTTGTGGTGGTTAGTGGTGGTGGTGTTAGTGGTGCTGGTATTGGTGGTTAGTGGTGGTGGTGGTGGTGGTTAGTGGTGGTGGTGGTGGTTAGTGGTGGTGGTGGTGGTTAGTGGTGGTGGTGGTGGTTAGTGGTGGTGGTTATGGTTAGTGGTGGTGGTTAGTGGTGGTGGTGGTTAGTGGTGGTGGTGGTTAGTGGTGGTGGTGGTGGTTAGTGGTGGTGGTGGTGGTTAGTGGTGGTGGTGGTTAGTGGTGGTGGTGGTGGTGGTTAGTGGTGGTGGTGGTGGTGGTGGTTAGTGGTGGTGGTGGTGGTTAGTGGTGGTGGTGTTTGTGGTTAGTGGTGGTGGTGTTTGTGCTTAGTGGTGGTGGTTAGTGGTGGTGGTTGTTAGTTGTTAGTGGTGGTGGTGGTGGTTAGTGGTGGTGGTGGTGGTTAGTGGTGGTGGTGGTGGTTAGTGGTGGTGGTGGTGGTGGTGGTGGTTAGTGGTGGTGGTGGTGGTGGTGGTGGTTAGTATTGGTGGTTAGTGGTGGTGGTGGTAAGTGGTGGTGGTGGTGGTGGTGGTTAGTGGTGGTGGCGGTGGTGGAGGTTAGTGCTGGTGGTGGTGGTGGTTAGTGCTGGTGGTGGTGGTGGTTAGAGGTGGTGGTGGTGGTTAGTGGTGGTGGTGGTGTTGGTGGTTAGTGGTGGTGGTGTTGGTGGTTAGTGGTGGTGGTGGTGGTTAGTGGTGGTGGTGGTGGTGGTTAGTGGTGGTGGTGGTGGTGGTTAGTGGTGGTGGTGGTTAGTGGTGGTGGTGGTGGTGGTTAGTGGTGGTGGTGTTTGTGATTAGTGGTGGTGGTTAGTGGTTAGTGGTGGTGGTTGTTAGTGGTTAGTGGTGGTGATGGTTAGTGGTGGTGATGGTTAGTGGTGGTGGTGGTTAGTGGTGGTGGTTAGTGGTGGTGGTGGTGGTTAGTGGTGGTGGTGGTGGTAGTGGTTAGTGGTGGTGGTGGTGGTGGTTAGTGGTGGTGGTGTTTGTGGTTAGTGGTGGCGGTGTTTGTGGTTAGTGGTGGTGGTGTTTGTGGTTAGTGATGGTGGTGTTTGTGGTTAGTGGTGGTGGTGTTTGTGGTTAGTGGTGGTGGTTCGTGGTTAGTGGTGGTGGTTGTTAGTGGTTAGTGGTGGTGGTGGTGGTTAGTGGTTAGTGGTGGAGGTGGTGGTTAGTGGTTAGTGGTGGTGGTGGTGGTTAGTGGTGGTGGTGGTGGTGGTGGTTAGTGGTGGTGGTGGTGGTTAGTGGTGGTGGTGGTGGTGGTGGTGGTGGTTTGTGGTGGTGGTGGTGGTGGTTAGTGGTGGTGGTGGTTAGTGGTGGTGGTGGTGGTGGTTAGTGGTGGTGGTGGTTAGTGATGGTGGTGGTGGTGGTTACTGGTGGTGGTGGTGGTGGTTAGTGGTGGTGGTTAGTGGTGGTGGTTAGTGGTGGTGGTGGTTAGTGGTAGTGGTTAGTGGTGGTGGTGGTTAGTGGTGGTGGTGGTTAGTGGTAGTGGTGGTGGTGGTTAGTGGTGGTGGTGGTGGTGGTTAGTGGTGGTGGTGTTTGTGATTAGTGGTGGTGGTTAGTGGTTAGTGGTGGTGGTTGTTAGTGGTTAGTGGTGGTGATGGTTAGTGGTTAGTGGTCGTGGTTGTTATTGGTGGTGGTGGTGGTTAGTGGTGGTGGTGGTGGTTAGTGGTGGTGGTGGTGGTTAGTGGTGGTGGTGGTGGTGGTGGTGGTGGTGGTTAGTGGTGGTGGTGGTGGTGGTGGTTAGTGGTGGTGGTGGTGGTGGTTAGTGGTGGTGGTGGTGGTGGTTGGTGGTGGTGGTTAGTGGTGGTGGTAGTGGTGGTTAGTGGTGGTGGTGGTGGTGGTGGTTAGTGGTGGTGGTATTTGTGGTTAGTGGTCGTTGTTAGTGGTTAGTGGTGGTGGTTGTTAATGGTTAGTGGTGGTGGTGGTTAGTGGTTAGTGGTGGTGGTGGTGGTTAGTGGTGGTGGTGGTGGTTAGTGGTGGTAGTGGTGGTGGTGGTTAGTGGTGGTGGTGGTGGTTAGTGGTGGTGGTTAGTGGTGGTGGTGGTGGTGGTGGTTAGTGGTGGTGGTGGTGGTGGTTAGTGGTGGTGGTGGTGGTGGTTAGTGGTGGTGGTGGTGGTGGTGGTTAGTGATGGTGGTGGTGGTGGTTAGTGGTGGTGGTTAGTGGTGGTGGTTAGTGGTGGTGGTTAGTGGTGGTGGTGGTTAGTGGTGGTGGTTAGTGGTGTTGGTGGTTAGTGGTGGTGGTGGTTAGTGGTGGTGGTGGTTAGTGGTGGTGGTGGTTAGTGGTGGTGGTGGTGGTGGTGGTTAGTGGTGGTGGTGGTGGTTAGTGGTGGTGGTGGTGGTGGAGGTTAGTGCTGGTGGTGGTGGTGGTTAGAGGTGGTGGTGGTTGTTAGAGGTGGTGGTGGTGGTTAGTGTTGGTGGTGGTGGTGTTGGTTAGTGGTGGTGGTGTTGGTGGTTAGTGGTGGTGGTGTTGGTGGTTAGTGGTGGTGGTGTTGGTGGTTAGTGGTGGTGGTGGTGGTTAGTGGTGGTGGTGGTGGTTAGTGGTGGTGGTGGTGGTGGTTAGTGGTGGTGGTGGTTAGTGGTGGTGGTGGTTAGTGGTGGTGGTGTTTGTGATTAGTGGTAGTGGTTAGTGGTGGTGGTTGTTAGTGGTTAGTGGTGGTGATGGTTAGTGGTTAGTGGTGGTGGTGGTTAGTGGTGGTGGTGGTTAGTGGTGGTGGTGGTGGTTAGTGGTGGTTTTGGTGGTGGTGGTTAGTGGTGGTGGTGGTGGTTAGTGGTGGTGGTGGTGGTGGTGGTTAGTGGTGGTGGTGGTGGTGGTTAGTGGTGGTGGTGGTTTGTGTTGGTGGTGGTGGTGGTTAGTGGTGGTGGTGGTGGTGGTGGTTAGTGGTGGTGGTGTTTGTGGTTAGTGGTGGTTGTTAGTGGTTAGTGGTGGTTGTTAGTGGTTAGTGGTGGTTGTTGTTAGTGGTTAGTGGTGGTGGTTGTTAGTGGTTAGTGGTGGTGGTGGTTAGTGGTTAGTGGTGGTGGTGGTGGTTAGTGGTGGTGGTGGTGGTGGTGGTGGTTAGTGGTGGTGGTGGTGGTGGTGGTGGTTAGTGGTGGTGGTGGTGGTTAGTGGTGGTGGTGGTGGTGGTTAGTGGTGGTGGTGTTTGTGGTTAGTGGTGGTGGTGTTTGTGGTTAGTTTTGGTGGTGTTTGTGGTTAGTGGTGGTGGTGGTTAGTGGTTAGTGGTGGTGGTGGTGGTGGTTAGTGGTTAGTGGTGGTGGTGGTTAGTGGTGGTGGTGGTTAGTAGTGGTGGTGGTTAATAGTGGTGGTGGTTAATAGTGGTGGTGGTTAGTGGTTAGTGGTGGTGGTTAGTGGTTAGTGGTGGTGGTGGTGGTTAGTGGTGGTGGTGGTGGTTAGTGGTGGTGGTGTTTGTGGTTAGTGGTGGTGGTGTTTGTGGTTAGTGGTGGTGGTGTTTGTGGTTAGTGGTGATGGTGTTTGTGGTTAGTGGTGGTGGTGGTGGTTAGTGGTGGTGGTATTGTTGGTGGTTAGAGGTGGTGGTGGTGGTTTGTGGTGGTGGTGGTGTTGATGGTTATTGGTGGTGGTGGTTAGTGGTGGTGGTTAGTGGTGGTGGTGGTGGTTAGTGGTAGTAGTGGTGGTGGTTAGTGGTGGTGGTGGTGGTTAGTGGTGGTGGTGGTGGTTATTGGTGGTGGTGTTTGTGGTTAATGGTGGTGGTGTTTGTGGTTAGTGGTGGTGGTGTTTGTGGTTAGTGGTGGTGGTGTTTGTGGTTAGTGGTGGTGGTTAGTGGTTAGTGGTGGTGGTTGTTAGTGGTGGTGGTGGTGGTTAGTTGTTAGTGATGGTGGTGGTGGTTAGTGGTGGTGGTGGTGGTTAGTGGTGGTGGTGGTGGTTAGTGATGGTGGTGGTTGGTGGTGGTGGTGGTGGTGGTGGTGGTGGTGGTGGTGAGTGGTGGTGCTGGTGAGTGGTGGTGTTGGTAAGTGGTGGTGCTCGTGAGTGGTGGTGGTGGTAAGTGGTGGTGAGTGGTGGTGGTGGTAAGTGGTGGTGGTGGTGGTGGTGGTAAGTGTTGGTGGTGGTGGTAAGTGGTGGTGGTGGTAAGTGGTGGTGGTGGTGGGTGGTGGTAAGTGGTGGTGGTGGTGAGTGGTGAGTGGTGGTAGTGGTGAGTGGTGATTGTGGTGAGTGGTGGTTGTGGTGAGTGGTGGTGGTGGTGAATGGTGGTGGTGGTGAGTGGTGGTGGTGGTGGTGGTGGTGGTTAGTGGTGGTGGTGGTGGTTAGTGGTGGTGGTGGTGGTTAGTGGTGGTGGTGGTGGTGGTTAGTGGTGGTGGTGGTGGTGGTTAGTGGTGGTGGCGGTGGTTAGTGGTGGTTAGTGGTGGTGGTTAGTATTGGTGATTAGTGGTGGTGGTGATTAGTGGTGGTTAGTGGTGGTGGCGGTGGTTAGTGGTGGTTAGTGGTGGTGGTTAGTATTGGTGATTAGTGGTGGTGGTGGTTAGTGGTGGTTAGTGGTGGTGGTGGTTAGTGGTGGTGGTGGTTAGTGGTGGTGGTGGTTAGTGGTGGTGGTGGTTAGTGGTGGTGGTGGTTAGTGGTGGTTAATGGTGGTTAGTGGTGGTGGTGGTTAGTGGTGGTTAGTGGTGGTTAGTGGTGGTGGTGGTGGTTAGTGGTGGTGGTGGTGGTTAGTGGTGGTGGTGGTTAGTGGTGGTTAGTGGTGGTGGTGGTGGTTAGTGGTGGTGGTGGTGGTTAGTGGTGGTGGTGGTGGTGATTAGTGGTGGTGGTGATTAGTGGTGGTGGTGATTAGTGGTGGTGGTGATTAGTGGTGGTGGTGGTGGTGGTTAGTGGTGGTGGTGGTTAGTGGTGGTGGTGGTTAGTGGTGGTGGTGGTGGTGGTGGTGGTTAGTGGTAGTGGTGGCTAGTGGTGGTGGTGGTGGCTATTGGTGGTGGTGGTGGTGGTGGTTAGTGGTGGTGGTGGTGGTTAGTGGTGGTGGTTAGTGGTGGTGGTGGTGGTTAGTGGTGGTGGTGATTAGTGGTGGTGGTGGTGGTGGTTAGTGGTGGTGGTGGTTAGTGGTGGTGGTGGTTAGTGGTGGTGGTGGTGGTGGTGGTGGTTAGTGGTAGTGGTGGCTAGTGGTGGTGGTGGTGGCTTTTGGTGGTGGTGGTGGTGGTGGTTAGTGGTGGTGGTGGTGGTTAGTGGTGGTGGTTAGTGGTGGTGGTGGTGGTTAGTGGTGGTGGTGGTTAGTGGTAGTGGTTGTTAGTGTTCGTGGTGGTTAGTGGTGGTTAGTGGTGGTGGTGGTTAGTGGTAGTGGTTGTTAGTGTTCGTTGTGGTTAGTGGTGGTTAGTGTTGGTGGTGGTTAGTGTTGGTGGTGGTTAGTGGTGGTGGTGGTTAGTGGTGGTGGTGGTGGTGGTTGTGGTGGTGGTGGTTAGTGGTGGTGATGGTTAGTGGTGGTGGTGGTTAGTGGTGGTGGTGGTTAGTGGTGGTTAGTGGTGGTGGTGGTTAGTGGTGGTTAGTGGTGGTGGTGGTGGTGGTTAGTGGTGGTGGTGGTGGTTAGTGGTGGTGGTTGTGGTTAGTGGTGGTGGTGGTTGTGGTTAGTGGTGGAGGTGGTGGTGGTTAGTGGTGGTGGTGGTGGTGGTTAGTGGTGGTTAGTGGTGGTTATTGGTTAGTGGTGGTGGTGGTTAGTGGTGCTGGTGGTTAGTGGTGCTGGTGGTTAGTGGTGGTCGTGGTGATTAGTGGTGGTGGTGATTAGTGGTGGTGGTGGTGATTAGTGGTGGTGGTGGTGATTAGTGGTAGTGGTGGTGATTAGTGGTGGTGGTGGTTAGTGGTGGTGGTGGTTAGTGGTGGTGGTGGTTAGTGGTAGTGGTGGTGGTGGTTAGTGGTGGTGGTGGTTAGTGGTGGTTAGTGGTGGTGGTGGTTAGTGGTGGTGGTGGTTAGTGGTTGTGGTGATTAGTGGTGGTGGTGGTGGTGGTGATTAGTGGTGGTGATTAGTGGTGGTGGTGGTTAGTGGTGTTGATGGTGATTAGTGGTGGTGGTGATTAGTGGTGGTGGTGGTAATTAGTGGTGGTGGTGATTAGTGGTGGTGGTTGTGGTGGTGGTGGTTAGTGGTGGTGGTGGTTAGTGGTAGTGGTGGTTAGTGGTGGTGGTGGTTAGTGGTGGAAAGTGTTGGTGGTGGTTAGTGGTGGTGGTGGTGGTGGTGGTGGTGGTGGTGGTGGTTAGTGGTGGTGGTGGTGGTGGTTGTGGTGGTGGTGGTTAGTGGTGGTGATGGTTAGTGGTGGTGATGGTTAGTGGTGGTGATGGTTAGTGGTGGTGGTGGTTAGTGGTGGTTAGTGGTGGTGGTGGTTAGTGGTGGTGGTGGTTAGTGGTGGTGGTGGTTAGTGGTGGTGGTGGTTTGTGGTGGTGGTGGTGGTGGTGGTGGTTAGTGGTGGTGGTGGTGGTGGTTAGTGGTGGTGGTTAGTGGTGGTGGTGGTGGTGGTTAGTGGTGGTGGTGGTGGTGGTTAGTGGTGGTGGTGGTTTGTGGTGGTGGTGGTTAGTGGTGGTGGTGGTGGTGGTTAGTTGTGGTGGTTGTGGTGGTCAGTGGTGGTGGTGGAGGTGGTTAGTGGTGGTGGTGGTGGGGGTGTATAGAGTTGGGGGTGGTGGAGGGGGTGGTGGTTATTGGTGGTGGTGGTGGTGGTGGTGGTTAGTGGTGGTGGTGGTGGTGGTGGTGGTGGTGGTGGTGGTGGTTATTGTTGGTGGTGGGTATTAGTGGTAGGTGGTGGTGGTGGTAAGTTGTGGTGGTTAGTGGTGGTGGTAGTGGTGGTTAGTGGTGGTGGTGGTGGTGGTGGTGGTGGTGGTTAGTGGTGGTGGTGGTGGTGGTGGTTAGTGGTGGTGGTGGTTAGTGGTGGTGGTGGTGGTGGTGGTGGTGGTTAGTGGTGGTGGTGGTGGTGGTGGTGGTGGTGGTGGTGGTTAGTGGTGGTGGTGGTTAGTGGTGGTTAGTGGTTAGTGGTTAGTGGTGGTTAGTGGTGGTGGTTAGTGGTGGTGGTGGTTAGTGGTGGTGGTGGTTAGTGGTGGTGGTGGTTAGTGGTGGTGGTGGTTAGTGGTGGTGGTGGTGGTTAGTGGTGGTGGTGGTGGTGGTTAGTGGTTGTGGTTGTCGTGGTTAGTGGTTGTGGTGGTTAGTGGTTGTGGTGGTTAGTGGTTGTGGTGGTTAGTGGTGGTGGTGGTGGTTAGTGGTGGTTGTTAGTAGTGGCTGTTAGTAGTGGTTAGTGGTGGTGGTGGTGGTGGTTAGTGGTGATGGTGGTGGTGGTGGTGGTTAGTGGTGATGGTGGTGGTGGTGGTGGTTAGTGGTGATGGTGGTGGTGGTGGTGGTTAGTGGTGATGGTGGTGGTGATTAGTGGTGATGGTGGTGATGGTTAGTGGTGGTGGTCAGTGGTGGTTTTCAGTGGTGGTGATGGTGATTAATGGTGTTTGTGATGGTGGTTGTGATTTTGACAGCGGTGGTATTGCAGCAGCTATTTTCTTGTCCCATCTCCTCCTGCCTTTGTCTTCTGTCGTGTTGTCTCGTCTTGTTCTCACTTTCTTATTTTTCCTGGTCAAAACGTATCTGGAAAAGAACATGAAAGAAGCAAAGGAATAAATAATAGAGGCAGAAATAATTAAAACAATAACAGCAATAGCATCAATAGCAAAAATATTAATGAGTAATAAATAATAACAGTAATAATAGTAACAGTAAAAAGTATTGATAATAATAAGTTATCATAGTAATAAGAGCAATAACAGTAATGAGATATGAGACGGTAATACCAGTAGGAGAATCGGATAAAGATATATTTTACTTTTAAGCAGCAGAAGTATCGTACCAATTCAACTCCTATTAAACCAGTTTGTTTTGTGTATTTTCTGATTTTTTTCATGGTGTTAAACAATTGTTTTCTGTTGGACATTTTACCTCCCCTATCAAATCTCGTGATGCCTCACCGGCGCTTGTGATGGCGGACTTAGTAACACTTATTCGAATTTTGGTTGTTAGGTTTTTCTTAGGGTCAAACTGCAAGGTTATTTTAGGTTATGTCTGGTCAGGTTATATAAGGTTAAATGTGAGGGTAAGAAGAGGTACGAAAAGGCGACCGAGACGTATGTTGGATGTAAGTGTCCGTCATTACACTTCGAGAAACAGTTGATAACCGCGGAAGTAATAAGGCTAAAAACAACAGAGAAAGAAATTTTAATGTGAAACGTTCATTAACCACCCCAAAAATAACCAGAAAATATTAAAGACTTTCAGAAGAAGTGTGACGGAATGGTGCTGCTACTGCTTAAAGTGCAAATTTTTATAAGTTTACCGGAGAATCGAAATCGCCACAATTTTTTACCAATAGTGGAACAGCAGTAAGAACAGGAATAGTAATAACGGTACTAGTAACGGTAATCCATGGTAATCATAGTAATAACAGCAACAATACCACATTCTACAAGGCACACTCAGACAACCACCCGCGCTAGCTAACTAGTGTAGGGCAAAATAATTGACTCTGTTCTGTATCCTTGGCCTTCGACAGAGCACACGATAGACAGTGATAGTTTACAAAAATAAATCGCTAAGTTAGAATTGCCAAGAAGTTTCCAATGCCACCTACAGTAGATTAACCACTACGAAGCTACCAAACAACAATACCCAACCACAAGCTTCTCTGTCAGTTAATATTTCGGAAAACACAAATTCAATAAGACACCTCTCATCCTGGCTTAAGTCCATCCATGTTTACTCACCTGCTTATCAGATTGTTATAAGATGATGTATCACGATTTTCTTAACATACACTTTAATGAAGAAAAATATCCCAGAAAAGTAATCAGCACTCCTTCCTGTACAGCACGGCTCCAGTGTGGTAATCAAAGGGGCATTTGACTTCTTAGTATAATAGGAAAAGTGTATGGTAGGATACTTATTGACAGAGTTAGAGAAAGAACAGAGAAATTAGTTGGAGAAGAACAGGGAGGCTTTAGGAAGGGAAGAGGTTGTGTAGATCAGATATTCATTCTTAGATCTTTAATGGAAAAGTTTCTAGAGAAGGGAAAGAAGTTGTATGCGGCTTTCATGGATTTGGAGAAAGCATATGACAGGGTGGATAGACAAGGATTGTGGAAGGCGTTAAGAATATATGGAGTAGATGGGAAGTTGCTGAATGCTGTGAAGAGTATGTACGATGGTGCGAAGGCTGCAGTGCGTGTGGATGGTGAACTAAGTGAATTTTTCTCTTTGAAAGTTGGGTTGAAACAGGGATGAGTCATGTCTCCATGGTTGTTCAATCTGTACATGGATGGGATAATAAAAGAGGTACAAGGTAGGGTAGTGAATGTTGGAGTGGCCCTGCTGAGAGAGGATAGTGTTTGGAAAATCCCTGTACTGTTGTTTGCAGATGATACTGTGTTGTTGAGTGAAGACGAAGGGGAGCTGCAAGGCTTGGTGGATGAGTTTGGGAGAGTGTGTAAGAAACGGAATCTAAAGGTGAATGTAGGGAAGTGTAAAGTGATGGTCTTTGAGAGAGGTGAAGTCAGTGAATGTGACAGTTGAGGTTGGATGGTGAGGAATTGGAAAATGTGAGTACGTTTAAGTACCTGGGTATTTTGTGATGAGTAAGGATGGAGTGTTTGGAGGGTGAAGTGCTTTGAAAGCGGGTACAGCTGGGAAGAAAGGTTGCTGGTTCTTTGAAAGCAGTGATAAGAAACAGGGAAGCGGAGCATGGAAGTGAAAAAGTTACTACATGACTATTGTGATACCAACTGACTAACGTATGGAAGTGAAGCTTGGACGTTGTTGGAAAGACACAAGTCAAGAGTGAGAGCAGTGGAAATGAGTTATTTTAAGAGGAACCTGTGGAGTCACATGGAGAGACAGGCTGACGAATGAGGATATAAAAGGAGCTGTTGTGGTGGTGATGTGGATGTGATAGGAAGCGTTATGAGGAACACACTGAGGTGGTTTTGGCCATGTGGAGAGGATGGAGGGTGAAAGACTGACGAAGAGAGTGTATGTGATTGAGGTGGAGGGGGAAGAGTGGAGGGGGAAGCCGAGGATGAGATGGAGGAATGGGGTGGAGAGGTATATGAGAGAGGGGGGTGTGAGTTGGAAGCAGGGCAGTGAAATGGCGGGGGACAGGACGACTTGGAGGCGATTTGTTTGTGGCCACCCCAAACGGGATTGAGGCGTCTGGTAATAGATAGATAGATAGATAGACATTACCCTTATCATTCTGGCTTAAATTAACCCACACTGGTACCCGTGCGTATTAACCTAGTCTAAATTAAGATACTACGGTTTTTTGTACATATTATTTACCTTTAATGAAGAAAAATGTCCCGGAGAAGCCGTCTACAACCTTCTATTTGACAGCACGGCCTACACTGAACACCATTGCTGAACACGTCAAATGTGACGTCAGCACACATTCGCTTGTTTATGGATTCCTTTCTATTAGAAATTTTGAACATAACGCTTAAGCGGCAACTCAATCGAGCGATGAAAGAAAACGAGGGATTAAGAGAAAACGTGAAGTAAACCTAGAACGTAAGCTTCATGGATCCAAAGAAAATGAAAGCCTTAAGAAGATCGTAAACAAAGAGTGAGGATAAGCTGAAGAGAACGTAAGTTTAAAAGAGAACATGAGTCCATGAGAGAACATGACTTATGAGACAAACAGACAATTGAGGAAGTGAGGGAGCGTTGTGATGTGGATGTGGAGTTACGTGAAGACAGACAGACAAAAATTAAGAGCGTTGTGGTATTGAAGTGCATGTGGAGTTTCGTAGAGAGACAAACAACTGAGTAAGTAAAGGAGCGTTGTGATGATGTCGATGTGGAATTACGTGAAAAAACAGACGAACAAATGAGGAAGGAAGCGTTGTGGTGTTGATGTGGATGTGATCGAAAATGTAACGAGAAACACTTTGAGATGCTTTGGCCATGTGGAGAGGATAGAGAATGGGACTTACTAGGAGATATTCGTCATAACGACATGGAACCAAAACCTAAAGGTACATCTTTCAAATCTGCATCCCATAACATGCATCAGTACATCAGGGGGGACACTCCCAGTTAGCGGCAGGGGGTCCGTGTCAGGCGGGTTGTGCCTGAAATTTCAAATGGGCATAAAATCGTCAATTTTCACCCGATTTACTCCAAATCTGATATGTGACATATTTGACTAGATATCCCGTTGTGATTATACGTAAGTACTTAAATGACTGCTGGGAACGGGTTTGCTGTGCCTTGGCATCGCTTCTTGTTCTCTGATATACTGATGTCTCCTATTTTAATACATGTGCCTTGTCTGACAGTCAGCAGGTGATGAGTGCAGGTGTGTAGAGAGGCATTACATAGTTGCAGTCGCTGGTTTTCTGTTGGTCGAAGTGTTTTAACCATTTATGTTTGGAAATGGTTAGGTTATGTCATATATGATAATAAAGCCTGTTTAGGTGTTTAGTCTTATATAATAATATTTCAATAATTCAGTACCTACACGTCGTTCCTTACGCAAAATTATTGTTTTTAGTACCTGAACGGTGTGGGATTATATAGGACTTCTATGCATGGTCGCGGAGACTGTGGCCGTGTGTTTCTGTGCTCTCTATACTTAACTTTTTACGGCTGCCCCGCCAGCACTTTTTTTTTTTTTTTTACCTCCTGGTTTTCCTTCCTTCCCTGTGTCTGGTACGGTAGATTTCTGTACCTTTGTACCGGGATTGCTTTTGCCTTCCACGACGGAGGGTCCCCACCCACTGATCGCTCTGGGTGCGTAAGCACACGGTCTGGCCTCCTTGGAGTGGGCTAACGAGGTAACCTCAGCCTTAGCTATTCTGTCCCAACAGTTTTCCTTGCTCACTTTTCTCTTTTTTCCCACTTCTCCCGAGAGAGGGATGAGTTACTACGTCGACCCCCCTCCTGCTTCTCCCTTACCTAGGGAGGGAGGTGGCTCTGACGACCTCAATTCTGTTACAAGGACTGAATGACTGTCCCCAGATTAAGCAGGTAATTGATGACTATGCTCGTGAAGTTGAACAGGTAAAAAAAGAAAAAGAGAAAACTTGTTAGTGGAAGCCTTATCAAAACAATAAGTTCTGTCCAGGTTAAAGACTTATTAGGGCTAAGCAAGCTTCATTGTTACGATGCTGAGCCGAGGATCGCTCAGTTCATGAATTCCATGCAAGGAAGAGGAAGATGTCGTACGTGAACTTACTGTGCAAGATGTCACTGATGCCAGGTTCATAGCCCAATTCAAGGAAGTCGTGAGGAAGATAACCGCGACAATTGTCTTGACTTTGGCAGAGGTACAGTTCCTTCCAGAGTCAAAGTTGATGATATAATTCTTAATGTACGTACGTATCTCTAACCCTCTCACATATTCGAAATGCCAACTCTATGGACATTCTGACAAGTCTTGTCGGGCTTCTAGCTTGGTGGTTGGCAAGTATGCAACAGTGGGTCATTCTGCTAACCACTGTACGTCCATGACAGAATGTTGCTTTCATTGTAAGGCCGCTCACTCCAGTTCATCAAAGGATTGTCCCAGGCGGAAGGAGAAAAAAGATGTCTCCACAGCAAAAGCAACGGAGGGCATATCCTTATATGCATTTAGGCAGAAGGTTACGGATTTGCATGCTAGTCCGACTCCAGCTCTCTTGTCACTCGTCCTGCCTCCTCGTCTGCTTCTCCTGTACATTCCAGGTCTCACTGATATCCCCAGATTCCAACTCTTACTGATATCCCCACAACTACTTCCTACTCTCCGACTGCTGTTGCTTCTCAGTCAGTATAGTCTAAACCAAAGTCTGACATATCTAATAAGATTGACCTGACCAGCACTTCTTCTAATATATTGGACCAGTGATGTATAATCTGGTTGGGAATATCGGTTCAACATATATACGTTATCCACTTTCACCCTGGGATGTATGGACCCAATTCGGGATTTATAATGGGTCAGTGAAACAAGCATTAATCGTGTCTTGTTTGGGTGTAACTGAACTAATTTACAAAAATCAATGTGTCTAGACATCTTGAAACGAATGGATCTTGAAATTGACTTCTTCATTAGAGGGAATGGCTTTGTGGACGTGTAGCTTTTCATTCCTTTACTAAAGAAACAAAAACTTTCGGGATTCGAACCCTTGTCCTTTATGAGGGCCAGCATACAGTTCCCGAATTTGACAGCTCTTCCAGAAATAGTAAAGTCGGTGCAACATTGATCTCGCTCAGGTTACATGTGTCTACAAACACACACTATGTTGTCAACTCAATCTCGCCTGAAGTAGCACTATTGCCAAGGAATGAGGTGTCTGAAATGTAGCAACTGAAATTAACTGTTCGGGGTGGGACTAAAACCCAGTTCCTCTCACATCATAAGTGTGCATCCATCCACCAAGCCACGGAGGACCTCCTTATACAGCAATGCAACTCTGACATTTTTATAGACCCAGTTATGTATGTTGTGAGTGTGTGCCAATGCCCCTTTAGTATTATCCGATATGATCTAGTAAGCTGGAAACATTAGTTCAGTTCCATAAAAACCTTTTCAAAAATATAACATTTGTTTTACAGCATGACAGTTGCATGACAGTCACAGCATAACAGTTACCCGCCTGTACCGAAATTTCGATATTTATAAAATATATTCCCAGTAGCCATTATATCAAAATGATCTGTGATGGATGGTGTTTAACCCATCAGCACCGTGTCCTCAATATAGGACGGAACTGGGCATTTTTAAATTATAATAAAGAAGGGAACCCCAGGGTAGGGACCTATGAGCTTCGCGACTATGAGCCGATAGGCGGAGGACGGTACGCCTAGCACCCTTCCAGTAAAATCCCACGCACATGGAACCTGGGAGAAAATGGGTTAATTATATCACTCAATAGTTAACTGTTTGATTCTGGTATTGGCTTCATCAGCAATACATAGATTGGGCCAACATTTTATTTCTTTTCTCAATCTAGTGTTGGAAATAAAAGTTTTATTTATGTATTGGTCCAACACATGTTTCATATCAATTGGCCCAGTATATATATATATATATATATATATATATATATATATATATACTGGAGAGATACACATTACACACGTGTGTACGAATGTTTTTTCACGCTCCTGACTGGGAATCGAACCCGAGACTTCAAGATAGAAGTAAGGCACTGATGCCAGTACACTGCAGCGTAATACAAGCTAAGCCACCTGAATTTTTTGACGAACCAGGTAAATCCATTATGGGAGAATATATTTCAATCAAAACACATTAGGATTATTGCTCAGCCGCACGTAACTCGGCAAGTGACAGAGCAGTTTTAATCTATCCCAGACACAACACCAGCGTTTTTATATGATGGAGAGACACATTACACGCGTGTGTACGATTTTTTCTTTTTTACTCTCCTGACTAGGATATCTATCTATCTATCTATATCTATATCTATCTATCTATATCTATATCTATATATATATATATATATATATATATATATATATATATATATATATATATATATATATATATATATATATATATATACCGGGTATGTTGTATTAGGTAGGTTATCATTTGAAACTAGGTGGTCGATCCCGTAAAACCTTCTTAATCCACTTCTTATATACATTTCTCTAATAATATTTGGCATAAGCTCTACATACGTTTTGTCATTCAGATGTTTTGGGCTGATTATTGTCTTGGGATTTATTTTGTAACTTTTTAGTACGAGTATCATCTTTTCTCTTTTTATTTAGTCTAAAGGCTTCAGTGAAGGCTGGGAAGCATAGCCATGAGTGACTTTTTTCATAAGCGTTTGTATACCTTAACTAGCAGGGGTACCCGGCGTTGCCAGGCCAAAAAGGTGAACACTCTAGTCCTATTTGTTCTAGTTCAGTCTGTCTTTCTATTCCAGGAAGACCATGTACCTAATATCTTTTGAAAAGGAATTATAAGAGGTCCAGGAACTTTCTATTTCAGCTATCGTAGACTAACGCACAGTATTGGTGTGCACTTGTTTACTATTACCGGGGACTTCAAATGACCTCAGACTGACGACCTCAAATGACCTCTGGGGTAAACCTTAGATAGCCTATCTCCGAAATGGAGGTCATGTGAGTCTCCTTGTCAAAAATTAGGCTGCTGGTACCAGTCGTTCGAGCGTGTATTACCGGTGACCTCAAATGACCTCGGAGGTCAACTCCCACGTAGCTTATATCCAAACTGGAGGTCATGTGAGTCTCCATGCCATGACCCAGATCTGAATTTTAAGCCCCCTGAAAACATCCTTGGCCCACCCTGATTCAGAATATATATGGGTCTGGGGGTCTCTGGCCCTTGGTTTGGCCGTGATTGAAGGACAAACAAGCAAACAAACAACGCGGCTCTTTTATATACATAGATATAAAATATTGTCCTTTACCCTTGTCTGTTTATATCTTGAATTTCACCGCTTCTCTTCATGTTGCTTCATATTTTACCTTTATTCTCGGCATAAATATTTTGTTCGAAGAATTAGTTAGAGCTCTTGGCCTTCTGCTGGTGTTGTGTTTTGGGATAATTTTAATTACACGTATTATCCAGTCCCTTGGTATGTTTCCTATTTCTAATACTCAGTTAAAAATTCAACTAGTTTCAGTATACAGTACATGCTTCGCTATGTAATAATTATATGTAGCCTACAATTCTGGCTTCACCTCATCTGGCCCTGCAGATTTTTAGTCAACGAAGTTTGGCCAAAATTTTGTTAGACAGAAAACTGGGGTTCGACAGAAAATAGGTTTAATGGGCACCTATTATATATTTCTCTTTCGCTCTGTGTGTGTGTGTGTGTGTGTGTGTGTGTGTGTGTGTGCCACGCATCCCATTCTCATCCTGCATTTTCAGCACCATGTCAGGAAAAATATTTCAGTAATATCCGCCATCCGCTGCAGACACCTTTTAGAAACATGCTAACATCTTGGTTTGCCAGTTACATGTTTACATCATTCACTGCTATTTATACCTCCCAAGCTGCCATAGTAAAGGAGTTCTATGGCCATACGAGATTCGCTGCTCGTCAGACAGGTGATTGGTGAGGGACTGCCGCCTATGTGACAGTGAGGGGAAGGTGCAGAGGGCGGCAGCAGCGAATAGCAGAGACCGCACGGCTGACAACCTCCAAGCTTTTCTCACTGATGCTAAGTCCTCATGTAACCTCAAACAGTCTTTGGTAGAAGTGTTGGCATGGTATTCTTCAGCATTTTCACGTTCACTCTCCGTGATCTAGAGCTTGGCGGCATGTTAAAAGAGTTGTTCAGTCAAGTTTTTCCATCTCACACCCAAATCACAGTCCCGTGGAATATACCAAAGATCTTGTTCACAAGTGGTCCATACATCCCTCTTTCGTCCCTTTCGTTCAGTGTATAAATCATATGGTTAGTTATTTACTATACCATTTTTTTTATTTT
>NC_137047.1:40411447-40426447 GCF_032717465.1 Coenobita brevimanus
ACCACAACGTCTTCTTTATATCCTCATTCGTCAGCCTGTCTCTCCATGTGACTCCACAGGCTCCTCTTAAATAACTCATTTCCACTGCTCTCACTCTTGACTTGTGTCTTTCCAACAACGTCCAAGCTTCACTTCCATACGTTAGAGTTGGTATCACAATAGTCATGTAGTAACTTTTTCACTTCCATGCTCACTTCCCTGTTTCTTATCACTGCTTTCAAAGAACCAGCAACCTTTCTTCCCAGCTGTACCCTTTCAAGCACTTCACCCTCCAAACCTCCATCCTTACTCATCACACTACCCAGGTACTTAAACGTACTCACATTTTCCAATTCCTCACCATCCAACCTCGCTGTACATTCACTGACTTCACCTCTCTCAAAGACCATCACTTTACACTCTCCCAAACTCATCCACCAAGCCTTGCAGCTCCCCTTCGTCTTCACTCAACAACACAGTATCATCTGCAAACAACAGTACAGGGATTTTCCAAACACTATCCTCTCTCAGCAGGGCCACTCAAACATTCACTACCCTACCTTGTACCTCTTTTATTATCCCATCCATGTACAGATTGAACAACCATGGAGACATGACTCATCCCTGTTTCAACCCAACTTTCAAAGAGAAAAATCTACCTAGTTCACCATCCACACGCACTGCAGCCTTCACACCATCAAAAGGCTACTCTTCTACAGCATTCAGCAACTTCCCATCTACTCCATATATTCTTAACACTTTCCACAATCCTCTTATCTATCCACCCTGTCATATGCTTTCTCCAAATCCATGAAAGCTGCATACAACTTTCTTCCCTTCTCTAGAAACTTTTCCACTAAAGATCTAAGAATGAATATCTGATCTACACAACCTCTTCCCTTCCTAAAGCCTCCCTGTTCTTCTCCAACTAATTTCTCTGTTCTTTCTCTAACTCTGTCAATAAGTATCCTACTACAAGCACTTTTCCTATTATACTAAGAAGTCAAATGCCCCCTATGATTACCACACTGGAGCCGTGCTGTACAGGAAGTGAGTGCTGATTACTTTTCTGGGATATTTTTCTTCATTAAAGTGTATGTTAAGAAAATCGTGATACATCATCTTATAACAGTCTGATAAGGAGGTGAGTAAACATGGATGGACTTCAGCCAGGATGAGAGGTGTCTTATTGGGTTTGTGTTTTCCGGGAAATATTAACTGACAGAGAAGCTTGTGGTTGGGTATTGTTGCTTGGTAGCTTCGTAGTGGTTAATCTACTGTAGGTGGTACTGGAAACTTCTCGTGGCAATTCTAACTTAGCGATTTATTTTGTAAACTATCACTGTCTATCGTACTCTCTGCTCGAAGGCCAAGGATACAGAACAGAGTCAATTATTTTGCCCTACACTAGTTAGCTAGCGCGGGTGGTTGTCTGAGTGTGCCTTGTAGAATGCGGTATTGTTGTTATTACTATGATTACCATGGATTACAGCTGCTAGTACCGTTATTACTATTCCTGTTGTTACTGCTGTTCCACTACTGGTAAAGAATTGATGTGATTTCGATTCTCCGGTAAACATAAAATTTACTTTAAGCAGTAGCAGCACCATTCCGTCACTTCTTCTATTGAAAGTCTTTAATATTTTTTGGTTATTTTTGGGGTGGTTAATGAACGTTTCACATTAAATTTCTTTCTCTGTTGTTTTTAGCCATATTACTTCCTGCGGTTATCAACTGTTTCTCGAGTGTAATGACGGACACTCTTACTCCACCATACGTGCTCTGTCGCCTTTTAACGTACCTCTTTCCTTACCTCACATTTAACCTTATATAACCTGACTAGAACATAACCTAAAATAACCTTTTGCAGTTTTGACCTAAGAAAACCTAACAACCAAAATTCGAATAAGTGTTACTAAGTCCGCCATCACAAGCGCCGGTGAGGCATCACGAATTTGATAGGGGAGGTAAAATGTCAACAGAAAACAATTGTTTAACAAATTTTCATGAAAAAATCAGAAAATACACAAAAACAAACTGGTTTCCTCAATAGGATTTGAAATTACCGCAATGATACTTCTGCTGCTTAAAGTAAAATATATCTTTATCCGATTCTCCTACTGGGTATTACCGCTGTCATATCTCATTACTGTTATTGCTCTTATTACTATGATAACTTATTATTATCAATACTCTTACTGTTACTATTATTACTGTTATTGTTATTACTCATTAATATTTTTGCTATTGAAGCTATTGCTGTTATTGTTTTAATTATTTCTGCCTCTTATTATTTATTCCTTTGCTTCTTTCATGTTCTTTTCCAGATACGTTTTGACCAGGAAAAATAAGAAAGTGAGAACAAGACGAGACAACAGCACAGAAGACTAAAGGCAGGAGGAGATGGGATGTACAGAAAATAGCTGCTGCAATACCACCTGGGCTGTTCATCAAAATCCACAACCACCATCACAAACACCATTAATCACCATCACCACCACTGACCACCACCACTCGACCACCACCACTAACCACCACCACTAACCACCACCACTAACCACATCACCACCATCACCATTAACCACCACCACCACCACCACTAACCACTACTAACAACCACCACTAACAACCACCACCACCACCACCACCACCACCACCTACTCCACCACCGCCAACACCACTAACCACCACCACCACCTACTAACCACCACAACCACTAACCACCACAACCACAACCACTAACCACTACCCACCACCACTAACCACCACAACCACTAACCACCACAACCACTAACCACCACAACCACAACCACTAATAACCACCACCACCACCACCACTAACCACCACCACCACCAGCACCACTAACCACCACCACCTACCACTACACCACCACCACCACCACCATAACCACAAACAACTTCCACTAACCACTAACCACCACTAACCTACTTCAACCACCACCACCACTAACCACCTAACCACTAACAACCACTACCACCACTACCACCACAACTAACCACCACCACCACCACCACCACCACCACTAACCACCACCACCACTAACCACCACCACCACCACTAACCACAACCACCACCACAACCACTAACGCCACCACTACCACCACCTTCACTAATCACACCTTACAACTTACCACCACCACCACCACCACTAACCACCACCACCACCACTAACCACCACCACCACCACTAACCACCACCACCACCACCACCACTAACCACCACCACCACCACCACTAACCACCACCACCACCACCACTAACCACCACCACCACCACCACTAACCACCACCACTAAACCACCACCACCACCACCACCACCACCACCACTACTAAACCACCACCACCACCACCACCACTACTAAACCACCACCACCACCACTACTAAACCACCACCACCACCACTACTAAACCACCACCACCACCACTACTAAACCACCACCACCACCACTACTAAACCACCACCACCACAACCACCACCACTACTACTAAACCACCACCACCACAACCACCACCACCAATAACCACCACCAACACTAACCACCACTAACCACCACCACCACCTAACCATCACCACCTTTTACCAACCATCACCACCACTAAATCCTACCTAACGCCACCACTAACCACCACCACCACAACCACCACCACCACCACCACTAACCACCACCACCACAACCACCACCACCACCAACACTAACCACCACTAACCACCACCACCACTAACCACCACCACCACTAACCACCACCACCACCTAACCACCCACCACAACAACCACCACCACTAATCACCACCAATTACCACTACCACCACCACCACTAATCATCACCACCACCACTAATCACCATCACCACCACTAATCACCACCACCACCACTAATCACCACCACCACCACTAATGATGACCACCATCACCACTAATCACCACCACTAATCACCACCACCACTAATCACCACCACCACTAACCACCACCACCACCAACCACCACCACCAACCACCAACCACCACCACCACCAACCACCACCACCACTAACCACCACCACCACTAACCACCACCACCACTAACCACCACCACCACCACCACCATTAACCACCACCACTACTACTAACCACCACCACTACCACTACAACCACACTAACCACCACCACCACCACTAACCACCACCACCACCAATAACCACCACCAACCTACCACTAACCACCACCATAACCACCACCACCTACTAACCACCATCACTACCACTAACCACCACCACCACCACCACTAACCACCATCCAACACTAACCACACCACTAACCACCACCACCACCACCAACATTAAACTACACCAACACCACCACTAACACACCACCACCAACCACCAACACTAACCACCACCACCACTAACCACCACCACCACTAAACCACCACCACCACTAACCACACCACCATTAACCCACCACCACCACTAACAACCACCACCACTACCACCACTAACCACAACCACCACCACTAACCACCACCACCACTAACCACCACCACCACTAACCACAACCACCACCACCACCACTAACCACCACCACCACTAACCACCACCACTAACCACCACCACCACTAACCACCACCACCACTAATCACCACCACCACCACTAATCACCACCACCACCACTAATCACAACCACCACCACTAACCACCACCACCACCACTAACCACCACCACCACAAACCACCACCACCACAAACCACCACCACCACAAACCACCACCACCACAAACAACCACCACCACAAACCACCACCACCAACACCAACCACCACCACCACCACCAACCACCACCCCCACCACCACCACTAACCACAACCACCACCACCACTAACCACAACCACCACCACCACTAACCACCACCACCACCACTAACCACCACTAACCACCACCACCACTAACCACCACCACCACTAACCACCACCACCACTAACCACCACCACCACAACCACCACCACCACCACCACTAACCACCACCAACACTAACAAACTCAAACAACCACCAACACAAACCACCACTAACCACCACCAACACTAACCACCACACTAACCACCACCAACCACCAACCACCCACTAACCACCATCAACCACTAACCACCACTAACCACCACTAACCAACACTAACCACCACTAACCACCACCAACCACCACCACTAATAACCACTACCACTAACCACCACCCCCACTAACCACCACCACCACTAATCACCACCACCACTAATCACCACCACCACCATTAATCACCACCACCACCACTAACCACCACCACTAACCACCACCACCACCGCTAACCACCACCACCACCACCACCACCACCACCACTAACCACCACCACCACTAGCCACCACCACCACCACCACTAGCCACCACTACCACTAACCACCACCACCACTAACCACCACAACCACCACCACTAACCACCACCACCACTAACCACCACCACCACCACCACCACCACCACCAACACTAACCACCACTAACCACCACTAACCACCACCACCACTAACCACCACTACAACTAACCACCACCACCACTAACCACCACCACCACTAACCACCACCACAACAACCACCACCACTAATCACCACCACCACTAATCACCACCACCACTAATTACCACCACCACCACTAATCATCACCACCACCACTAATCACCATCACCACCACTAATCACCACCACCACCACTAATCACCACCACCACCACTAATCACCACCACCACCACTAATCACCACCACCACCACTAACCACCACCACCACTAACCACCACCACCACTAACCTCCACCACCACTAACCACCACCACCACTAACCACCACCACCACTAACCACCACTAACCACCACCACCACTAACCACCACCACCACTAACCACCACCACCACTAACCACCACCACCACCACCACCACTAACCACCACAACTACCACTAACCACCACCACTACCACTAACCACCACCACTACCACTAACCACCACCACTACCACTAACCACAACCACCACTAACCACCACCACCACCACTAACCACCATCACCACCACTAACCACCACTAACCACCACCACCACTAACCATCACCACCACTAACCACCACCACCACTAACCACCACCGCCACCACCACTAACCACCACCACCACTAACCACTACCAACACTAACCATCACCAACACTAACCACCACTAACCACCACCACTAACACTAACCACCACCACCACTAACCACCACCACCACTAACCACCACCACCACTAACCACCATCACCACTAACCACCACCACCACTAGCCACCACCACCACTAATCACCACCACCACCACTAATCACCACCACCACCACTAATCACCACCACCACTAATCACCACCACCACCACTAATCACCACCACCACCACTAATCACCACCACCACCACTAACCACCACCACCACTAACCACCACCACCACCACTAACCACCACAACCACCACTAACCACCACCACCACAAACCACCACCAACACTAACCACCACTATCACCACAACTAACCACCACAACTTACCACCACCACCACCACTAACCACCACCACCACCACTAACCACCCCCACAACCACTAACCACCCCCACCACCACCACTAACCACCCCCACCACCACCACTAACCACAACCACCACCACCACTAACCACAACCACCACCACCACTAACCACAACCACCACCACCACTAACCACAACCACCACCACCACTAACCACAACCACCACCACCACTAACCACCACTAACCACCACCACCACTAACCACCACCACCACCATCACCACCACTAACCACCACCACCACCTAATCATCACCACCATTAACCACACAACCACCACTAACCACCACCACTAACAACCACCACAACCCACAACCACCACCACCACCACTAACCACCACCAACACTAACCACCACTAACCACCACCAACACTAACCACCACTAACCACCACCAACACTAACCACCACCACCACCACCACTAACCACTAAATCCACCACTACCACTAACCACCACTACCACTAACCACCACCACTAACCACCACCACCACTATTCACCACCACCACCACTAATCACCACCATCACCATTAACCACCACCACCACCCCTAACCACCACCACCACCACCAACCACCACCACCACCACCAGCCACCACCACCACCACTACCACTACCACCAGCCACCACCACCACTACACCACCCCCACCACTAACAACCAACAACACCAACACTACCCACCACAACCACTAACCACCACCACCACCACCACTAACCACCACCACCACCACCACCACCAACCACCTACCACCACCACCACTAACCACCACCACCACTAACCACCACCACCACTAACCACCACCACCACCACAAACCACCACCACCACCACTAACCACCACCACTACCAACCACCACCACCACCACTAACCACCACAACCACCACCACCACCAACGAGAACCACCACCACCACCACTCACCACCACCACCACTAACCACCACCACCACCACCACCCCCCACCACCACCACCACTAACCACCACCACCACTACCACCACCACTAACCACCACTAACACCACCACCATTAATCCACCAATACTAACCACCACCACTAACCACCACCAGCACCACCACTAACCACCACTAACCACCACCACTAATAACCACCACTAACCACCACTTAACCACATACCACCACTAACCACTAACCACTAACGCATTAACCACTAACCACCACCACCACCCCCACCACCACCACTAACCACCACCACCCCCCCTAACCACCACCACCACTAACCACCAAACACCACCACCAACAACCACTAACCACCAACCACCACTAACCACCATTAACCACCACTAACCACCATTAACCACCACTAACCACCATTAACCACTAACCACCACCACCATCACCACCTCAACTAACTACCACCACCACTAACCACCACTAACCACCACCACCACTAACCACCACCACCACTAACCACCACCACCACTAACCACCACAAACCACCACCACCACAAACCACCACCACCACAAACCACCACCACCACAAACCACAACCACAAACCACCACAACCACAAACCACCACCACCACTAACCACCACCACCACCAACCACCACCACCACTAACCACCACCACTAACCACCACCACCACTAACCACCACCACCACTAATCACCACCACCACCACTAATCACCACCACCACCACTAATCACCACCACCACCACTAATCACCACCATCACCACTAACCACCACCACCACTAACCACCACCACCACCACTAACCACCACCACCACTAACCACCACCACCACTAACCACCAATATCCACGACCACTCACCTCACCTACCACCACCACTACCACCACCAACCACCACCACTAACCACAACCACCACCACCACTAACCACAACAACCACCACCACTAACCACCACCACCACTCACCACCACTAACCACCACCACCACTAACCACCACCACCACTAACCACCACCACCACTAACCACCACCACCACTAACCGCCACCACCACTAACCACCACCACCACCACCACCACCACCACCACCACTGACCACCACCAACACTACCAACACTATCAACCACCAACACTAACCACCACTAACCACCACCACCACTAACCACCACCACTAACCACCACCACCAACACAACCACTAACCACCACCAACACCAACCACCACAAACCACCACCACCACCACAAAACACCACCAACACCACCACCACTAACCACCACCACCCCACCTAACCACCACCATCAACTCTAACTAACCACCACCACCACTAACCACCACCACTAACCACCACCACCACCACTAACCACCACCACCACCACCACCACAACCACCACCACTAACCACCACCACCACCACCACTAACCACCACCACCACTAACCACCACCACCACTAACCACCACCACCACCACCACTAACCACCACCACCACTAACCACCACCACCACCAACAATAACCACCACCAACAATAACCACCACCACCACTAACCACCACCACCACTAACCACCACCACCACTAACCACCACCACCACTAACCACCACCACCACCAACACAAACCACCACCAACACCACCACCAAACACCACCACCACCACTAACCACCACCACCACCAAACACAACCACCACCAAAAAACACCACCACCACCACCACTAAACACCACCACCACCACTAACCACCACCACCACCACCACCACCACTAACCACCACCACCACCACTAACCACCACCACCACTAACCACCACCACTAACCACCACCACCACTAACCACCACCACCACCGCCGCCACCATTACCAGCACCACCACATTACCACAAACCACTACCATTACCACTAACCACCAGCATTACCACTAACCACCAGCATTACCACTAATCACCACCATTACCACTAACCACCACCATTACCACTACCACCACCACCACCAATAACAACCACCACCACCACCAACAAACACCACCACCACCACCAACCACCACCACCACCACCACTAACCACCACCACCACTAACCACCACCACCACCACTACCACCACCAACACTAACCACCACTAACCACCACCACTAACCACTAACCACCACCACCACTAACCACCACCACCACCACTAACCACCACAAACCACCACCACCACAAACCACAACCACCACAACACACCACCACCACTAATCACCACCACCACCACTAACCACCACCACCACTAACCACCACCACCACTAACCACCACCACCACTACCACCACTAACCACCACCACCACCACTAACCACCACCACCACTAACCACCACCACCACTAACCACCACCACCACCACCACCACTAACCACCACCACCACCACATCACCATCACCACCACAAACCACCACCAACACAAACCACCACCACCAAGAACCACCACCACCCCCACCACCACCACCCCCCCAAACCACCACCCCCACCACTAACCACCATCACCACCACTAACCACCACCTCCACCACCACTTTCCACCACCACCACCACCACTAACCACCACCACCACTAACCACTAACCACTAACCACCACCACCACTAACCACCACTAACCACCACCACTAACACTAACCACCACCACCACCACTAACCACCACCACCACCAACTACCACCACCACTAACCACCATCACCACTAACCACCACCACCACTAGCCACCACCACCACTAACCACCACCACCACCACTAACCACCACCACCACCACGAACCACCACCACCACTACTCCCCCCCACCCCCACTAATCACCACCACCACCACTAATCACCACCAACCACCACTAACCACCACCAACACTAACCACCACCACCACTAACCACCACAACCACCAACAACCACCACCACCACCCACCACCACCAACACTAACCACCACTAATATCACCACAACTAACCACCACAACTTACCACCACCACCACCACTAACCACCAACACCACCACTAACACCACTAACCACCACCAACCACTAACCACCACTAACCACCACCAACACTCACCACCACTAACCACCACCACCACTAACCACCATTAACCACTAACCACCACCACCACCACTAACCACCACCACCACTAACCACAACCACCACCACCACTAACCACCACCACCACCACTAACCACCACCACCACCACTAACCACCACCACCACTAACCTCCACCACCACTAGCCACCACCACCACTAGCCACCACCACCACTAACCACCAGCCACCACCACCACCACCCACCACCACCAACACCACCAACCCCCCCCACCACCACTAACCACCACCACCCCCAACCACCACCCCCACTAACCCCCCCCACTAACCACTAACCACTAACCACCACTAACCACCACCACCACTAACCCACCACCACCACTAATCCACCACCACTACTAAACCACCACCACCATCACAACCACCACCACCACCACTAACCACCACCACCACTAACCACCACCACCACCACTAGCCACCACCACCACTAACCACCACCACCACTAACCACCATTAACCACCACTAACCACCATTAACCACCACCACCACCACCACTAACCACCACCACCAACACCACTAACCACCACCACCACTAACCACCACCACCACCACCACTAACCACCACCACCACAAACCACCACCACCACCACCACAAACAACCACCACCACAAACCACCACCACCACAAACCACCACCACCACTAATCACCACTAACCACCACCACCACCACTAACCACCAATAGCCCTCACGACCACCACCACCACCACTAACCACCAAACCACCACCAACTAATCACCACTAACCACCACCACCACCACTAATCATCACCACCACCACTAATCACCAATACTAACCACCACCAACAACCCCCACCACCACTAACCACCACCACCACCACCACCACCACCCCCACCACCCCTCACCACCACCACCACCACCAATCACCACCACCACCACCACTAACCACCACCACCACTAACCACCACCACCACCACACACCACTACCACCACTCACCACTCACCACCACCACCACTTACCACCACCACCACTTACCACCACCCACCACCACCACCACTTACCACCACCACCAACACTTACCACCACCACCACCACCACTAACCACCACCACCACCACCACCACTTACCACCACCACCACCACCAGCACCACCACGAGCACCAAAGCACCACCACTTACCAACACCACCACCACTCACCAGCACCACCACTCACCACCACCACCACCACCACTAACCACCACCATCACTAACCACCACCACCACCACTAACCACCACCACCACCACCACTAACCACCACCACCACCACCACTAACCGCCACCACCACTAACCGCCACCACCACCACCACTAACCACCACCACCACCACCACAAACCACCACCACCACCACCACTGACCACCACCACCACCACCACCACTAACCACCACCATCACCACCACCACCACTAACCACCACCATCACCACCACCACTCACCACCACTCACCACCACTAACCACCACCACCACTCACCACCATTAACCACCACCACCACCACAACCACCACCACTACTAAACCACCACCACCACCACCACTACTAAACCACCACCACCACCACCACTACTAAACCACCACCACCACCACCACTACTAAACCACCACCACCACTAAACCACCACCACCACTAACCACTAACCACCACCACTAACCACTAACCACCACCACCACTAACCACTAACCACCACCACCACTAACCACAAACCACCACCACTAACCACAAACCACCACCACCACCACTAATCACCACCACTACTAACCACCACTACTACTACTAACCACCACCATTACCCACCACCACCACTAACCACTAACCACCACCACCACTAACCACTAACCACCACCACTAACCACTAACCACCACCACTAACCACAAACACCACCACCACTAACCACAAACACCACCACCACTAACCACAAACACCACCACCACTAACCACCACCACCACCACTAACCACCACCACCACCACTAACAACTAACCACCACCACTACCACCACTAACAACCACCACCACTAACCACTAACCACCACCACTAACCACAAACACCACCACCACTAACCACAAACACCACCACCAATAACCACCACCACCACCACTAACCACCACCACCACCACCACCACTAACCACCAACACCACTAACCACCAACACCACTAACCACCACCACCACCACTAACCACCACCACCACCACTAACCACCACCACTAACCACCACCACCACTAACCACCAACACCACCACCACCACTAACCACCACCTCTAACCACCAACACCACCACCACCACCACTAACCACCACCACCACCACTAACCACAAACACCACCACCACTAACCACAAACACCACCACCACTAACCACCACCACTAACCACCACCACCACCACTAACCACCACCACCACTAACCACTAACCACCACCACTAACCACTAACCACCACCACTACTAACCACCACCACTAACCACTAACCACCACCACTACTAACCACCACCACTACTAACCACCACCACCACTAACCACTAACCACCACCACCACTAACCACAAACCCCACCACCACTAACCACAAACACCACCAGCACTAACCACCACCACCACCACCACTAACGACCACCACCACCACTAACCACCACCACCACCACTAACCACCACCATCACCACTAACCACCACCACCACCACTAACCACTAACCACCACCACCACTAACCACTAACAACCACCACCACTAACCACTAACAACCACCACTAACCACAAACACCACCACCACTAACCACCACCACCACCACCACTAACCACCACCACCACCACCACTAACCACCACCACCACCACCACTAACCACCACCACCACCACCACCACTAACCACCATCACCACCACTAACCACCATCAACACCACTAACCACCACCACCACTAACCATTACCACCACTAACCACCACCACCACTAACCACTAACCACCACCACTAACAACTAACAACCACCACCACTAACCACTAACCACCACCACTAATCACAAACACCACCACCACTAACCACCACCACCACCACCACTAACCACCACCACCACTAACCACCACCACCACCACTAACCACCACCACCAGTAACCACCACCACCACCACTAACCACCACCACCACCACTAACCACCACCACCACCACTAACCATTACCACCACCACTAACCACCAACACCACCACCACTAACCAACACCACCACCACCACTAACCACCAACACCACCTCTAACCACCACTACCACCTCTAACCACCACCACCACCAGCACTAACCACCACCACCACCAGCACTAACCTCCAGCACCACCACCACCACCACTAACCACCACCACCACCACCACCACTAACCACCACCACCACTAACCACCACCACCACCACTAACCACCACCACTAACCACCACCACCACTAACCACCACCACCACCACCACCACCACCACTAACCACCACCACTAACCACCACCACTAACCACCACCACCACCACCACCACTAACCACCACCACCACCACCACTAACCACCACCACCACCACCACCACCACTAACCACCACCACCACCACTAACCACCACCACCACCACCACTAACCACCACCACCACCACTAACCACTAACCACCACCACGACTAACCACTAACAACCACCACCACTAACCACGAACCACCACCACTAACCACCACCACCACCACCACCACTAACCACCACCACCACCACCACAAACCACCACTAACCACCACCACCACCACCACTAACCACCACTAACCACCACCACCACCACTAACCACCACCACCACCACCAATAACCACCACCACCACCAATAACCACCACCACCACCACTAACCACTACCACCACCACCACCACTAACCACCACCACCACCACTAACCACCACCGCCACCACTAACCACCACCACCACTAACCACTAACCATCACCACCACTAACCACTAACAACAACCACCACTAACCACTAACCACCACCACTAATCACAAACACCACCACCACTAACCACCACCACCACCACCAATAACCACCACCACCACTAACCACCACCACCACCACCACTAACCACCACCACTAACCACCACCACCACCACCACTAACCACCAACACCACCACCACTAACCACCAACACCACCACCACCACTAACCACCAACACCACCTCTAACCACCAACACCACCTCTAACCACCACCACCACCAGCACTAACCACCACCACCACCAGCACTAACCTCCACCACTACCACCACCACTAACCACCACCACCACCACCACCACTAACCACGACCACCACTAACCACCACCACTAACCACCACCACCACCACCACCACCATCACTAACCACCACCACCACCACTAACCACCACCACCACTAACCACCACCACCACTAACCACCACC